>NC_084469.1:72709917-73018417 GCF_027409185.1 Cynocephalus volans
GGAATTATTTAGTATGCGTTAGTGATTCAGTAGACACATGGGGAGAGAGAGAGAATCTACTATGTACCAGGCGATGAGTCCGTGCCTTTGAAGAAGTTTACAATCAATTTGGAGATAAAACAAAAATATATGCAATTGTACTACATGCCCTAAGTGTTCTGACAGGGGAAATTTAGGGTGATATAAGAGCATATGGACCAATACCTTATCCAGATAAGGTGATTATATTTAAGTTAAAACTTAAAAGATGAGTTGCAGTTAACCAAAAAGGGGAAAAGAAGGAAGAGTGTTTCTGGGAGAAAGCAAGAATAAAGCATCTTTAATGAAGCGTGATATTATGGATGGATCAGAGAATGATAGCAAAAAAGGCTAGAGATGATATCAGAGAGGAAAGAAAGCATTAGGTTACGAAAGGACCAGCAAACTATGCTTAATAGATTGGACATAATTCTAAAGGAATAATGAGCCATTCAAAGGTTAGAGTAGAGCAGGGCATGGTAATATATGATTTTCAGAAGAACTTTTTTGTTGGCAGGTGAAGAATGGATTGGAGAAAGCTAGAAGTGAAGGGCTAGTTTTAAAAGGAACAGGAGATGAGTTTAAAGACTGATAAAGACATACAGGCAAGGGATTGGTTGTGGTCTGCAAGAATTGTGTCACTATGGATATGCAAATGGGACTTGGAAATATATAGAAAATAAAATGAACAGAACTCCATGATGTGAGTGGTAAGGTGTTAAGAATAAAGCCCAGGTTTCTTGACTATGCAAATAGGAGATGACTGGATCATTCACTGAGATAGTCATGGCTGGAGGAAGAGCTACTTTCTGGGGACAGTTGATGTGCTCAGTAACTGATAAGTTTTGTTTGAGGTCCTTTGTGCATCCGGGTGCCTACATATCCAGTGCTCAGCTGGAGGTACAATGGAACTTATTACAGAGATCTGGACAAGAAATGATGATTTGAAAACTCCCAGCCTATAGATAGTGATTAAAAACAAAAGAAATAGCCAAGAACACCCAAAGAAAGTCGGCATATTGGAATGAGAAGATGGCTAAGTGCAGATTCTTGAGGAAACCAGCTTCAGTTGTTTAGAACAAATTACATCATTAAAAAAAAAAAAAAAGGTTGGTGTTTCTTACAGAAAAGATTCTCTAGAGATCAAAATTGAAAATAAATATTTTAATTCAGTTTGTGCATTGGTCTAATTAGCGATGCTAAGTCTTGAAAAATATCTTGGGGGAAGTAAAAAATTCATAATGCTGGGCTCTAATTTGATTCCTCAGTTTAATGCATTTGACAACTTGTAGACGTTAAATAGCCTTCCGGAGGCTCAGTTTTCTCCTCCATAAAAGAGAAAAATAACCCCTAACTCAGAAAATGGATGTGAAGTTTAAGTGCTCCAATTGACAGAGCTAGAATCACTTAACATAGTCACTGTCACATAACAGGAGTTAAATTAATGTCAGTTATCATTCTTTTCATTAGTTTATCCAGATGAGCCAAATGAATTAGTAAAACAAATATACTGGGCAAAACAGCAAAAACTTTTATCTAGTCGTTTTATACATGTATATAAAAAGAAATTTTAAAATTAGATTCTATCTAATTTATTGAATCAGTTTCCCTCTATGTGAAGAATATTTGCTTCTCTGAAAGAGAAATCGCCTATTTATATTCAGGGTTGACTTGGTTTCATGTGCCATAATAAAGAGTCAATTTTTGCAGTTCATTGACTTGGCCATTGGGTAAGCCACATTACCCATTAAAATGCCATGGTCTGGTTATTTAAGTTGTACAGAGATAGCTCAACTAAAAAATAAAATAAAATAAAATTGCACTCTGAATTATATAATTGGATTTAGCATTTTACATTTTGATTGTTTTGCTATAGGTTTGTGATTGCTATTACCAACAAATGAACACATCTGCTTGTTATTTAATTTAAAATGCTGAAAAATGAAACCATGTTCTTTTATGTGATCCAGCTTACGTTCAGTAAATTCAGGATGGCAATTGCAAGGCTTTGAAAGTAGGGATAAGTCAGGTTAAAGGTTCACTGCTCCTCAGTGACCCAAGTCCTGGATTTGAGTAAGCCATTTCCACAAAGGTACTACATCAGTGATCCTCAAACCTTTTTGTTGATAGAGCAATTGGAAATTCTGATGCTCTGCAAAATCAATAAAGTCTAAATTATTAAAGTTAAAAATAATTAAATACATTATTCTTATGTAATCAATGCTATCTTATATTAGTGAGAGGTGGTATGTAAGTGGTTATGGTCACAAGCTCTGGGATCAGACTGAGTTTTACAAATCAGGAAACTGAGACACAGGTAAATTAAGCTTCTTACCCAAGGTTACGCAACTTTGAAATGTCAAAGCCAAAATTCAAGCCCAGGCAATATTAATAACAACTCTGTCAAAGAGTGGTTATACGATTTAACAAGATAAGTCTTGGAAAGTGTTTAGCACGGTGCCTATCGATTGATATCTATTGAGGCTTTACAAATATAGACAAGGTATTGTACATGACAATATTTAAAGAAAAAATAAAGGACAGAAAAAAAAGTGAAGAAATTCTATTCACTACATTAGTTGTCCTCCTGAAAATTTGGAGAAGTTTTCTTTTGTTTGCTGGCAGAATGGTATGCTGCTCTATTTTCATATGTGGCTGCCAGCATAGAAAATACTTGTTGTTTGATTGAAAAGGTGGGTTCTTGAGGGAAACTACTTGGAATTTTAAGCAGACCACTGACATTTAAAAGCTGTGTGACCTTGACAAATTATATAATCTCTCTGGGCTTCTGTCATGCAATAAAGATAATTATAATATTAATCTGAAGAAGATTGAAAGAGTTAATACATTTACGTGTACAATAGTGCCTGAAATTAGTAAAGAATCAATTAATACCATCTATTGATGTTATTATTTTTTCCTGAGGAATCCTCAGTACAGTGCAGAATCATTGTAAATTCAAAGGTGAGCAGAAATCATTTCTGATACTAATACATATACACATAAAATCATAAAACTATGTTTCCACTGTGAATAATTCACATAGCCTAAACATTAGGCTACTTTTATATTTTTCAAATTAAAATTTAAAAGAATGCACTAACCCATTCTTGCACAGACTGTTATGATATAGAAAAATATCCTATATGGTGCATGTTATATTATAAAGAAAAAAACAGAATTGTATATATGAGGGTACTTCAAAAAGTTCATGGAAAAGTGGAACTAAAAGAGAATACAAATCTTTCCGTGAATTTTTTGAATATCCCTCTGTGAAAGTCAATTCTAGATGTCAACTTGATTTGATTAAGGAATACTGAGAAACCTGGTAAAGCTATCTTGTTAGGTGTGTCCATGAGGGTGATTCCAGAAGAAATTAGCATGAAAGTGGACTGGGTGGGAAAGATCTGCCCTCAATATGCACAGGAAATACCCAATCTCCTGGGGGTTCCAAGAGAACAAAAACAGAGAGAAAAAAGGCAAATTGCTCTTTCTATCTTACCACTCGTATTTCAAAGGATGGATGGAAAAGGCTGGGGGCCCAGAAAGAGACCTGTTGCAAGGGTGAAGTCACCACATGCAGCCTTCACTAGAGCAATGCTGAGCAGAAATGTGGGGTCAGAGTTGCAGCAGAGAAAGCCCACCAGAGCTATGCCTAGTGGAGTCACAGGAATGGGACTGCCACAGAGACCCCACACTTGTAGAACTACCAGCATGCAACACCAGCCTGTGAGAGATAAAGCATCGCCTCAGACCAGGAAAACCATAGTAGCAGAGCTGCCCAAGGACTTGGGGATCCAACTCCACACCAGTGTGCAGAGAACTTTGAACATGGAAGCAAGGTACATAATTCGCCAGCTTTGAGATTCAATGCATGTCCTGCTGGATTTCGGACCTGTTTTAGGCCCTGTTACAAACCTTTTCTTTTGGCATATTTCTTCCTTTTGGGAATGGGAATATGTACCCTATGTTTGCCCCACTCTTGGATCTTGGAATTAGATAACTTCTTTTGATTTCATATGGGACCCTGAGACTTTGGAATTTTAAGTTGAAACAAATTAAGATAAAATGAATGCTTTTACCAGTGAGAAGGACATAAACTTTGGGGCCAGGGGCAGAACACTATGGATCGATTGAATTTTATCTCCCAAAGTTCGTACATTAGAAGCTTAATCTCCACAGTAACTGTTAAGGGTGAGAAATCCTATTATGATAATTGAAAGTTGGGGCCTTAAAGAGCTGATTAGATTGTTGAACCCTGCCATAGTGAATGGATTAATATTGGTGGTCAGGGGTGTGGTTCTGAGGGCTTTAAAAGGAAAGCACATAAGAATTTCTCTTCCTCTGCTCTGCCATTTTCTGCCATGTGAGACGCCTGCATTGTTTTAAAACCACCACCAAAGAAGACCCTCATCACATGTGTTTCCTAGACTTTGGACTTCCCAGCCTCTGAAATTGCAAGCAATAAATTTTGTTTTTGAAAGAAAGTGAGCCAAGATGCCAGGTACCGATCATGCTTTATTAGAGGAAAATAATCTGCCAGGCTGCGCTCAAAATGGAGAGCAGCCAGGGCTGCCCTCAAAATGGAGGACAGTACCAGGTGCTGGGGGTGGGAGGGCTTATATAGACTGTAAGGAAGGCTGACATGATCAGGGAGGGGTTGGTGCTGCTGTGGAGGAGTTTCTATTTCTCAGAGACCACAGGTTTCTCATAAGGGAAAGGCTGGTGGCCATTTTGTGCTGGGTGTGTGTAAAATGGTGCTGGTCACGTCCAAGATGGCATTGGTCATGTCCAAGATGGCACCAGTCACATCCAGAACCTATCATTCCCACCTTTTAAGTATAGGGAGAAGGGAAAAAAGGCAGAGGGATCTCATTCTTCTGAAGCTACTTCCTGCTGGAGATGGGCAAAGATATGAAAAAATAAAAGATTTATGTTGGCAGGTAAAACAATTAGGTGGCAGGGTATTGGTTTCATGTGGGGAGGCTGTATTCTTCTGGGGGAGGGTTGCTGATTCTGAGGGGCTGATATCCTCCTCCCATGAAGAATTCAGTGACCTTTTGATTGGTGAAGGGCTGCATACATTCCTGTAAGAAACTAGAGAAACACTGGAAGAGGCAGGGACCAAGAAGAAAGATAAGTCCCATCACGGTCAGGGGTCCAATGTGTCCTCCCCCATCACTATAGCCTAGGTGAGTGGTTTGGGTGAAGCAGAAATGTTTTGTCATGGGGGGAGCACTAGACTGCAGCAGAATCCCCTTTGGAAAGAGCTATCCAGTAGTTTTTACCCCCATAAGAACATGATGTGGCAGTTGTCTGGTCATAGTATGTTGTGAGAACATATGTCACGGATGTGAATGTGTCCTGTGGGGTTCCCCCGAGGATTCTGGGTAGCTGACACTGGAGGTTGGAAAGTGTCTTTCTACCCACCAAGACCTTGGTTATACATTATGAACAGGGTGTGGCATATGTCTCTGTTAGGAAAAAGAAGCAGGAGGAAGACAAAGGTGAGCATTCTGGGGCTGAGAGGTTGAGAGGGTGCATAGTAGGAAAAAGGAGTAGAGGGTAACTTTGTAGTGGGTGTAGTCACAGAAGGCACTCTGCCAGGCTCATTCAGGTACCCACTCAAGGATGTCTTCAACACTGGAGGTGGCGGGTGGGGACCAGTCTTGGAGCTGCTCCTGTGTGAAGGATGTGAAGTGAGCCTGCAAGAGTGAAAGGATAGTCAATGGGGGAAAGAATATCCTTCTTCTGGGACTGGGGGCAGAGAGGAGGCCCTGGAGGTTTTCAGTTTTGTGGATCCTAAAATGGATGAAGTGTAAGGAGATGTTGAGTTGGGGGTTGAGCAGAGGGAGCCCTCTGGCTTGGTGTTCACAGATTCTTTGGGTAAAGTCTCAAGTGCTAGTTTTAGCAAGATTAAGTGATACCAAGGGGCCTTTCCTAGTACCTTTACTGCCTTGGGGGTGTTGAGAAATTAAGGCCCTTCCCAACACGGTGAGAGGGGCTTTGGGATTCGGGTTTTAATATACACTTGCTGTCACAGGCTCAGTTTAAAGCCTGAGGGGGTGGTGGGGAAAGGATGAGGCAATAGAAGTTTGGCCTGTTCCCGAAGAAGAGCCCTAATGAGCAAAAGAGTAGGGAGATACTGGCAGTGAGCAGGAAGGGAAAGGTGTGAGGGTGAAGGGTCTGCCATACAGAAGTTCAAAGTGGCTGAGGCCTGTGGGCTTGCGGGGGCAGCTTGCAGGCGAGTTAGTACTAAAGGGAGAAGTTGGGTCCAAGGGAGGTGAAGTTCCATGGACAGCTTGGTAAGGTTTGTTTTTATGAGGTGATTGGCTTTTTCTACTTTGCCTGATGACTGAGGCCGATATGGTATATGTAAGTCCCATTTGATATGTAATGCCTGTGTTGTTAGTTGTGTAATCTGGGAAATGAAGGCTGGGCCATTATCAGACTGGAGGCTGGTGGGCAAACCAAAATGAGGGATGATTTCGGAGGTGAGAGTATGCGTTACTGCTGTAGCATCCTCTGAAGTGCAGGGAAAAGCCTCAACCCAACCTGAAAAGGTATCTACTAAGGTTGGAAGACAGTGTGTCCTTTTGTGGGGAGGCATGTGAGTAAAGTCAACCTGCCAATCCTGGCCAGGAGTGTATCCTCTGACGTGTTGGATGGGAAAGGACTGAACTTGGAGGCCACCTTGATTGGAGCAACGAGTACACAAAGGACAATTTTGAGTGATTTGTTTGAGCAACTTGCCTATGTGGGGAGAGTAATGTAAGGGCTCAAGAAGGCATAGTAGGGGTTCATAGCCTATATGAACTGAATTATGGAAATCTAAAAGGATTTTCTCAGCTTGTGGGGTAGGAGGACATAGCAACCAGAGAGAGTATACCAGTTTTCCTTCCTCTGTGCTCCCAACTGTTGGAGGTGTTGTATTTCTTGGGGTGCAGATTGGGGTAGGGGCATAGGGGACATGACAAGGACCTGAGCAGGAGAGAAAGAGTGGGGGCCTGGTGATTGAGCAGCTGGTTTTGCAGTCAGATCCGCCAGTTTGTTCCCCTGGGCTATGGGGTTGTTGGAGGCTTGGTGTCCTCTGCAGTGTATAAACCCAACATCCTTTGGGAGTTGTGCAGCCTCAGGAAGTATCTTGATAAGATGTCCGTTTTTTATGGGCCCTTCCTGAGTGGTCATGTATCCTCTCTCCTTCCATATGGCCACACAGGAGTGTAGGATGTGGTGAGCGTACTTAGAGTCAGTGTATATACTGACTTGTTTGTGACTTGCCAGAGTGAGAGCGTGAGTGAGGGCAATGAGTTCTGCCTGCTGGGAAGTGGTGTTGGGGGGAGGGGGGCAGCCTCAATAGCTTGTGTTAGATTTACTATGGCATAACCCACCCAGGGGGCAGACATGGAGGTGGTGCTCCCGTCTATGAACCATGTGTGTTAGGGCCACATAATTGGATGTGGGAGATGTGTGGAAAGGGATTGAGAAAGAGGTCTAAAGCCTCCCTGCAATTATGTTCTAAGGGTCATGAGTGTTTTGGGATGAGAGTGGTTGGATTTAGGGGAGGGCAAGGTTTGAAGGAAAACTGGTAATTCTCAATGAAGGTAAGATGGATAAGTTGTAGGCAGGTAGGGAAGAGAACTGACATGGCCTTATGGCTGAGAAGGTCTTGAGGATGATGGTGGAAACAAATGACTGTTTGTTGTCCAAAAGTTAGTTTAGAGCTTTCTTGTGCTGAAAGGGTGGCTGCCACCAAGGCCGTAAATGGGGCCCATCCCTGGGCTGTGGTGTCCAATTGTTTAGAGAAGTAGGCAGCCAGGGAGAAAATATCTCCTGCCTCTTGTCCCCAAACCCTGACTGCCAATCCTTGGGTTTCAGTGACATATAGGATAAAAGGATGAGACAAGTTTGGGAGGGATAGAGCTGGGGCTGCAAGGAGAGCAGCTTTTAATCGCTGGAAGGAAGAATGAATGGGCTTTGTGGGATCTAAGAGAATGGCAGGATCCCCTTTGGCTGCCTCATAAAGGGGTTTTGGTAGCTGCCAAAGTTAGGAATCCATAGGCAGAGATACCCTGCAAGCCCCAAGAAAGAAAGGATTTCCCCCTTTGTGGTAGGAGTAGGGAGTTCAGAAATTAGCTACCATTGGGCCAGCCCCGTGGCTCACTCAGGAGAGTGCGGTGCTGGTAGCACCGAGGCCGTGGGTTCAGATCCTATATAGGGATGGGCAGTGCGCTCACTGGCTGAGCGTGGTGCAGACAACACCATGCCAAGGATTGCGATCCCCTTACTGGTCAGAAAAAAACAAAAAAAGAAAAGAAAAGAAATTATCCACCATTATTTCTCTGGTGTTGGAGGTGAGATGGACTCCCAAATAGGTAGCTGAAGGAGAAGAAATTTGGGCCTTGCTGGGGACACTTGATATCTCCTGGAGGCCAGGAAATTAAGGAGAGCAAGAGTGTGGGCCTGTGAATCCTCATAGGAGGGGCTACAAAGGAGGAAGTCATCCACATATTGTATTAAAGTGCAATATGTGAGGTAGAAGGAAATTCAGATAAGTCTTGAGCTAAGGCCTGGCCGAAGAATTGGGGCCTATCCCAAAATCCCTGTGGCAATACTGTCCAGGTTAGTTGTTGGGAACGATGCATACCAGGATCAGTCCAAGTGAAGGCAAACAGGTTTTGACAGGAAGGGTGTAAGGGAATAGAAGAAAAGGCATTTTTGAGGTCAAGTACAGAGAAGAAGTGGGTTGCTGTTGGGATTGTGTATAGAAGACTATAGGCATTAGAAACGATTGGGGTTATGGGTACAATAGCCACATTAATGTCCCTGAGGTCTTGAATTAAATGGTATGAGCCATTAGGCTTTATAACCAGAAGTATGGGTGTATTAAAAGGTGATGGGTAGGCCATAAGAGATGAGAAGAAAGGAGTTTCTGTATGATGGGTTTTAAGCCTATTAGATATTTGTTAGTGACGGGATATTGTGGGACATTAGGGAACAAAGAGGGGTTCCACAACTTAACAAGGATAAGGGAATGGTATGTAGCAATGGAGGGAGAAGTGTCCCAAACTACGGGATTAACCTTGTCTGAGGGGAATGGGAAGGTAGAAGTCACAGGCGCCAGGTCTGGGGTGGCCTGTAACAGGAATATTGTAGCTGGTGTTAAAGTGTTTAGGGTAAGAGTAGCTTTGAATTTGAAAAGAATGTCCCATCCCAGTAAGGGGGTTGGGCATTTAGGCATTACTAAAAATTTGTGTGTGAATTGGGTGTGATGTAGGGTGCAGGAAAGGGATTGAGTGATCCATGGATGGTATTCTGATCCTGGAACCCCTACTATTGTGATAGAGGATGGGGTTGTTGGTCCTGTATATTCAGAAAGGCTAGAGTAAGTGGCCCCTGTATCAATGACAAAAGAGATCAGCCTACCTGCTTCAAGGTGAGTTACCCTGGGCTCACATGCGATCTCTGTGGGGGCCTCGGCCCTGGGCCTCAGCAGTCCTCCTCCTGGGCAAAGCCAAGCAGCTCTGGTAGGGATGGCTATGAAGTCAAAGGCTGTGGGTTGGGGACTGGGCCACTCCCTCTCTGTTAAGTGGAACCGTCAACCCCCCAAGTGACCTGACTGTTTGCAGTGAGGACAGGACCCAGGAGGAGGCCTGGGGTTAGAACAGGCCCATGCCCAGTGGCCTGGTTGACTGCATTTGAAGCAGTTCCCAGGTGGTTTGCCCCTTGAGGCAGCTGGCTTTGGAGTGTATGAACCACAGACAGCATTAGCCAGGAGCTGGTATTTGGCCTTATCTCTTTTGTAATGGTCTTTTTTCTCCTCCTTCTCCCTATTGTTAAAAACCTTGAAAGCAGTGTTGAGGAGGTCTCTTTGGGTCATATTTGGACCACCCTCAAGTTTTTATTATTTTTCAAATGTCAAGGGCTGATTGGGTAATGAAATGAGAGTGTAATAGAGCCATGCCTGCAGGGGAGTTGGATCTACACGTGTGTATTTATGTAAAGCCTCAGAGAGGCAGGTTAGGAATTCGCTGGGATTTTTAGTGGATCTTTGTGTGATTTCTCTAACTTTGTCATAATTGACCAACTTGTGAGTAGCCTTTTGGAGGCTGTGAATCAAGTGTGTGATCATGTTATCCCAGAGATCCTGGTCCCTGTGGCTGGCCTGGTAGTCCCAGTTTGGGTCCATGTGAGGTATGGCAATGGCTCCCACAGGACACCTGTTATTTTGAGCATGTACCTCATCTGCCTGTTGTTGGGCCATTTTACAGACCTGCTCCCTGTCTCAAGGTACAAAGTAGTAGTGAGAATCATAAAAATATCATGCCAGGTGAGATCAGAAGACTGAGTGAGATATCTGAATTCATTAAGATATGCATCTAGGTTGGACTGGAAAGATCCCAGTCATTTTTTGATTTGGGAGAGATCAGAAAGAGAAAAAGGGATATGGACCCAGACAATTCCCTCCATCCCAGCCACCTCACAGAGGGGATATAAAGGAGCCAGAGCTGAGGAGGGGTTGTTACCTGATGAAGGGGCAGAAGGACAGGGGTTAGATGCCTGAGGACGAGCATCTCAAGGCCAGGTAGGGGGAAGAGAGGGAAAAGGTAAAGGGACTTGTGAAGGATCTGGAGCATAAGGAGGTGGTCCAGGAGCAGAGTGTTCTGACGGATCAAAAGATTGATGCGAGTCCAGAAGGGGAGGTTGGGCATGAGCTAGGAGAATTTGAGACACAGGACAGTTTTGACAGAGAGAAGGACACTATCAGAGATAGAAGAAGGCTTGAACATAAGGAATCTCTCTGACTTTGCCATTTCGGTGACAAAAGCTATCTAAATCTCTGAGAGTGTCTAAATTGAGAGTGCCATCTTGTGGCCACTGGGATCCATTGTCTAGTTTGTACTTAGGCCAAACCTGATTGTAAAATGAGGCATTCAGATTTAATATCTCACTGGAGATATTAAAGGAGGCCAAGGGGTAGATTGGCCAGGAGACAGCCCAAGGGCATAGAGCATGGAGGTTTGGATTGTGAGGATCCCATTTAGAGAGTGAAGAAGGGGGCGATCAGTCCCAGTAGAAGAAGAGTAACACCAAGGAGCATCCTCTTTGGTGCATGCCTCCTTTTCAAGAGAGAAGCCACTGATCAGCTAGAGCAGCGTCCTCCAACAGCTGAGGGGCATGAGAGGGGTTCCCTCGGCCAAGTGCCTGGGCTTCTGGAGCGAGAGGAGAGAGAGAGAGTTGGGGGAACCCATGGAGGTAGGACTGACCCACTGACTCAACCTGTATTGAAGCCAATGTTGGATGTGTTGGCCTGAAATGGCAAAAGGAGAGAGTCCCGGAGGTACCCATTTCAGCAGGTCTGGGAAGGGTAGCTGAGGGCCAATCAACCCAGGTGAGAATTGTCCAAGAACACTGGCCAGAACGCTTCCTGGGTTTCGGCACCAAATGAAAGAAAGTGAGCCGAAACACCAGGTACCGGTGTTACACAAGCTTAATTAAAGGAAAAAAATCTGCCAGACTTCACTCCAAATAGAGAGCAGCTGGGGCTGCCCTCGAAATGGAGGACAGCACCAGGTGTTGGGATGGGAGGGCTTATATAGACTGTAAGGAAGACTGACGTAATCAGGGAGGGGTTTGGTGCTGGTGTGGAGGAGTTTCTATTTTTCAGAAACCATGAAGTTTCTCATAAGGGAAAGGCTGGTGGCCATTTTGTGCTGAGTGTGTGTAAAATGGCACTGGTCACATCCAAGATGGTGCCAGTCACATTCAAGAGGGCGTCAGTCATGTCCAGAACCTATAAGTTTTCTTATAAATCACCTAGTTCGAGGTATTTTGTTATAAGCAACAGAAACAGACTAAGAAACCCTTGTGTATTCCAATCTAAATAGCTGGGAAAATGCTGGTGCTATATGTACACCCTCCCAGGAACTCATTTCTCCCAATTCTTCATGTGTTTGCTTTTTTCTTATCCTGCAAGTCCTGCTTCAATAACATCTTCTCAGAGAAAACATCCCTAATCCCCGTTTAGAAAAAAACCTTCCTTTTTTATTTGCAATCAAACCACCATCCTGTTTATTTACTTCATGTCACAAAGAGCAATACGTAATTATTTTATTTATTTGTCTGTTTGTTTCCTATCTCCCCTGCTAGAACAAAAACATAATTAGAAGTGGAATTTCTCTACATTATATCACTGCTCATTCATTAGTTGCTTAATACAGTATTTGGTACAGAATGGCGCTTAACAAATATTTATTGATTGAATTAATAAAGGACATAATGCCTTTATACTCCACTCTCATTTTGGAGTATTATCTGCAGAAAGATCCAATAATTTGACCCTGAATTCATAAAATACAAGCTTTGGATATTTCTGCTTAACCCATGTGGGCTTCTTTGAGAGGTTTGCAGAAAGCTCGGGAACCCAAATGAGTGTGATGGGTGGGTCTAAGAGGACAGACAGATGAGGCCCCTGTGGGGATAGCAGGGAGCCCCAAGAGGCAGTGCAGACACACAGGTGAGTTCAAACAAAAGTCCACAAGCCCTGGGATAATCAGAACTAAAATTAGCTGCTGCCTGATCCTAAAATACTTTTTTTTTTTTTGTCTTTTTCATGACCGGTAAGGGGATCGCAACCCTTGACTTGGCGTCGCCTGCACAGCGCTGGAGCGCACTGGCCATCCCTATATAGGATCCGTACCCGCAGCGGGAGCGTCGCTGCACTCCCAGCGCTGCACTCTCCCGAGTGTGCCACGGGTTTGGCCCCTAAAATAGACTCTTAAATGGTCTTTTTATCTTAGCTTCCTCTACAAGGTTGCTGGATTTCTGAAATAGAAATCTCACCAAAGTTTGCTTGCTTAGGGCTCTGTAACAGCTCCACAGGGCTTTCTGAATAAAGAACAAGGCTTGTGTCAGAAACATCAGGATGAACCTTCTTTGTCAGGCTACCCAAGTCTCTAGTCTTTTCTTTTGCACCTTCTCCATGGACTTGGGATTAGTATAATAGGTGCATTCAGTGGAAGATTTGCAATTCCAAGAACATCCCACTTTTCCCATTTATTCATGGCTTTGCACATACTGTTGAATACTTGTCCTTATCTATTGAAGCTTGTTTAAGTACTTCAGGCTCAGAATGAAATACTGCACATGGATAACTGTCCTTCCATGTGGCTTGCAGGTACAGTTCCTCTTCTTCATAGTCATCCTTTGGATATCAGTTGGATGAAACACACACACACACACATACACACACACACACAAAGATTCAGACACCCTCAAGTAATAAGCATTAGGCCTCTGATAAAGAGAAGTCAAAAATTCATGTTCAGGAATAGAAACATTCTTCTACCTGCAACGTAATCTGTACCACTTTCCTGGGTATCAATGGAGACAGCATTTTCACATTATTATGTAGAATACTATTCCCTTTTTTAAATATTGTGGTTTCCAATTAAGCCCTGAGGCCTCTCAGTGCAATTTCCACTATAGTCATCTAACCCTTGATAGCCACCCCCCTAGTTAATATACACACAAAAAATCAGAAGCTTTGAAGTTAGTATTGATATTGTCATCATTGATTTTGTTGTTTCTTAGATGAGTTCAAATTTTTGGACAGGACATTGTTGTGCACTGTCTGCAGGAAACAAAAGCTGTTATTAGGACTCTGCTATGCATTCACATTTCAATATTAAGTTATTGAGGAACTAAATATAAATCATTGTATTGTACATATTGTATACATACCAGGAAAACTGAAGAGGGAAAAGGAGTGGGGAAGAAGAAATAGATACATGGAATGGTATGTGTGTGTATATATTTCTAAATTATATACATGAATGGTATCAATATTAAAACTGGACAAAAATTGCATAGACACACACACACACAGTTGATTCTTCTTATTCACGGTAGTTGTATTCTACAATGTCAGCCCAAACACTGAATTAGCAAGTACCGAACCATTGCTCCTAAGGGAAATACAAAGCTAGGTTCCTGCGAGCCTCTTGTCACAACATTTCCATCAATTGATCAGTACATAATCTTGTTTTATGTATGTTTTCTGTTTAAAGGCACCTTATTTAATATGTATTGTGGATTCATTAACATTGAATGTGCAGTCAACCACATTATAAATCATGCCTGAATGAAGCTTATCTAACATTTGTATTTTCTCTGCAAGGTACATCACAGCCCTCTTGCACTGCAGAACACCGGACAGCACTTTAGTAGTATTATGCCTGGGGGCCATTTTGCACAGCAAAGTCACCAATGAAAAGTATAAAAATGCAAAAGGTGCCATCAAGTAGACCAGGAAAAGGACAGTTGTTTACAGTGTAAGAGCTAAAACAAGAAGGCAGAGTGTCACCTTGTTTAGCCTCAGCTGAGAATGTGCACGTTGTGCGACTCAAATTTTTTACTGCTTTGCACATGTGCATGTCCAAAAATGTCAAAAGCACCCTGGCTATTAATTTTGGGGATACAAATAAATTTTAGTGAGTAGGTGAATATGAATATGAAATACAAAATCCGCAACAATGAGGACTCTCTCTCTCTACATATACATGCATGTATGTAAATATAATATATATTAATGGTATATTTTATCAAAAATCTTCTACATGGATGATATCTGAGGGTTAATGTTTATTTTCTATCCTATTTACTTGTCACATAAGAGGAGCTAAGAAGTATGATTAAAATAAACGAAAAATAAAAACCTACATGTATTTCCCTGGTAGTCTGTATTTAATCATGGGCTTTCAAATGGTGGCTATAGGCCTTTTTGGAGAAATTAGGTTTCTATTACTTTGTCTTCTTTTAAAATCTGTAACACTGGTGCATTCTAATGATAATTATATATATTTTCATTAGTAAAAATATGGAAATATTCAAGAAATACAAATTATAAATCACCACTATTCCTGTGATGAGATAAAGATCATTAAAAGTTTGATGCATTTCTTCCTAGTGTTTTTTTTATGCAATCCATAGATAGATGTATAAACATCTTTAAAAATAAAATTGGAATTATATGTTTTCTAGCCTGCTTTTATTGTTTTTTTATTAATGCTATAGCGACATCCTCCTTATCATTGTATTTCAGCTTTAGATTTCTGCTAATCTCTTTTCAAAGGGGCATACCCATCTGAGGTTGCTAAACACACTATAGACTCAGCAATTTGCTGCCTGTGCTGAATAAATGCATATGACGGCCTCTACTGGGGAGACTTAGAAAAAAATACATAAAGACTGTACTGCTTGATTTTTTTTTCCTTTAATTTTGGTATTCCTTGAGAGATTCTCACCTAGCTAAAAAAAGGAATCATTTCCAAAGGTGCAGGGAAGCTTACACTAAAATAGATTGCCTGTATCATAATTGACCTTTGCGTAAATGAATGCATTTCATAATAATTTGGCTCAATCAAATTTCCCAGGCAGACATATTCACACAATTTCAACACCTGAATTAAAATTTTAAAGTGCACATTTTAGTAACTCTCTAAAAGCCAAAAAGTTCAATTTCCATGTTCAATCTCTCATGACATTATTGTTTTTCAATACAATGAGAGTTAATGTGGACTTTTCTGTCTTTGTGAATTACAAATGGTATTCTGGGCTGGGAGAAAGGAGCAATTTCCACTCTTGTTCTCTTAGATGTTGCGTGATTATCCTCAAATATTCAATTGCTAAGCAAACTTAATCAACTAAAAAATATATAACACTGTATATAACACTACAGCAAAATTCTCAGATAAACTCAATTGATACTTAAAATTTCCAACTGGACAAGCCAGGAAAGGCAGTGATTTTCTTTCTTGCTAGAAAACTTTTGCTTCTCTCGCATTTATTTGCTATTAAAGATTCTTATTGTTACCTACAGGTCAGGCTCACCTTGCCCTCTCGCCTTAAACAAATGACCTGAAAGTCCAAAAGTTGATGCAAGGATTGGAAGGTTTATTCAGATTACCGGTACTCAACTAAATGTCTAACCAAGCAAACAAACAAAGAGAAAAGAGAAGCAGTAGAGTCCAGGTTAGCCTAGTCCCAATCGGTGAGGCCAACCTATTCCGTTAACAGTAATTGATACAAGCAGTTCTCCCCATTGTTTTCGCATAAACAAGAAAAGTGTTGACTAGGTCTAAATCAGAAAAACAAAGCATAGCCAGGAGCCCTCCAGGGTGCACCTATACAGAAGTGGATACAATCCAACCAAACAGAGGATGGCTCAGAAAATCAGAGAAAGGTAAAGAGAATAAAGTATTGCCTTGTCAGAATTTAGGCCAGGGACTCCAGAAGAGATCTACCAGCAGCAGAGACATGGAAACAAAATAGTCCCAGTGGCCACTTGCCTCTTGCAGCTAGAGTCCTCTCTGGTGCCCAAAGCTTTCCAATTTTTTGTCAGTGATTAAATTAGGCCCTTGGATTCCAAAGTCATAGAAATGAACAATGTACGCAAATAGTAAAGCAAGCAAAGCTTTATTAAAAGAGGAGGTAGACTTATACATAAGAGGGGTAGCAACAGTAAGGCTAGCCCCCCCCCCCCCCAGGGGAGCTGTTCAGGGTCTTTTATAGGGAAAGGAGTTAAGGGGTGGTAGGCCAGCATCACTGGAGGTGGTCCGTTCATTTCTTCCTGGTTGCATCATGGGTGCATGCTCAGTGGGCAGTGGTGTTCATCTTTGTCACCCCATGAGGGTCATTGTAGCAGTCACCTTGATGCTTTGTGGGCAGGTGGGAATTCCTAAAGGGGTCCTAAGGTTAATCTGTAACTTTTACAATTATAGTAAACAAGCCTTGGGGAGGGGTTTTGCAAATCAGTAAATATCTGTTTCCTCTCTTATCTCAGTCTGTTTTGTCAGGGCAGCCCATGTGTTAATCATTTGCCCCGAGGGGGTCTCATGACTGAGGAGTGGAAAAGTAACAGTGTCCTCTGCAGGGAAAATGGAGTCAGTTTGGTTCACAGGCCTAGCCTTACTCTGTTTCATTATGAAAGTTTTTCTACCCACTCAGGGCAAGTTTGCTCCTTCTCATGGGATAGCCCAGTATAAGAGAGAGTTTTTATCCACTATCTTTCAAACCATCAACAAATCATGCTGACACAACCATGGATTCTAAGTCACTGTAGAAACCACATAACTGCTTTCAACCAGTCTTTGTACCAGCATGCTTTGCAGGAACCCCACTGAGCATGTGCATGGGAGGAAGTTCATGACCTTGAGCATTCCAGAAGCAAAGTTCCCTGCTAGTAGAACCAAAAGCCTGTAAATTTAACCACCAGAGCCTATTCTGAAGTGAGAGGTCCTACAATAAGGAAGATCTGGTGCACTGACCAAACAGACTCTGCCAACTTGAAACTTCTTTTCTCCCCAAACCCTTAAAACATGCCTACACCTGAGATTAGAGAGACGGATTTGAACCTTTGCTTCCTGTCTCCTTGCAGGTCAACCTCACAATAAAGCCTTTTTTTCCCCTCAAAAACTGGTGCTATAGTATCAGCTTCTATGTGCGTGGGGCAGTAAGCCCTTGCTCGTAACACTAAGAGCTGTGTTGCCACAAGTAGTGTCTTCATCCCAGAGGAAGAGACAGTAAAGTGCATAGTTTTACTACCATTAATTATGATATTTAGCATTTATTGAGCAGTTTACCTATATCATTTAATTCCATTCTCACAAAAACCATACAGTTGTGTGTTCCTTAAATTAAAATTTATAAACTTTAGCTTTCTTATAGGTAAAATGGAAGCTAATTAGTAAGGAAGCTGATGAGGTAGTACTAAGTAAGAAAGATAGAGTTAAAAGCCAGGTCTGTAAGTTCTATTCTCAAGCTTGAAGTCAATCCAATCTTGCTTTTTAACACTTTCAACTTTGGGTGAGTAAATAACCTGCCAGCTTCCACATCAGTCCAATAGATAATGTCACTCACTTGATAGGGATATTGACAGGATTAAATGCTATAAAGTATGTGGATCACAAAACAGTTTGTGTAGCACCCTTGGAGCATCACAAATGTTAATTCCCTTAAACAAAGATTTAGGCTATTAGTATCATGTCCACAGTTAGCAGAACAACTGGGACATGTGTCATAACAATTATGTGCATTATACATGGTTAAAACACAACAAAATATTTGAAATCAACACCATCTTTACCACCCTAGGTTATATGTTTAATACATCTACTGGGCAACTTAAAGGAACTGAAGTGACTGGAAATGGTTGTACAAGGTGCTCTTCAAAATGTTCATGAAAAGCTTCATAATATCTTTTAATTGCATTTTTCCATGAACTGTTTGAAGTACCCTTGTAAGTGGCAGAGCATTACATTGACAATAGGGACTGTTAAAGCAAAAATTGCACCAAAGTTAGACAGGCAAGAAAGACTTTATTCAAGGCTATCTGCAGTAGGGGAAAGAAATCTGAACTCCACTCCGCTGAAGCAAAGGGCTGGAGGATTTTTGAGTGCTGGGGTAAAAGGCAGAACACAGGCCACCTGCATTTGCTAATTGGTTTTACCCAAAAGAAAAGTAAACTTTTTTATATCTTTGTGACAGGTGGTAGTTTTACAGCTTGGAAAAGGCACTCACCAAAGTTAGGCTTCTACCCTCCTACAGAAATGGGGAGAGAGGGGTGCTATTTCCCTTGATATTTACATTTTAAAGAGATGGCTCCCAGGTCCTTTAGAAAGACATTCCTGCTTGTCAAACCTTGCAAGAGGCTTTTAAAAAGATTTACATACATCTCAAAGAGACAGAGAATTTACAATTATTACTTTTCTCTTTTTTTGAATTTTAAAAACTATTCATTTTTATAAAATACAGTATTTTATAGTTCTATTCTTGAACATATCTGGAATAAAAGGAAAAATCATAGTGAAAAATTTTTTTTCTTCAGCATTGAATTTTTAACAGAAGAGAATTTAGCAGGTTTTTAAACATTGTTATATGATTAGTTTATGATAACTGTGATGAAAGTTCGACATATTATTATGATTGGTGTATCTTCTTTTTATTTATTTGGTCTTTCTTAGCTCCCACTTATTAGTGAGAACATGTGGTATTTCTCCTTCTGTGCCTGGCTTATTTCACTTAACATAATTTTCTCTAAATTAACCCACGTTGCTGAAACTGGCAGTATTTCATTCTCAAAAAACTTAACAGTAAAAAAACAAACATTAAAAAATGGGCAAAGGAGCTAAATAGACATTTCTCGAAGGAAGATAAACAAACGGCCAACAGACACATGAAAAAATGCTCAGCATCAGAGAAATGCAAATCAAAACCACACTGAGATACCATCTCACCTCAGTTAGACTGGCCATTATCAAAAAGACAGAGAATAACAAATACTGGAGAGGATGCAGAGAAAAGGGAACCCTCCTACACTGTTGGTGGAACTGTAAGTTGGTGCAGCCATTGTGGAAAACAGTATGGAGTTTCCTCAGAAAACTACAGATAGAACTGCCATTTGATCCTGCTATCTCACTGCTAGTTGTATACCTAAATGAATGGAAATCATCATGTCGAAGGGACACCTGCACTCCCATGTTTATCACAGCTCTGTTTACAATAGCCAAGAGATGGAACCAACCTAAATGTCCATCAACAGATGACCAGATAAGGAAACTGTGGTATATATACACAATGGAATACTACTCTGTCATAATGAAGAATGAAATACTGCAGTTATAAGTTTTCTAAAGTAAGTGTTCTAAGAAAAGGGAGGTCAGAATCCAAAGTTAGGATGAAGCTGTCCAAAGTGTAGCCAAGCTGAGGGGGACATTCATGCTGCCTCGGTCAGGACGACTCCACTGAGAGAGGGATGGGCGATAGGCAGTAGCTCCATCTTCTCCCAGTGTCGGCTATGTGCTATTTGCCATCTTTCTATTCCTGTTTCCATAGCAGGTACTTCTAACAAGTATGGAGAGAATCTAACAAGTCATTTCACATGAGAAGAAAATAAACAATCTGAGGCACTTGAATTAGTTACACAATTACCGGATAGATGCTTAAGTCATTTAATTACACAGCAAATTGGCATCAAATTTAGATTAAAAACATTCACTTTCACATTTTTTTATATCATACCACAATGACATCCATAAATTCTAAAAAGGCAGAACAGAATTATACATAAATGACCGGTGTATTAAATAAGCAATGGAAATAGTTAACCAAATATTTGATATACATTTGTATATTTCTAAACAGACCTATATTAAATGTCTCTCTACTAGCATGTTGATTTATGGCAATATTTAGTTTGACGTGTAAGCTTCATCTTATTATATTTCAGTTAAAGAAGAGTCTCCTAATTTTCTGAATTGTGTTGACTAGAAGTCTCCTGTGGAGTCAGTCTTGTCAGTTGGTTTATTAGTTGTGTCATTTTATACCTTATTTTCTAAATTCCAGGCACCCAAAAGAGCACACTCTAAGGGTCGCCTTTCTACCAAGTACCTGCATAATTAGTCTCATTTTTAAATACCTGTTATTCAATGCACAGTAGAACAGAACAATTAATTTGGACCACATGCAATTATGCTGAAAGGTCAGGTGCTACCCATAATAAAACTCTGTTCAAAAGTGTGTTTGGGAAGAGCATTAATATGGTTATCCAGAAGACTTTCTAGGGGCAGAAAATCTCCAAATGCAATTAAATCGGCTATAAAATAATCACATGCAATTCTTCATTTTTAAAGCAGGAGACTTTTTGAATGTTGTGCAAAATGAATACTTCTAAAACCAATCAACTTTAAGAGATTTACATAAAGAGGTGACAAATTCATACCCTAAAACAGAAAGCACATTATCTGGCCTGAAACTTCCTGTGTGAATTTCAAGTTATAAAGAGCTTTCATGGAGCAGTTTTTACAAACTCCTCAAATACAATAATAAGGAAAGTGCTGGCTTTATCCATCTTGGGTAATTTGCACTATACAGCCATAAAAATTATAGTTAGAAGTATGGACGTGTGGATTATAAAGTATCCCCAGTACCCAAATGTCCATGAATTTATAATTCTCTGTTCTTCAACCATATTATGTTTGCCTGTTAAATGCAAATTTCTGAAGTAGATTTCACTCTGGAGGAAGTTCCAAAGATACCTCTGTCACTGTTAAAGATACATGTATATTTTACAGCACTAGGCAGATTTATAAAACACTCATTGTTTCCCCCATTTGGGGAAGATTTTGCTGATAAAAGAAAAAATGGTGGAGAGACAAAAAGGCAGAAAAGTACAATAAAAATTGACAACCAAACATTTTTCTCTGCTGTTTGACCCTTTTACCTGTCTGTAATCCTGCCGACTGGGCCAATTGTCAAGCAAGGGCTGGGTCTGGAGCTCACAGACCCCTCAAGCCCGTTGTCCAGACTGGGTCACAGACCCTTGACATGCAGGTCTAGGAGCTAGTTAATCAGCTAAAAGGTCTTTGGAGACATTGGTTAGAGAACATGGCTGCACACGTGCCCGAGGCAGACACCAGCCAAGTCACAGTGCCACACATGCACACTAACTCCACCCACACACACCACTTACAAAGAATGTGCCACACCACCCCCAACCAGATGGGCAGGCGAGGGGCCTGATTAAATTATTCTATTTTCCCAACATCTGCATTAACCAATTATAGCATACCTGTAGGCTCAAAAACATTTTGGTTTAATAAATAGGAAGGAATATTTACAACATGAGTGATGCAGGTATCTTTAGTTACTAATTTCATGGTAAGAAAAAGACAATAAATGTGGAATATTTATAGATTTAGATTTTATTGAAGTACCTATGATGTGATATAGTAGCGGTTGTATGAGATAAAAACCTTATAATGGCATAGTCATTACCTCAATGATTTTCTTTTAGAATGAAAATATTGAGAGTTCAATTGCACACAAGATAAAGGCTTACACTCTGGAAATTAGACATCTCAATTTCAATCTTTGTCCACTTTTCTTACTAGCTGTGTGACTTCAGGCAAATTCTTTAAGCTCTGTTTGACCCTGTTTTTACATCTATAAAATGATCATTGAAATAATAGTAAGTACCAAGACGCTAAATTGCTAGTGATGGGATAATTAGCTCAAACTAGGTTAAACAAAAGGAACATTCATTTGCTCATATAACCAAAGAAGAGAGAGGCTAAGGATAGGATAATCCTTAAGAAGACGTAGAATGTAGGACTCAAAATCCTATGGATTTCCGAATTCAGAAGCCTATGCCTTTATTCATAATCGGTACATTCTCATCAGGACAATTTGCCCCTTTCTGTTTCTCAACCCTAGTGGTGTTTTTTAGAGCTCCTGTTTCCACCAAATCAAAGAGAAGTTTCTCTTTTTTAAAAACAAAACATTTTTTACCAGTGTGAATATTTATTTAGAAGGGGTCTGTGCAAATAACCTGAAAGTTACCATTCATTAGGTTCTTGGTAAATCCGCCTCTTACTAAATCATAAACCCCTAAGAGTGGAGAACTTTGCTTCTTTAATCTATGTGGCCCATCTTTTATTCACTAAGTAGGCTCTAAATAAATGCCCTGCATTGTGTATGTGAGTGGGTTCCAGAGTGCATGTGTGTATGTGTGTGTGTGTGTGTGCATGTGCATGTATGAAGAATCCTGGCCATATCACGCCCCACATGAAAACCTCCCAGTTTGTATATTTCATAGAATACAAGGTGCAATCTCAATAGCATGCATTCAGGGTCTCATAAGATCTGCCCTGCAGTCCTTACACCCCTGCACTCTCTTTACTCAGCATTTACTTCAGTTGCATCTAATTTACCTACATTTTCAAACATGCTGGACACTTCTCCCTCACCAAGCTTATTTTGAGCATTTCCTTTTCCTTGCTGTGATTTTTTCCCCCCCATTTCTGCATTTCAAAGTCCTCCCTATCCTTTGGGGCCCATCTCAGATATAATTTCCACCATGAAGTGTTCTCTGATCTGCTCATTCATAAGTTATATGAACAGGCATATTTAGTACCTACAATATCTCAAAGTGTTTGAGACAAAATTATGAATAAGATACACTCCTTCCTTTGAGGAACTCTCAGTTTAATAGGATAGATGTTTCAATCACAATGTGCTAGGGTCAGATAGAGTTAAGTACGGAGTACAAAGGAGCCGCCCAATACAGACCGGAGTTAACAGGGAAGGTTTCCTGAAGCACGTAGTTCTCACTGTGCGCCTGCTGATCTCCTACTGTGCTCCTGCTCAGTTCCCTAAGAGAAACTCGGTGAGGGTCTGCAGTGCAGCCAGATGTCTGCATGTCTTTCCTTTTAATTAAAATATTAGTAATAACATTCATAATAATCATAACAACAATAAACTTGTTTGGAGTTCCCATAATTTGCCAGCCCCTGAGCTAATGACTTTCCGTGGACTAGCTCATTTAATATTCACAGCAGAATCTCAATGAAGAAATGTAAAGGTCATCACTGTGATTTTACCTGACGTCTTATAGGATGATCCAATCAGAGAAAGCATTCAAGCAGAGACAGTGATTGGTTTAAGGAAGAGCACATGAACTGAGCTGGATCAATCACATTTCGTGCCTTAGATTGCTGTGGAATTCAAAAGTCTCCAAGCATTTCCTCATGCTATTTCACCTGCCAGGACAACCATCTATGTTTCATCCACCTGGTAAATTTTTGCTCATTTTTCAAAATGTGGCTCAAATTTCTCCCCCCATGGTTTATTCTTAAACTCTCCCAAGCACTATTCTTCTATCCCTCTTTCAACCACTGCTGTTTCTTAAACCCATCTCCACTATGGCTCTTTCTATAGGGTGTTAGTTGCACATATACTGTACACTAAAATGTGATCTGCTTGAAGACAGAGCCCATGGCTTATCTATCTTTTTATTACCAATATTAATTCCAGTGCCTAGTATGTATTTATTAAATGAACAAATGAATGAATAAATGAATGAAATTATAAGGCTCAACTGGATCAAATATCTGTGAAATTTACCAGCAACAAATAGGTTCCCAGCTAAATGTTATCGCATACTATTTCCTTGGGATGCCTTGGGTCATTTTTCTCATTTGTTCCCCACAAGCTGATTTCTACTGACTATCCAACACTCACGTGTTTCTGTTTTTCTATGCTGCATTAAAGAAAAACTGCAAATGTTGGTATATTCCTGCCGAAGTTTTTGTCATTAACTCCACTAGTTTGTGAAATAACTTGACTGAGAAAAGAACAGTGGTCTCCTTTTTAGTACCTCCACTAACTTCCTCAAAAAAATTAGACTTTTTTGGTGCCAACCGTCTTATTTAACAGCAAACTTAGGGGATAAGATGTCAAAATCATGGGCTTTTATCTGTCTCATTGTTAGTCTTCATGAGTATGGAGGAGAATATTTGGATTATTCTAAATGAAAGACAGTGAAGTAGATGTCTTTGACACATGAATCCACCGTATCGGAGTTTCTTAGCAATGATAATCCTGTCACAGCTGTTAGAATTTATTCCTTTATCCATGTGACATTTTAACAGGAGACAAATCCAAGTTATTATAAACAGATATAAACCATGCAGTCCAAAACAGCTCATGTTAGCAACTTCATCCTGCTGACAAGCCTTGTTTCAGAAATTTGTAAACATTCTTCTTGCACATTTGGTATTTTCCCTCTATAAATCTCAACCTCCTTCACGCTTTTATCCTATAAAATTTAAAACTGCCAGTTTAAAATGTTTATTTAATTACATCCTAGGATGAGAGAGATGGAAATCCGTAGCCATTTAATTGGCTAAATAATGGAGGAAAAGTGGGTCGCTGTTATTTGCTTAATTTTAGATTCTGTCAGGACCAGTGGCCTTAGTATCAGTCTGCAGAGGGAGTTGTGGAAACTGAAGAAAAAATTGAGTGGATATTTGGGAAAGTCATTTTAGGTGAGGATAATAAGAGCTTTCAAGTGAATTACTAGTGTATATATTTCCTAGATGCTTCTGAATTCTTTATTTGAACTGACATGTGTTGGAAAAATATATCACTATCCTCCTTGCCTGGTCCAAAGAAGAAACAGACAGAAGAGGTGTGGAATTTAAACATTATATGAAGGCTAGGGGACAGCCTGTAGTCCCTAGGTCTCTAATACTGAATTATCTACAGATACATATCCCCAGCCCTGCATAATATTTGCAATTATTCTTATTTCTCTTCCCCTAGTGGGTAAGTGCTCAGTTAATGGAGCAATGATGCTTGCTGAATGGATTACAGAGAAGGGTGACTTGACCCATCCCTTGTACAGGCAGACCTGTTTTCAAACCAAAGATGAAGCAATAAAAGTACAGTAAAATGATGTGTGCTAAACAGCATCTACACTCACATGTTTATTGCAGCACTATTCACAGTAGCCAAAATGTGGAATAAACCTGTGTCCATCAATGGATGAATGGATAAAGAAAATGTGGTATATGTACATGATAGAACACTACTCACCCATAAGAGAGAATGAAATCCTGTCATTTGCAGCAACATGGATGAACCTGGAGGGCATTATGTTAAGTGAAATAAGCCAACTACAAAAAGACAAATACCACATGCTCTCACTCACTTGCCAAATGTGATAAAAAACTGACCGCACAAAAGTACAGAGTATGATAGTGGTTACCAGAGGTTTGGGAGGGGTAAAGGGAGGGCGGGATGACAAGAGACTGGTCAATGGGTACAAAATTACAGTTAGATAGAAGAAACAAGTTCTGGTGTTCAATTGCACGGTAGAATGAGTATAGTTAACAATATTGTATTAAAGGGAAGATTTCGAATGTTCATACAACAAAGAAAGGATAAATGAGGTGATGGATAAGCCAAATACTCTGATTTGATCATTACCCAATGTATGCATGTATCAAAACATCACACCATACCTCAGAAATACGTACAATTTGTTCTTAATTTTTATTGGAACATATTGATTATGTGCATTTATGGGGTACAGAGTTATTTTGATACATGTCTACAATGTGTGATGATCTAATCAGAGTAATTAGTATATTCATCATTGCAAAACTTCATCATTTCTTTGTGATGTGAACATTTGATCTCCTCTCTTCTAGTTATTTGACAACAAGCAGTAAATCATTGTTAATTATAGATTCCTAGGCCAACTGCTAACCAATAGAACTTATTTTTTCTGTTTAGCTGTAATTTTGTCCATTAACCAGCCTCTCATTATCCCCCCTCCTCCTCCCTTTTCCCACCTCTAATAAACACAGTTCTTCTCTCTCCTTTTAACAATTCAACTTATTATTATTATTTATTCGTTTGTTTGTTTTTGTTTCTGCTTTTGTTTTTAGCTCCCAAACATGAGTGAGAACATGTGGTATTTTTCTTCCTGTGCCTGGTTTATTTCACTTAACTTAATTTTTGCCAAGTTCATCCATGCTGCTGTGAATGGCAGAAGTTCATTCTTTTTTATGGCTGAGTAGTATGCCATTGTGTATATACACCACATTTTCTTTATCAAGTCTATCAGTGGAGATTTCCATTGATATGGAGCAATGGTTGCTTCCATATCTTGGCTATTGTGAATAGAGTTGAGGTAAACATGGGATTTAAGGTATTCCTTTGATATGATGATTTCCATTCCTTTGGGTATACACCCAGTAGTGGGATTGCTGGGTCATATGGTAGTTCTATCCGTAGCTGTTTGCAAAAACTTTATACTGTTTTCCATAATGGCTGTACTAACTTACAATCTCACCAACAGTGTAGGAGGGTTCCCCTTTCTCTGCATCCTCTGCAGCATTTGTTATTTTCCATCTTTTTTATAATAGTCTAACTGGAGTGAGATTATCTGTCAATGTATTTTTTTTAATCTATATTTTTTATTGTACGTATCTGCATGGTACAGCATGGAACATCAATACCAGTGTGCAACATGTGATGCTTAAAATAGGACCATCAGCACATCTATCATTATGCAATGCAGTTAATCCTCATGGCCCCCACCAACTCCTACCCCCAGCAACCCCAGCTCAAGGTGGTTTTGATTTTCATTTCCCTGATGCTTAGTGATGTTGAGCATTTTTTCACGTACCTCTTGGCCATTTGTATGTCTTCTTTTGGGAAATGTCTTTTCAGCTCTCTTGCCCACTTCCTGATTTCGTTATTTCTGTTTTTATTATCGAGTTGTTTGAGTTCCATGTATATTCTGGATATTAGTCCCTTGTCAGATGCTTAGTTCACTAATATCTTCTCCCACTCTGCAGGTTGCCTCTTCACTCTTTATTATTTCCTTTGCTGTGCAGAAGCTTTTTAGTTTGTTAAAATCCTATTTGTTTGTTTTTCCTTTTGTCACCTGTGCTTTTCAGGTCTTATTCATAAAAATCTTTGCCCAGTCTTATGTCTTGGAGCATCTCTCCTCTGTTTTCTTCTAGAATTTTTATAATTTCAGGTCTTACATTTAAGTCTTTCATTCATTTGAGTTGATTGTTGTATATGGTGAGAGATAGGGGTCTAGTTTCGTTGTTCTACTTGTGGATATCCAGTTTTCCCAGAATCATTTATTGAAGAGGCTATCCTTTCCCCAATGTATGTTGTCAGCACCTTTGTCAAAGATCAGTTGGCTGTAAGTATGTGGATATATTTCTATTCTGCTCCATTGGTCCGGGGGTCTGATTTTATGCCAATACCATGCTGTTTTGGTTACTATAGCTTTGTAGCATATTTTGAAGTCAGGAGATGTAATATCTCCTGCTTTATTCTTTTTGCTCTGGGTATTTGAGATCCTTTGTTATCCCATATGAATGTTAGGATTATTTTTTTGGTTTTTTTCTGTGAAGAATGTCGTTGGTTTTTTGATGGGCATTGCATTGAATCTGTAGATTGCTTTGGATAGTATGGACATTTTAACAACATTAATTCTTTCAATCCATGAGCATGGATTGTTTTTCCATCTTCTCATGTCTTCTTTAACTTCCTTCAGCAGTGTTTTATAGTTCTTATTGTAAAGATCTTTCACCTCCTTGGTAAATTTATTCCTAGGTTTTTTTTTTTTTTTGTAACTGTTATAAATGGGCTTGCTTTCTTGATTTCTTTTTCTGCTAATTCATTATTGATGCAAAAAAAAATGCTATTGATTTTGTGTATTGATTTGTATTCTGCAACTTTACTGAATTTTATTAACAGTTCTAAGAGTTTGTTGGTGGAATCTTTAGGTTTTTCTATATATATATGATCATGTCATCTGCAAATGGGGACCATTTGACTTCCTCTTTTCCAGTTTGGATGTCTTTTATTTCTTTCTCTTGCTTATTTGTTCTGGATAGAACTTCCAGTGCTATGTTAAATAGAAGTGTTGAGAGTGGACATCTTTATCATATGTACAATTATCATATGTCAATTAAATAAAACAAAACTTTTTTTAAAAAAGGTGGAAATGCCCAATATTGTGGGGAGTTATTATGGTAGGTATTTGTACCTGGATACAGAAATTAAATTTTATAAGGGAATATTAAGAACAACTTTATGCCAACAACTTAGACAACTTAGATGAAATGAACAAATTTCTAATAAAACTGAAATTACCGAAGCTGCCTCAAAAAGAAGTAGACAATTTGAATAGGACAATAACATGTAAATAAATTGAAATAGCCATTTAAAATCTTCCCACAAAAAAAGCACAGAAGATTTCACTGGTGAATTCTATCAAATATTTAAAGAATAAATAATACCATTTTTCACAAATTATTTCAGAAAACAGAGAAAAGGGAATACTTCCAATTCAGTTTATGAAACTAGTACTAGCTTTTACTAAAGTCAAACAAAGGAATCTAAAGAAAATCAATATTCCTTGTATAAACGTAAACACAAAAATTCTTAACAATTACCAACTGAATTCAGCAACATATAAAAATGATTATATGCTGTGCTATTTGGGGTTTGTCACAGAAATATAAGGTTGATTTGACATCTAAATCTCAATTTAATACACCATATTAACAGAATAATGGATAAAAACCACATGATCATCCCAATAGATGGCAGAAAAAGCATTTGTCTGGAGAGTGTTACCTATGAGTTTCTGAGATGTCACGGAGATGGGGGTATGTATCATGGTCACTAGAAAATGGATAAACTGGGTCTAAAAGAGCAGAAGTGGCAAAAGCCCTTACACATGGTGGCAATGTGGACTTTTGAAAGGCAAAGAAGGTGAAGTCTATGTAAGAATGGAACATTTCCTGGCTGAGTTGGCTGAGTTGCTCTTATTCCTGGTTGACACAGCGATGGGGTATACCCCTAAGTTTGATCATGGCCATTCTTCCTCCTTTCATAGGCCTTCACACCTCCCTAGACACAAATCCTCCCCAGAACTAGTCTCAGGTGACACTCAGCCATCTAGTCTTTCAGAATTCCAGACACTCAAGTAATTATCCTTTATTCCCCATATCCAATTCTGTAACTGCCACCACTCATTTTACTGTGCAAATAGACAGGTTCTCCTAACTCCCTTTCTCAAGTAAGCATAGCTGATGGAGTGTCTTAGTACAAATTCAAGTTTTACCATTTACAAAGTATTGAAAGTATTCAAAGAACTGACATCTGACTCTATGAATCTAACTTGTAACTTGTTGTGCGACCTTATACTCTCTAAGTCTCAGTTTCCATATCTATAAGATGATGATTGTAATAACAGTACCTGCCTGAAAGAACTATTAAGAACATTAATTGACATAACATATGTAAAGTACATAACATGTACCTAGCACTAATAAGAATTAAATTTTAGTTATTTTATTATTAAGGACCATGCTTGTCTCTGAATGTTAAAACTCTTCACATGGCCTTCAAAACTTCATATTCTGGTCTAAACCTTTCTTTTCAAATCCTCCTCTTGCTGTAAATCTCCACTCACCCTGAACCTCAGCCTAATTGAACAGCTCAGTCTTACTTGGTTGGCATATAACTGAGCTGTTTGGGAGATATTATGACATCAATAAAGTCCAACAAACAGTTTCTTATGTATTATTTTACATTCAGCAAAAATGTAATTAATGTAATTTAAAGATACCATGAATTTTTGACAGTTGTCTTCCTAGAAGCCAGGTTTAATGTGATATTGATATACGTTTCATTTTACCTACTGGAAATTCAAGAGGAATGCTCCTTGCAATTGAAAAGGGACAAAAATCTTAGAACAAAAACTTCAGTTTCAATCCCTGCAGAGTTCATTATGAACAACAGAGTGCTAGAAATTAAAACACTTAAATATATTTAATAAGTTTCTATAATGGAATAACATTCATGTTTACATAGATGCTCTAGTCTCTCTCTCTCTCTTTTATCCCTCTAAATTCTATGGGGAAAAAAATGAGCTGCTGATGTGATTTAATTTGTTAATTATTACTAGATTTATCAGCAAAGCAGAAAGTTGAAGCAATTACCTACATTATTAAAGTTTAGAAAACCTTCCCCCCCATATGTCAATATCCCAGTCAAAGCGGGTTATGATCGTTACATTAATTGAGACCAAACTATTGTAGCTGTGGGAATGTGCAGATTTGGAAAATAAAATTGGAATATTTAGGACAGAATTAATTGAATCAGAAGAGAAAACATAAGGCAACTTACTGGAAAGTTACTTAAATTTTTAACTTTTGTCATCCCTCCTCATATACTGTACTTTTTAATTAAATTACTTGTACATTACTGAAAGGGAAATACTTTTCCCTAATCATCCAGAGAATTAGCTTAAAGCCACTTATCAATACAATGTGTGGTATTTATTTTGAACTGTTAAAAAAATATAGATTTTGAACAATTTTAAAGTATTTACTATATATCTCATATAATGATTGGGGCCAAATATATACTAGTAAAAATATCCTCAGTATTGATCGTACCTCATTTCCAGTGTAAATGTAGGCTGAATCCCTTGATCACATTTGGACACAAAATGTTTCCATGCCATATTTCACTTCTAAATTATTTATCCTCATGAAGCAAGAGAAGGTTAAGCATAAGTCTAATTCAATGAATAAAATGTATATACTTTATATTTGCTGTTTTTTATTATATGCTTTCCATATTATATTATTTTTAAATATCAGGGAAAATAAACTTTAATAACCCAATTATTATGATAAGTAGAATTTGATATTATCTACATAAGTTCTTTGATCTGCTTAGTTTCTTTCACAGTTCCCAAAATTATGGTTTAATTAAAGCTGAACATAGTTTCAGGAAAAAAATATATTATCCACACATCTGGTAGTTAAGATTTGCCAGTTTGTACCTCATATAACTAAATTTTATTACACACAAATTTTTTATATTATTGGACAGGACCCTTAAGAGCTGTGAAAAGTTTCTAGGATACATTTTTACGTGAACTTTTGAATAATAGACTCATTAAGAATTCGTCTTTCTCGCTCACGGTCTCTTGCCTCTACATTCTGTTGTGTAAGCTTCATACTCAGATAGGCGGCCACTTCATGGTGGCCTCTAGAATATCTATGTTTACAAAATATCTTTTCAGTAACTCCTGAATAAAAACAAGAGCCTTTTAAGTAGCACCAATAGGAGTTCCAATATCGAATCCCACCAACCTAAATTGGAAATGTAGGTTCCAATTTCCATTCCCCAAATGTTGTGTTCATAAGGATGTGATGCTGGGCTGGCCCAGACCGGGTTGTATGTTGACTCCCAGATCTGGCATTGGGTTGAGCCTCACTCAAAACCTGTGATATTGGTCACATTTCACTTGATTATCCTACAGTAACAAAGACCTTAAAATCAAGGCTTGCAACAACAAAGGTCTATTTCTTCTTCACTTGTGATATCAGCTGTGAGTAGACTATGGCTCTGCTTCTGCCCACGTATCTTCTCTATTCTAGGATCTAGGCTAAAGGAGCAGCTCTGTTTGAGACATGCCATCTCCAAGGTAGAGGACAGTAAGCAAGTAAACTTTTCTTGTTAACGACTCTTGAAGTTTTTGCTTAGGACTGGCATATGTTACTTCTGCTCATATTTTATTGGCCAAAGTAAGTCCCGTGACAAAGCTAAGACTGGAAATACACTTTTCCCACAGAAAGAAACTACTGTGGCAATGAGTGGGGATTTGTAATCCTGTTTAAGGAAAAGAGAGTATATTTAGGATAATGATATAATCTACCACGTACATACTTAAAGAGTAGGCATAGGTTCATTTCCCAAGGAGATTTCCAACACAATTACAACAGATTTCCATTACAGTCATCTACTCTCATACCTCAAAGCACCAGCTGAATTTTCAGTGCAGAGTATCTCTCTATCCTAAGAGACCTAACACTAAAGTCACTTATGAGAAAGATTAGTCAGAATGTTGGGCATGCCTTCCAGGCTAGATAGGGTGATGTGTAGCAACATTAAAACAAGAAAAGAAAAGATGTGCTTTGGGAGTTATCTATAAGCAAAATTGGGAAGACCCAGAGTGGAAAATTGGACAGCCAAACTTAAAAACTGGGCTGAAACAGGGCGGAGAGGTAGATCTACATGACTTGATTTAGTAATGAGGGAACAGTAAGTGAAAAACACTAGGTGAAAACAGGAAGAATGGCAAGTTTGGGACTAAATTCCAACATGCTAAGTTCTGAAGGATCTTGGCACACCATACACTTCTTTAAGGCAAACAAAACATTGTTAAAAACGTCCTTTATTCCAGATTCTCTAAAGATTTTTCTTGGATCCAAGGACCATTTTCCTTCTCATTTCATGTATTTGATCTCTGTCTAATTGATCTCATTGATTGATATTTAAGATTCAATTGCTCTGGTAGATACATACGTATCTAACTGATTCAGCACCATTTATTACAGTAGGAATTTTTTTGTAAAGCAGGTGGCCATATATGAATAAGTCTATTTGTAGATGCTATAATTTACTCTATTTTTCTATTTTTTATCCTTGTATTAATGCCACACTGTCCTCATTACTATAGTCAGAAATTTTTTCATCAAAAATGGCAACCTTTGATTAATTTAAGCATTGGTCCAATTAGTTATTCCACAGTGGGAAACTGCTCACAATTAAAGAACTAAACAGCAGCAGGCACACTATCCATGTATCGACAAACAAGACACTTATGCCCAACAGTAAAGCTTTTAGGAAGGTAGACTTTTTATGTGACAGCTCTCCATTCAGAAGATAGCATGTGACTACCAGCTCTAGGGTCACCATGCTAATTTGGCTCTTAAGGAACCACGGTGATGAAAGAAAGCACTCTAAAAGAGAAAAGTAATCTTTCTATTCTTGTAACTGATTACTGATGGTATCTATACCAAAAATTAGACAATGCTGGCCAACTTGGCAAGGAAAATTAAACATAGACAAATAAATAGCTGTTCTTTTCTCAATGGAACTGATAGTTACATAACCATGCAGTTTGTTCTGCTCCTTGCATCACCCATATTTCATAATCAACATTTTTGATGGCTTCTATCACTCTTAAGTGTTTTGCAATTGATCTTATTCTTCTAAGGAGTTATGTATTTCTGAAATGAGTTTTTTATTTATTGATTGCCAGCAAGCTGCGAACAATACCACTTAAAAACACCTGACTTAATTTAAGTAGTTTTTCTAGGGCTTCTCAAACTTTAATATGCATAACATTCACCTGAGGATGTGTTACACTTCAGATTCTGGTTCAATAGGTCTGGAATGGGACCTAAGATTATGCATTTCTGACAAGCTGGTCTGACGTTGATCAGCTAACAAGCTAAACATCATGTCAATGTTACTGGTCTGAAGACCACACTGTATGGACAAATTTAAATTTAATTTTAAATTTACACAGAAATTTGAAAATATTAAGTCAGCATCAGGCTTGGAAAATGACATATAGGCACAATTGTGAGGACTGGAACCCCATTTGTCAAGGGTTGGCAACTCACTGACTTAAATTGAAAAGAGACACATTACTATTGGTCCCCTTATCTCTGCCCCTGTGCTATTTGGGTCCTAATCACCTCTCATCACAATCAATACAGCAGCCAACTGACCAGTCTCCCTGCTCCAGTTGTGCCTATTTAAAGTTCCTTCTCTACCTTGACATACTAGAGCAATCATTTAAAAAACAAAATAGATAGATACCATACAACTAATAAAAAAAAGCAACACAGTGATGTCCAAACATTTCAGCATTATAATGGCCCAGAAAGCTTTTTAGTATCTGGTTGCTAACATTCCTCTTTTCAACTTCATCTCCAACAGTATCCTGATTTGTAAGTTACACTCAACACATAAATATGAAACAAGACTCTGCTATTTCTCACTTCAGTTTGAGAAATGATTTTCTCAAAATTCCCCTCTTTATTTGCCCAATGAATCTTCATCTTTGAAGAAGATTCCTGTCCTCTGTTGCACTCCTCCTCACGCCCAAAAGCTGAAGTAAATTGCCTTATTTTTTGTGCCACCATCACACACATTCACCCATATATCACAACACATAGTGTGTCTTATTGTTACCGTCTGTTTATAAGTGTCTTCACCAATAGGTGAGGATCTCCTTAGGGTAGGTCCCATGTAGTAAGCCTGTATCTATATCTTTTGCCTCTAACTTATTAAAAGGACTCTGTAAATGTTCTTTGGTTGTTGTTTTTTAATTGAGTAAATGAATTAAAAATTAAACTCATGTAGGTTATATAATATATTTTTACAAAAAGGATGCAACAATGTGGATGAGCTTGGAGAAACTTACATTGAGTGAAATAAGCAAAGAACAGAGGGATAAATACGTATGTGCGCACTCACAGGTTGGAGCTAAGAGAGAAAGAGGGGACACGGGGTATAATCACAGTTTGTGGTAATGGTTATACTGAGAGTGTGGATCTGGTCATCACATCTTAGGCACTAGTGGTGACAATTTGCTTTGTACCCATGAATATTCATAACCAATAAAAATAAATAAATAATAATAATAATAATAACGTATTTTTATAAAAAGGAGATGAGACATACAGTTAATTCAAGCTTTTTTTCTTCTCTGCAAACTATTATTTAGAAGAAACTGGGAAGAGCATTTTATTTAGGCAGACATTAAATAGTAAGCAACTATAAATAAAATAGTTACAGAATAAGACGAAATAGCACAGGGCTGGTAGTACTTACTGTTCTTATTTTTATTTAATCCACAGACAAATACCTACCCTTATTACCTGTACCTCCTAACCATCCAGAGTCTTTCTGCTATTGCTACATTTTTATTTCTGAACCATACTTTTTTTTCTAATCTTTGTGTTACCATTTCCTTCCACTATTTGACAGGTAACACTCTGTCTTCAAGCAGATGCTTCAAAGGATGATTTCTTAGTTCATTTAGAAAGACATACTAAATCTTTTATAAGGCCTTGAAAAAGGAAAGAATCTTTTAATATCTGATCAAACTTTAGTTCTTGACCTATTAATTGGGTGGCCAAAGGGACTGGAAAGATGTCAAAATCACGGGCTTGCACGTACCATGGTGGGGTCTGGGTTATACGATCCTTGTGTTTCAAACCTCCTAACTGTGGAAACAATACAATGCAGGCACGACCTTAAAAATAGTAGATGTTCAATAAATGTTTGTAAAATAAGTTAAATGTGTGATTAGGTTCCTAAAAGAAATATGTATCTTGCTTCCAAAGGCCACTCCAAATTAAGGGTCAAAAAGTAAATATTAATGTTCAAAACAAACCATAGTTTTGATTCTGAGCCCCGTTGAGCGACATCATTGGGAACCAGGTTTATTCCCTTTCCCCAACAGACACAGTGTCTCTGGGAGGCTGTAGTCATGCTTGTGTTTCCAAGTGCAGGGCAATTAAAGTAAACTACAGACATCCTGGGTGATTGCGCTCCTATTCATCCTCTTCTGCTACAAGTAGCCCAATCACACCCTATCCTGCCATGGGAGAGCAAAAGAGAGAAAGAGGGAGGGAGACAGAGGACAGTTACTGATGTGAGAGCAGATCTTGGGGTACATTACATTTATTCAGCCTCCTTCCTGTGTCTTTCCCAACAAACATGACTCATTCCTACCAAATAGTTGTTAAGAATATATTATTTGGAGCCACGAAAATATGTGTACACATTATTACAGCCTGATCTTGGACAAGTGTCTTATCTTTCTTGAACTTTATTTTTATCATCTGTAAATTGGGACTAAATAAACTGCTTTCGAGATGATTTTTGAGGTTTAAGTAAGATGAGGTGTAAAGAAAATTGTATTACGAATCTCCTATATATAGATTATATATACATATATACATGTATACCAATGAGTGTATGTGTGTGTATATACATACAAGAGTACTTAAAAAGTTCATGGAAAGATTTGTGAAAAAAATTCTATTTTTTCACAAACTTTGTGAAGTAATCTCATATATTTACATATAGAAAGACAGATTTAGTATAAAGAATTGGCTCACACAATTATGGAGAGTAGCAAGTCCCAAAATCTGCAGTCAGCAAGATAGAGACCCCACACATCTAAGGTGTAATTTCAGTCCAACTCCAAAGGCCTGAGAACCAAGAGATTTAATGGTGTAATGTGAGTCTGAAGACAGTGAAAATAAAACATGTCCCAGCTCTCAGACAATTAGGCAGAAGGAATTCTCTCTTACTCAGTTTTTTTATTCTGTTTAGGCCTTCAACTGATTGAATGACGCCCACCCACATTAGAAAGGGCCATCTGCTTTACTGAGTCCACCAACTCAAATGCTAATCTCATCCAGAAACACCCTCACAGACGCACGCAGAATAATGCTTGGCTGAATATCTGAGTATACCATTACCCAGTCAAATTAACACATAAAACTAACCATCACAAACAGCACACTACCTGGAGCATCCTAAAATGAATAAGTAAGAATTATTAGGATCTTGAAATCAGGCATTATGTCTTTGGGGAAGACTTACTCTACTCCCTCCTGGTTAAAGAAGCTAGCTCCCCCCAGTTCTCCATATCACAATTATAATGCTCTAATGTTCAGTGCCCACCTAGAAAAATAGAAGCCACTGTAAATCAATGTTTAAAGTACAGGGAATTTAATACACAGAGCTACATGGGTGGTGGAAGAGCTGGGAAATAAACCAGGGAAGGGTGGTACAAGAAAGAGAATCTGTTCCACTCCTGGGCTCGAGGGACACCTGCCCCACAGTTAGGGGCCTGTGGACCCTGGAGCATAATAAGCCTCTGTAGGTAGCTGGAGGCACAGAGAATATGTGGTGAAGGAGCACTTCCTACTACAGCCTGATCTCTGACCAGTACCTCCAACAGATGAGCTCAGCCAGAAGCCGGTTGACCCCAGACCTGGGAAAGCACCCTGCAACATTCTGTCACTTCAGCTGACAGATCAGGGCAGGGGTAGAGCAAGGCATAGATCTGAGGCAAACAGGAACAGAACCCACCAAACCCTGGCTACATTCTCCATAAATTGTCTCTCATTCTCTTGACTGCCCCCCTAGACTATAATCTTCTTTAGGGAGAACTCTGTATATCTAGCCCTAAGTACAAAAACTACAGAATAGGTATTTCCTGAACGTCCATGGATTTGGCTCAAATTATTGAGGTTTCTTTGAATTCTTTCCGGGCAACATTTGTTCTGCTTCTTCTCTCAATGCTTACAGGGGGATTGCCAAATAAGGAGACCCAGTTAAATCTGAATTTCAGGTAAACAATAAATAATATCTTTGGTATAAGTATGTCACAAAAATCTCATGAGACTTATACCAAAAAAATTATTCGTTATTTACCTGAAAATTCAAATTTACCTGGACATCCTTTATTTTTACTTGTTAAATCTGGCAATGCTTGCTTAGGGAAATGCAGAAAGAATGTGTCCCTGGCTAATTGTGATGTCTGCGCTTCACTGTGTGTGTGCTGTGTTGATCCACTTGTGCAGATCATTTACAGTAGCCGAGGGTACAAGGGGCACCACAAGGTGGGAATAATAAAGTCATTGCTGATGAAGACTGGCAGATCCTCTGACATTTTTCACAGTCTTTTCGGGAGTCCAGCTGGTACAGGCAAGAGCTTCAGCGACTCTCGGCAGGCTCTTCACCCTGCCTGCAAAGTGTAGAAAAGGCTTGGTCTGTTGCCCCACAACAGATGGCCTGCCTACTGTACCAAACGTCTGAGCTCTCTCTGACAAGTGGGTTGTCGATGCCAGAAAGAACCAGGTTTGATTTCTGTGGCCGCAGTTGAAAACTACGGACCAGTTACTTAATCACAGTATTTTGTATTATTCAAGTAGGTTACAAGCAGAGACTGGATAGATTCAAACCCTGACTCTGCCACTCGGTAGCTCTGAGCCCTTAGGAAAGAGGCTAGTATTTTCTGTGCCTCAGTTTTCACATCTGTAAAATTATGAAAATAATAATAACAAATAATTTATAAGGGTGATAAAGATTAAAGGAGGTCACACATGTCAAGTTGAGATATTGTACCTGGCACATAAAAGCGAAGAGACTTACTGTGCTTGTGAATAATTAATTGAGGCTGACATACATCAACTGATGGCAGTTTAGGACCCCTGTACATGACCTCTAGGGGACGACATGAAGAGAAGCATTCCAGGTTTTGGGAGCTCAGAGTATCTCTCATTTGCATTCATAGAATCAGGAACTGAGTAAAGGGTGGGTTTGTTGGATCCCAATATTTTCTTATTCTCCTCAAAAACACCTACATTTGTTTTTCATTCCATGTGTGAGTACCTTAGGGCTTCTCTATGTATCAAAAGAAACACTTCTCAATTTTCAAAAGAAACACTTCCTCATAGGTAATGCTTACTTATTAAATATTTTACGATCTCTTCTTTCACATTGATTCTTACTTTAGTTTCTTTCAAACTCTTTGTGAAGTTCAAAACTCTAAGAAGAAACCAATATTCTATCTCGCTGCCTTGCTGGCATTGTATTACAGGCTAATTGAACTGTGCCTACAGGTATCCTCTCTACTTTTGCATGTAACTGACCCTTTTAAAAAATAAATCCCTGTACCTTTTATAGTTTTTCCAAATTTTCAGTGAAGTGAGCTGTAGCCAATTTGAATGATGCTATATACACCATCTCCAAGCAGAGACTTGTGCATGTGCACACACAGGGGAACTCACATGTGCATACCACACACACACACACACACACACACACACACACACACACACACACACACACACACACACACACTCTTCCTCTTTCTTAATCCCCTGATCTCTGTTTTCTGGTAGGGGCTTGGCACCTCAAAGTGTCTGGCGTTATGAACATGTCTGTGCTGAAAGCTAAAATGCCCACAAAGCTTCATAGCATGAATTCTAACATCTGATTTTCTTAAGGAAAAAAAGCACAGCTTACATAGAAAACAGTGTAGATCTTTTTCTTGAAGACAGCTGCTGGATTCCCTAATTTCAAAGAGAAATAGAACTATTTAATGGTCAAAAGGGGAAAGGTAGTTCAACATTTTTACCCTTCTAGGTCTGCCGAACATTTTCTAGTCTATTTTTTTTTTAACCCCCCTTGGGGTTTTCTTTGTCACTAACTTTGGTTTATGAATAAACACAGTATATTCATTACTGCTAACTTTATATGATTAAAGTAAATACAGTATTCAGAATTTAAATTTTCATGCTTTTGAGTGCTACAGTCCCCAAAGTGTTTATTCTGTTTTGTTTACTTAAAACATGCTTCTGCTTACGCTGATCTGTGCTGAAATAGCTAAATATAGTAGTAGGGGAGCAGACAGTGCTTCATTACTATGCTATAGAGCAGAGTTTCTTGATGTTGGCACAGCTGACATTTTGGACCGGAGAATTCTTTGTTGTGGGGGCTGTTCTGTGTTTTTTTTTTTTTTTTTTTTTTTTTGTCGTTTTTTCGTGACCGGCACTCAGCCAGTGAGTGCACCGGTCAGTCCTATATAGGATCCGAACCCGCCGCGGGAGCGTCACCGCGCTGCCAGCGCAGCACTCTACCAAGTGCGCCACGGGTGTTCTGTGTATGTAGGATGTTTAGCAGTAACCTTAGCCTCTACCCACCAGATACCAACAGCACTTCCTCCCAGTTGTGACAAACAAAAATGTTTCTAGATACTACCAAGTGTCTTCTGCGGGTGGGAGGTGGGCTACAAAATCACTCCAAGTTGAGAATCACTGCTGTCAAGAAACAGAATTAAAAGTAACCAATGTTTGACTAGCATCTGCACGTGTCAAGCACCTTACCTGCGTTTGTAATTCTACTGCATTTCCTATTTCTACTCTTCCTGACAGCATTCTAAAACAGGCAGTAAAACCTCTGCTTTACAGGGTAACGGATGTTCCAAGCAATGCATTAATACGCCCGCAGGCGTCACCATTCAAAACTAGCAGAGAAGGCTGAGACTGATTCAAAACCCTCTATTTTCTCCTCTATTCTCTGCTACCTGAAGCGTTTGTCTACCCTCTCACCATAGCTACCCACCATCCCAGTGACTCTAAACCCTCCCTGCCAGGTCATATTAGCAAGAGATAGTCATATAATCACCAATAATCTTTGTTGTAATTCTACCCCTTTCTCTTAGTAAGAGGGTATCTCAGACTTCTTAAAATGTTAGAACAAATTTAAAACTAGGATGACAACAACATAAGCTTCAACTATATAAAGTAAATTAATCCTAAATTACATTTTAATAATTTTTAGTTCAGAGAGGGTATGTGCCCCATCTTAATCTTATTTTCCAGAGTTCTTGCTGATGAAGGACACATATTCAGTACTGAACCAAAGAGAGATCAACATAGGAAAACTTTGTCATTGAAAGTTTCCTAGAACGGTCCATAGGAGGTTGTTGTGAAAATGTTAGGCAGCGGCTTTCTACTTTCTACTCACCACAAACTGAAGACTTTCTTAATTTAAGCAATTGACAAAGTGTGTTGAACAGAAGTGTAAATTGATCCACGGGGTATCAATTAGTATTTCTTTTCAAAAAATCATAGATAAATGTTTTAGAGTAATGGTTGAAAACATCAATGGGAAACATAATCCTTCTCTTTGTGTTATAGGTACATTTAAAAGGAATATTTACTGTACTATACGTCCCAAACTTGTTTGACCACGGATTCCTCCAGCCCGTACTCTAAATGAACCAGTGCTTTGAGGAACACATTTTTTTTTGAAAGATTGCATTATTTTTTCTCTTCTCAAGAGTTATGTGTCATTTTGAATGAAGTCCTCCAGAGCTCTCTGTCCCTAATTTTTCCAGCTATTTTTATGGCGATTTTCTGCACTTATCTCATCTTAGCAAATATTTTAAATAACAGAACATAAATCAATTTGACCTGGTCATAATCCACAGAACCTTCGAAAAATCACATATAAAGCATAGTTTATCCTTTTTAGCCAGACAGGGTACCTAATCTTCAAACTCCAGTACTAAGTAGGAAGGCTTACTGTCATCTTTTCCATCTTTAATTAACAGTTTCTTGAGCAGAAACCTCACCCACATCTACCCATAAGATGTGGGGAGATGTACTATCACTCAAAGCTCAACTTCAGTCAGAGCAGATAAGCTATCAAATATATCTTGCTTAGTGGAAAGATATGGAGATTAATTTTTAACACATTCAAATGGTTTAATACCCATTGCCACTTATGTTCCATCTTCACTGACATGAATTAAAAGGGACATGGAATTAGAACTCAAAATAGACTTTTTGTTTGAAAAGGGTGCTAAGAGGAAAACCAAATTTTATTTTATTTTATTTTTTATAATTTTTTTGTGGCAGCTGGCTGATACAGGGATTGAACCCCTAGGTTTTAGCTGCCCAAGCATTTGGTATTAGCCAGCATGAACAAGAAGCACACAAAGTCCGCAAAACTTACCATCCTGTGAACACAGAGCTTCACATTTTAAAAGGGAAGGACTTTGCAGTGAACACTGAGTCACTCACCCAGGCCAATAGATTCCTCCTCCCTGATTGAGGCTGGGTACAGAAGGTGATAAATATCATTATTAACCAATTCCAGCTCTTCTAATAACAATAATAATAAAATCTCAGTTTTACTTGCCTAGATCTATATGTCCTTTTTTAGTTTATCTTACAATTTTGGCTGGCTAGATGTTCATCCAGTTTGGAAGAGGTCATATGCTTAGAATATGAACTGTCTGGCATGGCAGGTGGTTATTTATTTAATGAAAGTAGAATATTTGCTTGAGCAAATTATTACTTGAATCATTACTTAATCCAGTAATAGTATAGCTACTGGTACCACCACCAATGCTACTACTACAGAAAAAAATAATGAATGTCAGTTAATTTTTTTTGGTTAGGCATTGTTCTGTATATTACATACATTTCCTTTTTAATCCTCCTGTGGTTGTGATGATTTCATATGTCTATTTTACTAGGCAGGTGATAAAACTAAGGCAGAGAGCAGTTAAGTACTGCCTAAGGTTAAATAGCCATTGAGTGGCTGAGACACGATTTGAATCCATGTAGTATAACTTTACAGGCCATACTTTTTTTTTTCGTCTTTTTGTGACTGGCCGCACCGCGAGCGCACCGGCCATCCTTATATAGGATCCGAACCCACGGTGGGAGCACTGCTGCGCTCCCAGCGCCGCACTCTCCCAAGTGCGCCACGGGGTCGGCCCTACAGCCCGTACTCTTAATCACTACTTTATTCCAATAATAAGCAATTGAACATTATTCGTGAATTTGTTGGCCAGGGTAGAATGGGGTAGAATGGCTTCATATCTCTAATGAAAAAAAAATTGTGAAAAGTAAAAAATACATTTAAAAAAGACTATTTTCAAGGAAGAACACACAGTAATGCCAGAGAAAGAGAAAGACATGGTTTGACCAGTAAAACCTAAGTTGATTTTGAAATAATCGTTAAGAACGGGTGGGAATTATGGTAAATAAGCACATTTAGAAATGGTGGTCCTCAGCTCTAGACCTTGCCTGCTGCTTAGTGTCTGTAGTATATTGGACAAGTCATTTCCACATTCTGGCTACCTACTAGCAATAATAACAATAATAATAATAAATTATTTGTTCTATAAATAGGTTCTAATTGCTTCCTACAATGTTGTTGGTATATTCTTAAAGACAGACTATAGAAACTATTTTATCTGTAATGGATATGTATTGCAATCCCAAAATTCAATTTAAAAAAAACCTCACATACCTGACATGGAAATATCTACTTCCATTGCAATTTTAAATTACGCAGAACTTTGATAAGTCAACTCAATTCAATTCAACAGCCATTCAGCATTCTCTTTCCTGTAATTTCAAATCTGCTTTGCATTGTTGTTCCTTATCATCAGTGATTAAGCAGGTCTCACTTTCTCATCTATCAGTCCTCTTCCTTGACTCTGATTATTCCTTAACCACCCATATTGTCTCTCCCCTCTCCCACCTGTGCAAACTTCCCAGAGGAATTGTCTGTTCTCACTGCCTTCATGTCCTAACCTCTCTTTTATCTCTCAAACTTCCACGATCGTATATTTCACCATTCCAGTGAAGTCACTTTTTCCAAAGGTCACCAATGGTTTTCTAATTGATATGTCCAACAGAGATTTTACCGTTTGCATTATCCTTATTCTTATATTGGGAGACTATCTCCTTTCTGTTTTTCATAGGCCCTTATGCTCTACCATCTTCAAATTATTGGCAGTCGTAGGAGTGCACATTGCACATTGCCTTTGGAGAGGCCTCTGAAATCGATATCCCAACCCAAATCTCTATCCAGCATGTCATAGTTAGTATTCTTGAGTATCAGTTACCTGCTGGAAATAGACATTTGAAAAACCTCCCCTTTTTTCTACATTTTCATTTGATTTTTGGCAGTCCCATCTCTCTGGTGGATACAACCAGAAATCTGGTAGTCCCCCATCACCTGGCTGTTACTTTCCCACACTTCAATTAGTAAATCTGGGGTTATTTTATTTCCAATGCATTTCTCAAAGCTTGATCTTCCTCACCATCTTTATTTCCATTGCCTTAGTTCAAGTAGTCATCATTTTTCTCCTAGACCACAAATCATGGTGTTCACCTCCAGACAAGCTCCTCAGCAGGATCATCTATAAGTCTAGTTTCTGGAATCATCTACAAGTCTAGTTTCTGGAATCATCTACAAGTCTGGAGAAGCCGAGAGGGGGCTAGAACCTGGTGGATTTCTATTGTATGTTAAAAGCTTCATTCAAATGGTGAGGAAAAACTATAGAAGGGTTTCAGGCATGAGTCATACGATCACAGTTGTCTTTTATTCTTGCCGTTCTTCCTCACACCTTATTCTCCAGCAGCAGAAAATGCCCAGGGATGTTTTACATCTCCATGTCTGTGCTGGTTATTCTGGTTTTGCCCCTCCAGTTTCACTCTGTACCCACTTTTACATCAAAAGAACTAGGTTCTCGTACCCTTTGGCTTTGTGTTGGGCTCAGCCTATGGGAAACTCTGGAATATCAGAAGGCTGGAAGAGGGAGAGGTCAGTGTATTTATTTCTCATGCTTCTTCTGTTCCAGGATGTGGTCTGGCAATGGCTGTGTTACTCTAATGAAAGCTGTATTTCTCTTCAAAACCATGGCTACTTGTCTTGCCCAGCTTAAGCAATTGCTCCTTCCTCTGGTCCCTTCAAGTCTAACGGTGGTAATAGCTTCTAGCTTTTCCTTGAATGCTTCATCATTCCTTGATGGTTTTATGTAATCCTGCATTTAGGTTCATAGATAGTCCCTTCTTTAAAATCTCTTCGATGACCCCTATTGAGTCAATGCTCAATAATTACTTGCTGAGACCCTGACTTTTACAATGTCTTTGACTAAAACATGTTTCCCACCTCCCTATTCCCCACTTCTCTTTATGTGACTGGCTCAGGATCATCCTTTGAGACTCTCCTTAACCCGAGAATCTGTCCCGTCCTGCGGGACAAGTAAGAACGTGGGCTCGAGGAGGACTACCTGTAGCTGGTGAAAAGAGGAAAAGACAGGAGACACACAGAATGGAGGCAAGACAAGATTCTGATCAAGCCTCAAAATTTTATTGTCAGGCGATTGCTTATATACATAGTGAAGAAGGGGCGGGCTGTCACAGAGTGTGGCAGCTTATGATAGGCGAAAAGGCAGGGGGGTGATAGTGGCGTGGTATGAGAAGAGGAGGTGGGAGGGGTGTTGGCTTGGTGAGCGCGGGCTTTTCTGAGGAGGAAGAGAAAGGCTTACATAAAATGGCTGTTATTTGTTAAAAATGGCAGCTATTGTTAAATATGGCTCCCGACAAGAATCCAGAAAAGGTTATCTGGAAGGATGTCTTCTTATATCTCTATCATTGCATTTATCACTCATTATTTCAATGATCTATTTCCTCTAACAGAACATGAAATTCTTTAAGTTGAAGTTACAAATGATATTTGTTCTTTATATCCTGTTTGTAACTCACTGCCTCATGCATAGCAAGTTCTGGTTAAATAAATAAATGGGTTACTAAAAAATGTTTTGATCAAATTCCCAGATTGCAATACCTCAATTGATGCTGTCCTCCTGCTGTATAATACTTTCTGCAGTTTTTGTCTCAGACCTCATTAATTACATCTCTAGGATATTCTTGATAATGGGCATTCATCTTCAAAACTAAAACTATCACTGGAACATTAAGGGGATATTAATCATCTATATAGTAGTATGAATTCATTTAATAAAAATCTCCCTGTTAAATATTAACCAATAATGATAGAATAATAAATTTGATTGAGATCAGGAAATAATTATTTGGTGCCATTAAGCATTTTGAAGTTTAGGTAGGGCGTAGTGGGGTGTTTTCATGATGGCCCAAGACTTAATAAGGAACCTGTATTTCTGAGCGCTGGCATAGAGAATCACAAGAAACTGAGCAAAGGGGATTGAAAAAAGAGAAATCTGATAGCTAGTTCAACCTCTATTACAAAATACTGCCCTGGAGGACTTGTTATAAGAAAAAATAGACAACTTACTTTTTCCATTTCTTCAACTTTGACTTTTTTTTTTTTTTTGGCCTTTTTGCTTTTTTTGCTCATAGTTAATAAAGGCTTCTTCCCATCGCAAAGACGGTTTTTAAAACCCAATCCATTTATAAATTGGACTGCCAGTAGTTTTACTTAGAGGAGAACAGAGGGGAACTACAGAAGCCTTCTGTCCACCTACCCAGTCAGTTTTCTGATTTTAACTTAGATGTACCTTTATCTTTATATAGTGCATGGTTCTTCTTTTGGCCTGGGTAGTGAGATGCAGACTACCAATTCAGTTTAATAAATATCAATCAAGTACATAACATGGTAAGTCATGAGGATACAAAGAGGGAGCTGTCTGCATCTATACTCAACTTAGTCATCATCTTTTGATGCTTAATGCCTGAATCACAGTATATATTTGATAAAGGTTCAGCCTGCTTTATTGGCTTCACTAGAGGAAGAAGTAACATAAAAAGAGAAAATGGCTAAAGTACACAGAGTCACCTGAAGGATCTTCAAAAGGATCTTCAAAAGAGGCAGCTGGCCTTCAGGAAAAACAAATATTCCCACCATCCTTAGGATCATTAAAAGAACACAGGAAATTTTGTGCAGATTTGGGTGATGCAAACCAGGGTTGGATACCAACCAACCTTAGGTAACAGTATTGTATTAGGTAACAGTATTTAAACCACTTTGTAGAACTTCTGTGTAGCTTTTCTACTTTGTCATAGAATAGCATGTGTGCACTTTATAAGATGGATTTTTTTTTCCTCATGAAGACTTTGAAATCCATGACCAGACTATAATAAAGAATATAATGATTCAAATCAGCTGACCTTATATTACCATGATATTTGAGTTTGCTCAGAGAAATCTCTGAGAATCTCCATCAATTAACAGTCTTTCCTTTGGGGAATGGAGAATGAGGGATGGGGGGAATGGGTGGATTACTCCCTACTAGAGTGTAAAGGAGGAAGAGTTATGCCTTCTAATAAAATCATCAACAAAGCTTTTAGAAAAGATAATATGTATTTTCCCTGCTGTGCAGACATTTTGAACTTGTCGAGGAGCCCAACTGCTCGGTCTGCTTAGAGGCTGAAATATCAGCAGCTCCGAATGACAATGAAGGCACAATTGGGAAGGGCATTAAAATGGCAAGCACTTGAAGCAAGTGGCAAAGGGAAATCAATCAAGCATTGTTATTTTTTGCTTCTCCTGGAGAGCTAGCAAAGCCACGCATGAAGACGGTTGGCAAAAATTTGCCTTTGAAAAATCTGACTATAATTATCTGTCTAAAGGCACAGTGTAAGTCCCATTCAAGAAAAGGGCAACATCACCTCTGGGTGTCAGGTCCTATATTTCATGATGCCTATGAACCACTATAATGGCTGTAATGCCACTGTGCATCGTCTAGTGCTTTGGCTTTTCCACCACACTTTCACAGACATTATATCATGGAGATGCAGTATGATGGGGTGGAAGAAGCATGAGACAGTGTGTGAAAGGCTATGATTTCAATTCCAACTCTGCCATATAAGCCTAAGTAACCCTAAGCAAATTGCCTAATGTCCCTGTGGCCCCTTAGCTGGCAAATGAGGGTGATGATACTGATCATAACGGGTTGTTGGGAAGGTTATAGGTATTGTGCCTAAGGTACCTGTAACTAATATTAGGTGCTCAATAAAGGGTGGCCATTATTATTACTAGTACCACCAAAACTTCAAAGTTAACTCTACAATAAAACAGGGCATATAATAAAATACTCAAAAATAAATTTGAGGAAATTGGGCTCAATAGATAGCAGTACTCACCTAAGATAACACAGCTCGTCAATGAAAGTATCCTAGTCTTGAGTTCTTAGAAAAATTGTATCTTAAGTACCCTTTTCCATTGGGAGAATGCTGACAATAAGAAAAGTTGTTACAAGAGAAGAATAGTTGTTATAAGAGAATAAATATGTATTTTGGATATAATTAGGGTAAACACGCATAGTACACATTCCAAAGTAGGTCCAATTTCCTTTTATTAGCACATTATATATCCCAATGATGATGTTAGGAAAATATGTTTTCTATATCTGTATAAATCATTCTGACACAAACAAAATTGGTGGGGGAGACGGGAGGGGGAGTGGATTGAGTTTGGGCCCTGTGACTCACCTGTGAGAAATTTTATTTGTTTAAAAATATTATATCAAATTACATTATTTGCTAGCCACAGATATTGAGTCAAATTATGCCATATAGTATGTCCTAGAAATACACAGTATCTTGAGAAAACAAGTGCTATACATTGTACTTTCCTTCAGTTAAATAACATTTTTTGGTAAATTACATAACTGAAATTGCAAATATAGGCAATAGGGTGGGGTGAAGCTACCGAGGAAGGGAAGAAGCTACTTGTTAAATTATTGATTTAGGTAGTCCGCATATGGCAAATCATTATTTTGTTACCTGATGGATCTGCAGGTCTTGTACAACCAAAGATCTTTTAAACAGCAGGATTGATGCTTTAAGTTGGGAAACAGTATATCAATAAAGGTCAGTGTGACAATATGATTTATTCAAATACGGTGCTGTGGCAAGCAGTCAGTTTTTGCATTCCAAAATAAATGGCAGGTATTTTCAATGTGTGCTTAGGTAACCCACAGAAACCCTGTTTGAAATGCTTCATTATTTATCATTGCTTTTTAGAGATGAAAGGAACTCATTTATTTGCCTTTCATGATCATTTCTAACTGGTAAGAGAAGGTAGGGACCTATGGCAAAAATCAATTGGTTAATAAAATAGTTAATTGACTGTTCTGATGAGCCAAAAGCACAGACAGTGCACAACCAAAGTAAGGGTACTTAATTAAAATGGGGCTGACTGAACATAATGAAATTCTACCATGTAGATAGAAATTAATGCTGGAAAGACATCTGCATTTATTATTGTATTGCAGAAGGGAAGCAAATTAAAGTAGCCCAATTAAGCCTTTGTCTTAACGTACTCCACATAAGGGTACTTGTGGTTAGCACGGCAGTGACAAAAACTTCTTAAAATCAGTTTCTCAAAATATGAGAACCCATTAGTTGTACATTTCACATTCTAATATGGCAAAATAAATATAAACTGAGACAAATTAGCTAAGAATACTCTAATTTTTTTCTAGATCATGTTTTTATTACTGATGGTGGTGAGGTACAGTGCAAATGTGTGTATGAAGGATTTTACAAATTTACTCTTTTCAATAAAATGGAAGAACATCTATGAATGACAACTAACTCTGCTTAACCATATTTATTAGCTGTATTATGGCCATATAAATGATGTTTTCCAAGAATGTGAACATTCTAAATTACTCTCAGAAAACACAGGAGTTCCTTCTTTTCTTATCATAACTATTATTTTTAAATTTTTATCAGCTTTATTAAGGTAAAATCTACATATAATAAGATTCAACAATTATGATATACAACTCTAAGAGATTTTTAACAGCATTATTGATGTAGAATTGACATACAATTAACTGTACATATTTAAGACATATATTTGGAAAAGTATACACTTCTAAAACCATTACCACGATCAAGATAATAAACGTATAAATTAGCAGCAAAAGTTTCTTCATCGTTTCTGTAATCACTACCAACCTGCTTTCTGTCACTATAGATAAGTTTGTACTTCTAGAATTTGAAATACATAAAATCATACAGTATGTAGTCCTTTTTTGTCTGGCTTCTTTCACGGTATAAATATTTTGGGATTCATCCGTGCATTTTCATGAATCAATAGCTCATTTCTTTTCACTGCTGAGTAGTATTTCAGTGTAAGGATATGTCACAATTTGTTCATCCATCTACCTGGATGCACTTTGGGGTTGTTATAAGATGTTGACTATTACAAATAAAGCTGCTATAACATCAGGTGCAAGTCTTAGTATGGATACACGCTTACATTTCTTCTGGGAAAATATCTAGGAGTGAAATGGCTGGGTCATATAGAAGATGTATCTTTTAACTATTTTTAAAGCTGTCAGACTGTTTTCCAACAGGGTACCATTTTATTTTCCCGTTAGAAATGTATGAGAGTTTCGGTTGCCCCACATTCTTGCTAAAATTTCTGCAATATTATCTCATTGTGTTTGTAGTTCCCTAATGATTAATGATACATTCTTTCTTGTAGTTATTAAAACATACATATATCTTTTGGGGGTAAGAATCTGTTTAAATATTTTCCTATTTTTATTGAGTTGTTTTGTTATTATTACTGAGTTTTGAGAGTTCTTTATGGACGCTGGATACAAGTACTTTATCAGGAATGAGATTTTCAAGTATTTTTTCCCTGTCTGAATTGTCTTTTTATTCTCTTAATGCTGTCTTTCAAAAAAGCAGAAGTTCTTAATTTTAGTGAGACCTAAACTGCATTTAAATTTATATATTTGGTGTGCTCGCTTCGGCAGCACATATACTAAAATTTATATATTTGTATAGCTCATAATTTTGGTATTGCATCTAATAAATCTTTTCCTGACCCAAGGTCACAAAGATTTTCTATTTCTTTTTTTAATGAGTGCTATAGTTTCAAACTTTACATTTAAATCTGTGATCCATTTGGAGTTAATGTTCATATTTGATACAAGTTGTGGATCGTTGTCAAAAATGAAGTATGTGGGTCTATTTCTAGACTCTGTTCTGTTTGGTTGCTCTATTTGCTTGTCATAATGCCAGCACCATGCTCTCTTCGTTATTGTAGCTTTATTAATTAATTTATTAATTAATTAATTAATTAATTTATTTATTGTGATACATCTTGAAGTCAGGTAGTAAAAAGTCTCGCAATGTTGTTCTTCAGAATTTCTTTGGCTATTCTAAGGCCTTGAGGTTTTCATTTCATTTCATATATTTAGAATATATGTGTCAATTTCTACAAAACAAAAAGCATTATGAGACTTTTATTTGGTTAGCATTGAATCTACGGATCAATTTGGGGGAAACTGTCATCATAGCAATATTAACTTTTTCAATCCACAACACAGTACATCTCTCCATTTACTTAGGTCATCTTTAGTTTATCTCCATAGTGTTTCATAGTCTTTATTGCACGATCTTTAATATCTCTTGTCATAGTTACCCTATTTTATATTTCTGATGCTATTGTAAGTGGTTCTGGTTTTTCATTTCACTTTCTTATTTAATGCTAATACATAAAAATAAAACTGATTTTGTACATTTGATCCCTTATTATACAACCTTGTTAAACTCATTTGTTAGTAATACAGCTTTTTTACAGATTTATAGATTTCAATAAATTTTCTACCTTGATGACAATGTCTTCTGCAACAAAACACAGTTTTACTTTTTTTCCAATTTGGATGCAGTGTTTTATTTGTTTGTTTGTTTTTTCTTGCCTATTGCACTAGCTAGATCCTCCATACATTGATGAATAGAAGTTGTGAGAGCAAACGTTCTTGCTTTGCTCCTGATTTAAAGGGAAAGTATTCAATCTTTTGCTACTAAGTATATCGAACTCCAGGGTTTGGGTAGATAACCTTTATCAAGTTGGGGAAATTCTGATTGATTTCAAGTTTGCTTGGTTTTTATAAGGAATGGATGTTAGATTAATTCAAATGCTTCTTTGCATTTATTGAACTGATCATATTTTCTTTTCATTTGTTAATAAGGTAAATTGCATTGATTGATTTTTAAATATTAATTCAACCTTGCACCCTAAAATAAACCTCACTTGGTCGTGATATATTATATTTTTTATCTGTTGTTGGATTCAATTTGCTAAAATTTTAAGAATGTTTTACTCTGTATTTGTGAAGAATACTGCTTTGTAGCTTTCTTTTCCTGTAATAACCTTTTGGGGGGTTGGTATGAGAGTAATGCTGGCCTCACAGAATGTGTTGAAACATTTTCTTTCTTCAGATTTCTGGAAGAGTTTGTGTAGAATTGGCATTCTTCCTTCCTTAAGTGTTTGGTAGAATTTTACAGTGCACTATCTGAGCCTTGAGTGTTACTTGTAAAACAGTTTTACCTACAAATTCAATTTTGTTTATAGATGTAGACTTATTCTGTTTATTTCTTCTTGAATGAACTTTTGTGTCTTTAAAGGAATTTGCCCATTTCATCTAAGTTGTCAAGTATATGGTCACAGAGGTGTTCATTATATTTCCTTATCCCATAATAGCAGTAGTGGTGTGACTTCTCTTATTCTTGACATTGGTAATTTTGTGTGTTCTCTCTCTCTCTCTTTTTTTTTTATAAGATCAGTCTGACTAGAAATTTATTCATTTTATTGATCTTCTTAAAGTACAGCTACCAGTATTCTTGATTTTCACTACTGTTTTTCTGCTTTCTACTTTATTGACTTCAAGTCTAATTTTTATTATTTCCTTTCTATTACTTATTTGGGTTTCATTTGCTCTTCTTTTGCTAGTTTCTTAAAGTGAAATGGGCATCATTGATTTGAGATTTGTTTTTGTTTTCCTATACAGGCATTTAGTCCTATAAAAATTCTCTCAACATAGCTTCCTTTCACAAATATTGATATTATGCTTTTATATTCCTTCAGTTCAAAACACTTCCCAAATATTTGGGGATTTTTTTAGATAACTTTATGTTATTTATTTCAAATTGTTTCCATTGTGATCAGAAAATATGCTTTCTATGACTTGTTCAATGAACTACAATATGGTCTATCTTGGTCGATGTTTCATGTGCACTTAAAAAGAATGTGTATTCTGCTGTTGCTGGCTGGAGTGGTTTATGATTGCAGATTAAATTAAGTTGGTAGATAGTGTTGTTCAAGGCTTCTATATTTTCATTGATTTTCTGTCTACTTCTTTACCAATTTTTGAAACAGGAATATTGAAATCCTCAACCACAATTGGGAACATGTTTATTTCTCCTCACAGTTCTTTCAGTTTCTGTTCCATGTATTTTGAAGGTCTTTTATTAGGTGCATAAATATGCTATTTCTTCTTGATAAATTGACCCCTTTCTCATTATGAAATGATCCTAATACTCTTTGTTCTGAAACATACTTCTTTGATTAATAAAGAAGTATTAATACTTCTTTGATTATAACATACTTCTTTGATTAATAAAGCCATTACAGTTTTCTTTTGATTAGCATGGCATTTTCTTCCATAATTTTACTTTTAAACTATTCGTGTTTTTGTACTTAATGTGTGTTTCTTATCAACAGCATATAGTTGCTGCTATGTCTTCTTTTTAAAAAATTAATCTGACAATCACTTCATTTTATTGGGGGACAGGGGAGCCATTTATATCTTTTTCATATACTGTAATTATTAGCATGGTTTGGTTTAAATCTACCATCTTGCATTTTGTTTTCTCTTTGTCCCATTTGTTTTTTGTTCCCATTTTTCTCTTTTTTACTTAAACTTAGATTACTTTTTATGATCTCATTTTATCTCCTTTGTTGATTTGTTAGCTATAATTTTTTGTTATTTTAGTAGTTACTTTAAGGCTTACAGTGTCTATCTTTAACTTATCACAGTCTCTGCCTTTAAGTGCTTTTATACCACTTCATGTATAACATAGAAACCTGACAACAGGATACTTCCATTTCTCCTCCCTAGGCTTTTGTGCTTTCTTTGTCATACAACTTCCTTCTACATATGTTAAAACCTTATAATACATTGTACATTTTTTGCTTTAAAGACAAGTTGGTAAATTATCTTTTAAAAAGATTTAGATGACAGTAATAATTTTTTATATTTACCTGCACAGTTACCATTTCTACCTGAAGGACTTTCTATAATATTTCTCATACAGCAGCTATGCTAGTGATGAAATCCTTTGGCTTTTGTATGTTTGAAAGGTTTTATTTCACCTTTGTTTTTGAAAGATATTTTGGCTAGGTAAGAATTCTAGTGTGACAAGATTTTTTAATTTTGTTTTTTTCTTTTAGTACTCGAAATACATTGCTTTACTATCTCTTAGCTTACCTTGTTCCCATTGAGAAATGTACTTTCATCCTTACTTTTGTTTCTCTATGTATAATGTTTCTTTTTTGGTTGGCTTCTTTTAAGATTTTTCTCTTTATCACTGGTTTTAAGCAATTTGACTATCATGTACCTTGGTGTATTATTCTTCATGTTTCTTTTGCTTGGGGTTCATTGGTCTTCTTGGTACTATGCCTTTAGGATTTCTATCCAGTTAGAAAAAAATGATGGCTACAACTTTAAAAATTTTTCTTCTGTCCCTCCTGGCTTTCTGGAATTATATAGATATGTATATAATTGTAATAATTGTATATTATAATACACATAATTACATATATGAGAGAGAGAGCACACTCGAGACATTTCTACACCTCAGTGATGTACTGTTCTTTTTTTGTTAGTATTTTTTCCATGTTTCATCTTGCATAATTCATATTGCTGTCTTTGAGTTCACTGATATATTTTCTTTCACAATTTCTAATCTGTCACTGCACCTGTCCATCTACTTCAGACACTGTAATTTTCATCTGTAAATGTTTTATTTGAGTTTTTATATCATACATGTCTTTATTAACATGTTCAATCTTTCCTCTAGTTTCTTGAACATTTGGAATACAGCTATAACTATTTTTAATGTCCTTATTTACTAGTTATGTCCTTGTCTACCACTATGTATGGGTAGATTTTTTCTGCTTTTTTCAAGTCTGGTAATTTTTAATTGAATCCCAAACATTGTTGGGTGCTGGATATTTTGTGTATTCCTATAAATATTCTAAAGCTTTGTTCTGAGACACAGTTAAATTTTTTGTAAATAGTCTGATCCTTTAGGGTTTTGCTCCACTACCTCAATTACATTATGCTAATAAAAATAAATGAACGATAAGTGTCTATCAAGTTGGAAGCCTTGGAAAGTTTCATGTGTTCTAGAATGGGAAGATAAATATTACAAAGTTTTAGGAGCTTACCCTATTAGTAAAATTTTAGGGATTCAGAGGTCAGGAGTATGCTGGGATACGCCCTCCAAAGTAAAGGATAAATTATTACATCTTGTACCTTACTCCACAAAGAAGGAAGCCCAACACCTGATAAGCCTCTTTGGATTCTGGGATACATCCTTTATTTGGGAATACTACTTTTATCTATATTCCAGGTTTCACAAGTCTACCGTCTTTGAGTGGGGACCAGAGCATGAAAGGACCCTGCAGAAGGCCCAGGCTCTAGTGCAAACAGCTCTGCCCCTTGGGATATTTGAGCCAGGAGAACATATGGTTTTAGGAGGTGTCAGTGGTGAAAATGATACTGTGTGGAGTTTACAACAAGCCCCAAGTCATAAAATCACAATGAAGATGCCCTAAGTTTCTGGAGTAAGATCATGCCATCTGAAGCAAAATATTACATGCCTTTTAGGAGAAAAAAATTAATTAATTTAAAAAAATATATATATATATAGGCATCCTTCTAGGCCCTGGTAGAAGGCCTAGACCAACAGTCACATGGAATATCCCATATGAGCTGATACATCTTATTATCAACGAAGTCTTAAGTGACATTTTTTAAAAAGGGTAGTTGTTAAAGGCATTCAAGCTATAGAAAGGTTTTTTTTATACGTACAACCAATGTGATTTTGATTAGTCACAAAGAGAATTCTATACGAAGAGAATTGAATCAATGCGCACATTAAGTAATTTAAGCTTTTTGATAAAGATTTCAATGGATTGAGAGAGGTCCTAACATTCAAGACTGATGATGAAGCACTGATTATGTGTCAGAAACTATGCTAAGCATTTGGCTTCCATTACCCCACTGAATTCATAAAGCAAACCCTAAGATGCAATTGTCATTGCCATTCGTTTAAAGATGAAAATGTTGATGCTCAAAAAAAATAAGCAACTCATCTAAATACACACAAAATGTTAAGTTGAACAGACAATTCTGCCTTTAAAATAAATTTTTGCCATACACCATTCTAACTGATCACGCAAGAACAGTTAAAGTATGGTATGATATTTATTAGTAGACCTTGGGACTTAATAAATTTTATATATATGTGGATGTAAATTACTCACACTGCTTAATTGGGGAATGGAACATTTTGCTGTACTCTAAGTCTTTCCTATGGTTCTCTCCATCTCTGTTCTCCAATCACCCTAGCAACTACTGTAGATTAATCTTCAACAGATTACAAATTCCTTTAAGATAAATATTATGACTTCTTTTCTGTGTACTTCCCATAGAACTTAGAGCTCTGTCATGTGATTTGATTAATGCATATTTCTAGAACAAAATTAAAGATTATAGAAAATAAAATCATCATATCTGCATTATTGCAGGATTTTAAGATTGAACATTTCCTTACAGACTATTTAGTCTGACTTTTATACTTTATGATGGAGGGTAACTTAATTGATTCACACAAGGTCACAGACCAGGGAGTGGCAGAACTAATTCTATAAACAGATATTAAGTGAGTTCCTAGTTTGTGACAAGGACTAGAATTATAGATTTTCTCTTACCTAATTCAGTACTCTTTCCAATATATCTAGAAACCAGTTTTCAATTACACTTACTGGAATACAAGCACCATGAGAGGGGGATTGTTCAGTTCAGTTCTATATCACCAGCAAATTGAGCAGTAGCTGGCATTGGAATATTTGGTGAATATTTGAAGAATAAGCTAATGAACCATCAATTTTCAGACTATTTAAACACTTTTTGATGATTTTCAAGTTACTTGAGAATCTTGCCAGATTATTTTTGGGAATATCAGTAATTATTCTATAATTCAAGAATTTTAGAATTCTGATCAGACCTGTTTCTCTTTCTCATAAAAGTGCATATGTCTGGGAAGAAGGGTTTCAGCTATGCATGCTTTATAATTGCATTCAATGTAAGCAAGAGGGTATTTCTTCTTTTTCAGAAAACATTTGTGTTTGGGGTGAATTTTTTGTGTTTTCTTTTCTCTTTTGGGTACCGTGCAAACACAGCCAGAATCTATAATTGGCCATGCTATCACTGAGCCTTCACTTACCAAATGGAACATCAGCTTTATGAAAGCAGGTTTGCTTTTCATGTTCACAGTAGTGTGTTGAATTTTCTAAAATGAGACTCTTGCAAGCCATTATCAATGAGAAATAATAAAAGGCTAGTGGAGACCAGGTTTGCATTGCTTCTTCTAAAGGCTTTTTACAAAGGTATACTTGGGAATGCTGTTTTTCAAAATCCTGTCCTGACAAGTTAAGTACTAGCAGTTCTTTGTTGAAAGAAAGATCTTTCATCTTTTTTTTTCTTCTTCTTCTTCTTTTTCTATTTAGGAAGGTTTCCTTCCTCTGAGATAGCCTCTTTTGGTCTGCAATAAGCCTATTGCACGGCAGGCAGAAATTCACAGATTCTCTCCCTACCACGACCCTTTATTTTGAGCATAGGAAAATTGTAAGCTGTACATACTGCTTGAGTCTTAGATAAGCCACACTCTTCAAGTTTTAGTAATATTTAGTCATCACTCACAACCATTTTCTGAGTGCCCAGCATGTGCAAGGGGGCTATACAGAAGGCTGCAAAGATGAATCTTCCCTTGAAATTAAAGTACACGGTCAGTGGAAATGGCTTTTACTGCCTGCCTTCTACATTTTAAACACTGGGTAGGTACCATACTGACGTTATTTAATTTAATATTCAAAACACCTTCCCCCATAAATTAGGCATTAAAAAGAAAAGATTTTTAGCATTCTCACCACACACACAAAAAATTGTCACTTGGTAAGGTGATAGATATGTTAATTAGCTTATTGAATCTTTCTACAATGTATATACATAGATCAAAACATCACATTGTATGCCATAAATGTACATGATTATTGTTTGTTAATTAACAATTTTAAAAAGAGAGAAATGAGACTTGGTAAAATTAAATAACTTTTCAAAGGTCACATAGGTAGAAGGCCATAGACTCTGATTTCCAACTGGTCTTCTTGCCCACAATCCTCATGCTCTTTCTACAATAATAGATTGTTCAATGAAAACTCCAAAAAGGTGCACACAGAAGACACCACAGCTTGACAGCCTTTAGTGTATCAGGGCATTACATACCACTGGAAAAATATTTTTTAAAAATTGTAAATCAAACTTAATGAAATAAATTAAACACAATGTAGAAATAAAATTGTAAAATAAGTGAAATGAAAATTTTTATTAATAAATTCATTTTAATTTTTAAACAAAAAAATTATACATTAATAAATGATTAATACATTGAAACTTTAAAAATTGATCATGATAATTAAACTCTATGGTTTGGGGTGGGTTTAGAAAGCTACTTTTAAAGTAAATTTAAAGTAGTAGGAAATATTTTAGATACAGTGACAATAAAGAGAACCCTGCCTGGGAACTATGTTCAAGCAACCTCCAGACCCCAGTCCTCTGATCTATAAAATGAAGAAGCAAACAGTTTCTGTCAGTGGTTTTCAAACTGGGTACCTCAAAGCCCTGCTTTCTATAGAGGAGCTTCTGGGGCCAATGAGAAAACCGAATAATGCAGAACATTTAGCCCTCCCATCCTCATCTATGCCCTCCTCCCCGCCACAACACACCTTCAAACAGAACAGCTGCATTGGTATCACCTGTATATCTTGGATTTCTGCTCAAGATATCTTTAAAGAAAATATTCCAACTTCTAACAATAAATTTTAAAAATCAAGTTTAATAGCCACGTGATCCTAAGTTTTACAGTCTTCAGATTCAAAGGTTGATATAAGTAGTAAAATGTGTCTAGAGCAGGAATCACAAATTCATATTCCTTCAGGGGCCAGGTGGGATCAAAAAACTTGTAAAAAAAAATACCTGCTTTGAAAATATATAGGTAATGCTCGACTGTGGCAACTTAAAGTGTATGTGCTATTTAAAATTTTATATTCTACATATTTGTCTTTAACACTGTGCTGACAAAAAAAGCCTATGTCTCCAAACATGTGACTCCAAGTCTAGAAGTCACTAGAATGAGAAACTGTCCAAGGAGAACTCTTGAGTTATAAAAACTGTGACGGGGGGGATTGTGTCCATATTGGCCATCTAGTTTAGAATGGGCATCATTATTATTTTATTCTAGAAGAACCCAATGAAGACTTTAACTGCAACTGTGATTTGTGAACCTTGTGCCCAACTATCCATATTGGGGGAAGGTGAGAAAACAGATCAAATATAACCACACTGTCAATTGATTAGTCTTCTGTTGTCCTCAATTTCCTCAGGCATGAAATAGTCTCTAAGGATGTCAGGCTTTCCCACTACTATTGTCTGGCTTGTGGGATCTCTCTTCCTGTTTGTGATCCTGGGTGGGTTATTTTCAAGGTCACGGACTGTCCACACTGTCGTTTGCTAAGGATGGAATACATGTGCTTGTGCACACACACACACACACGCTGACACACACACACACACAAGAGCATGATGTGGATATAGTAAAACTTAATCCCTGCTGTTCATTGTTTGCTGCATCAAAGGGAGGCTGCCAGCCACTTCTCTGTTAATGCGCTACTCTCAGAGCAGGGTCAAGAAGAGCCCTTCCTCCAGCTCCCAGCATTAGCTGTCTTATGTTTGACACCTCGTGCTGAGATGCCTTACTTGGCTGGAAGCTCTGCACTAACTCAGCTCAGTCTGATGAGGCACTTGGAAGAACCAAGTTGATGCTGTCTTGAAAGTGCAAAAAGAGCCAGAGGGTCAGTGTTGTCAGTTTGTAAAGAATCAACCTGGCTAATGAAGGGGCCAGGAAAGTCGGAAAGTCCAACTCACTAGTGTAAGGCTGTCTTTTGATCCTGCAGGCGAAAGAAATTAACACTTTTATTTTACAGTAAATGTACTTCGTAACACTGAACCTAATTTTTTGTCTGTTCCATTTGATTCCAACTTGGAACAGGAGATGTTTGCAGAGAGCACAAAAGGAAGGACAGGATTCTCCCAGGGTAATAAAGTAGAATGGCCTTAAAGGAATTAGGGAAATTGTGAGCAACATTGTGGATATAGAAGAGTGAAAAGCATGTTTAAGAAGGGAACATGTGGGGCCTACCCCATGGCTCACTCAGGAGAGTGCGACACTGGTAGCGCCAACGCCACGGATTCAGATCCTATATAGGGATGGCCAGTGCACTCACTGACTGCGGACGACACTGAGCTATGGGTTGCGATCCCCTTACTGGTCAAAAAAAAAAAAAAGAAGGGCACATGTGAAAAGGATCAGAAAATGTCACTGGCCATTGTTTTCTCCTAGAGCAGAGTGATGCAACACAGTATTATTATCTATTAACTAGGTACTACAAGTAAAGTGTTTCACAGAGTTCTCTGTACATAGTAAGTGTTGCCAATATTATTTTTATTGGAATGAAGAGCTTTGACAACACACTAACAAAATTAACATTCATAAAGCATATTAAGTGTCCATGCAGAGTGCTTTACATGTATTAACCTATTTAATACACATACAACCTTCTAAGGAAGGGTGAAATAGCATTTCCAAGTCCTCCAATTGGTAAGCGGGTGGTCAGAATTCAGACCAAGACAATGTGCTCCTGAATCCATGTTTTGATCACCAGGCCTTACAGTTTCTCCAGATCTTGAATAGCCAAAAATGCCTAGTTAAGGAATATCAATTTCATTCTTTCTTCAACAAGAAGCAATTTATGGTTTTCTGAGGGAATTGAAGTAATCAAACCAGGCCAAAATGGAAGAAGCATTGGAGAGTAGAGAGGCTACAGATATCAGAATCTTTTAGGAGATTATTGAAAGACAAGAGACAGCACTGATCAAAGGCAGTGGTGAGGGGGAAGCAGAAAGAAAGAGAGGGACGTAACAGAACCGACACAACTGAGCTGAGGTGTGAGAGAAGGAGAATCTCGGAGAGCTCTGAAGCTCTGAGTCAGGGCAAATGGAAGGAGCTGGCACAGTCGTCTTCCAGCCCCCCCAAAAAAGAGTTGGGGAAATAAGCAGGATAAAAGGGAATAAATTTAGGTAAGGCGGAGGTCTTAGAAGGACGTCATATAGTGAAATTAAAATATTGAGTAAAAAGTAACTATAACATTAAAAAGGAGATTTTAGCTAATGAAATAAGACAAGAAAAACAAAAGCCTTAAGAATTAGAAATGATGAAATAAATCTGTCTTTTCACAGATAACAGAACCGTAATCAATAGGCAAACTTAAAATGAGTGACTATAGCAAGGTGTCTGGATATAAGTTCAATACATAAAAATTACATAGCAATAAAAATTAAAAGGGGAATTTGTACAATAATTATCATTCACAATTGTTTCAAAAAAATGAAATACTTAAAGATAAATTTAGTGAAAGATGTGCAAGACTGCACACTGAAAATAGTAAAACTTTGTTGGGAGAAATCAAAGGAAACATAAAGAAATCACCATTGAGTAAAGTTCATGGATTAGAAAATTCAATATTATTAGGATGTCAATTCTTCCTCAAATAGATCTATAAATTAATCCAATCCCAACCAAAATCAAAATCTCTGCTGGAGGGTGTACATGTAAATTTATAAGCTAGAAATGCAAAATGGTCAAAAATAGTTAAAACAATATTGAAGAAGAACAGAATGGAAATCACTTCCAGATATCAAAACTAATAATAAAAAAAAGTTACAATAATTAATACAGTGCAATACTGGTGAAAGTTAGACAAACTGACCAATTGAATAGAATATCAAAAAACAGGCCTACACATAGTCATTTGTTTTCTGCACATGTTTACGCAGGACAGTGGGGAAAAAAACAGTCTTTTCAAAGATTAGTGCTTGGTCACTTAGATATCTATAAGGGGAAAAAAATTAACTTTAGCCTCCTAACCATGTACAAAAGTTGATTCCAGATAGATCATAGACCTAAATGTACAAAATAATAATAATAATAAATTTTTAGTAGAAAACATAGAGGGAAAACTTTGGGATAAGTATATATTTCTTTGAAATAGGAATGTTTTTCTTAAACAGAACCCTAGAGTGCCACCCCATTAAGGAAAGGCAGAGGGCCATATGAAGACCCATGTGAGGATGGAAGCAGAGATTGGAGGCATGCAGCCCTAAGCCAAGGGATACCTCCAGCCACCAGAAACTGGAAGAGGCAAGGAAAGAAACTCCTCCAGAGGGGGCATGGCCTTGCTGACACTTTGCACACTGTGAGAGAATAAATTTCTGTTGTTTTAAGACACCACATTCATGGAAATTTGTTACAGCAGCCCTAGGAAACTAAAACAACACCCCAATAGCAAAGGAATTATATTCTGTATTATATTCAGAATACATGTTCTTTTTCATAGAAGAGACAGAAAACCAACAGAAAAATGTACAAAACATTTAAACAAGAAGTTCACATAAGAGGGTATGCAAGTGTCCAGTAAATATATAAAAAGAAGCTCAACTTCTTTTGTCATCAGGAAAATTAAAATCAAACTATGATAAAACTATACTACAATGGAATGGCACAAATAAAAAAGATAGGCAATACAGAGTACTGGCGAAGATGTGGAGGAACTGAAACTCTCAGAGAGTGCTGGTGGTGGGAGCATCACTTATCCATTTGGTACCATCACTCTGGAAAACTGTTGGGCAACATAGGCTAATGCACAACATACACATACCCTATCACTCAGCAATTCCACTCTACTAGACTTTTTACGAGGCATATATATCCATTTTATAGGCAAGGAAAAAAGGGAGTTCAGAAAAGGTAAAATAATCTGTCCAAGGTCTGAAATTTATGCCTAGGTCTGTTTTGCTCTAAAGTCCCTGTACTTGCGCAGGATTATTTCTCTGAGAACACATAAGACATTGGGACTACCTATCTGGAGAAAGTTAGAAGCCCCAAAGTGGGAAGAGGTAAAGCCAAAAAAGTTCACAGTGGATGAAGTAAGGATCTGAATTATAAGTTTTTATAGCTGGAGAAAATATCTAGAATCATATTGCCCAATAGTCTTTCTTTATGACAAACATGTCGTCATTAGCAGAAAAGCTAAGATAAATATCAGATCCTCTAATTCCCAGCTCCATGTAATTGTTCTTGCCCTATACAATCTTCCAATCTCTGTTCCTGCCAACATTCACACCTTGATTAAACACATAGTCACAAAAAATTGTCATAAAAGTTTCTGCATGCATTCTTCAAGATGAACAAAGCTAGGAAACTGACAGAAAGCCAGTGTTCTAATTCTATTAGCCACTCTAATGACCAAACGTGATAGATTTTACATGGAGGTGATTGACCGCTTGCTAACCAATAGTTTTTATGAGTATATTGCAATAATTCAGTCTGACCGGAGGGTCTTACTCTTCCTTACCCTGGATGCCTTTTTCTGTTTTACATTTTCTCTAACAAGTTATATTTCTGGATCTCAGAGTGCTTTTTAAACATCCTACTTGTACTCTGAAGCATTTTCATTGCATTTCTGTGGACTATTTAAATCTCTTCTATGTTTGTCATAAATTGAGGTGATCCAACAGCTCCAAATAGAAGAATAAAGTCTAACCCAGTAGGGGAAGCATTAAACCTCCTTGCAAGTCAGCAAAAGCAAAAGTGACAGCCTGGTAGCAATTTAAAATTACTCCGAGGCCACAACTGCCAATTAAAATAGACTTTCATGATAACAGATGAACATCTGGTATCTCCCATTTGGAAAGAAAAATTAAAAAGAGTTTACATTTCTTAGTAATAAAAAAACTTAGAGATAAGCCTACAATGCTTTAGTTTGGGCTTTGCTTAAATTATATATTCTTTCATTATGCCTTCCAACAGTACAATGTGTTTTTTGCTTGTTTTTTAATAGCCACAAAATGCTCATATGAAAACAAACTAGGCAAAAGTCAGAATCTATGATTCATTCATAGTTGTTCTAAACGCGGCACATTATACTCCTCTCATCCTCTGCAAAAAAATAGATTTGGAGGAGATTATCTTAAAGATGCTCTGTTGATGAAATGTATGTGATCTGAATTCTGCAAAGGCATTCCTGGAAAAGGATGCTCAGATCTCCGAGAAGGAAGGAAGGGAGGGAGGGAAAAAGAGGAAGGGAGGAAGAAAGAAAGACAGAGGGAGGGAGGAAAAAAAGGAAAGGAGAGAGGAAGGATGGAAGAACATACACATACTCGTACACACAGATGACAGATAGATGAGACAGAGATATGGATTTCTAGTGATTGAAGGTTGATTTATATTTGCTTTATACTCATATCCCTCTATATATGATCGTTTGTGAACATGTGAATTCTTTAATCAATTATATTCGATTAGAGGAAACCACACCAAGCATTATCTTACCTTTTAAGATAAGGAGACCAGGATAACTAATAATCCATTTACAGGGATATGCCTTTGTTCAGGTGTTACGTCTTTTGAGAAATCGTCTCTTTATTATCTCAATTCATTCATTACATCCACTTCCTGCATTATAGTTATTAGTATCAAATCATGCTGTTTATTGTCACGTCTTATAGTCATGTGTTCCCAAATACACTTTGATATATTTCTTTGTACTTCTTATCCATGACCCAAATTAGTACCTAACACAGAAAGGATACCAATAAAACTTTGATAACTAAGTGAACAAATGCTATCTTGAGAATCCAATGGAAAATGATTAGGAAGTGAATCTCAGTCATTTTTGCCCATCAGTCACTGGCCTATCTCTTTGATTTAAAATGGAAATCTTAAGTAGGGCCGAGCCCGTGGCGCACTCGGGAGAGTGCGGCACTGGGAGCACGGCGACGCTCCCGCCGCGGGTTCGTATCCTACATGGGAATGGCCGGTGTCCTCACTGGCTGAGTGCCGGTCACGAAAAAGATAAAATGGAAATCTTAATTTTTCCTTATGCTCAAAATCTATACTTTCTACTTTTCCATTTCTTTAGTAATGTTTAAGCTGGATGAGTTCAACAGTATTAATAGGAAGCATTTTCCACACTTCCTTATCACATCTCTATGTACCAGGTATACACACCTCTAGAAAAGCTCAACTTTATCCATCTTAGTTATGGAGTATCCATTCCTCTACATCTTTTGCTTATCTCCTGTTCAAAAAATATTTCTGGTGTTTTCCCTTCCCAGGCACACAATCCACCTGTCTTTATTTTGCTCACGAAGTTCAGCCTTTCTTCACACTGCTTCTCAAAGCCTGGGGTAAGATGGGGAGACAAGATCTGCGAATGAGAAAATTAAAATAGTGGTGTGATGTGAAATTTCTTGTGGCTAGCACTGTGAATCCAGTCTATGAAGTAAATATTATCACTCTTGCCTTTGCATATGGTGATATTAAAATGTGGAGAGGGTAGGCAATTTTTCCACACGTGAAGGTCTCAACAATCTGTCTTTTTGTTCTCCAGAGAAAATAGGACTGAAAACTTACCTGCCTCTATGAGACTATAAGTTCCTTGAATGCAGGGACTATGTCTTGTTTATCTTTGCACCAAATCATATCACTCAATCCATGTAAGTCTGTTAAGTAAATGATCAAAACGTGCCTAGAATACGACTTTCCTAAGCTGTCCACCTAAAGACTTTACCTTCCCATCACCTTCTTTAAGGAAAACGAAGAATTACAATTCCAAAGTTACGGTAATACTCACATTACCTGTTTCTCTACTTTTTAGGCAAGAAAGCTGAAGATCAGAGAAGTTAAGCAACTAATGTCATACAGCTAGTAAATGACAAAAATAAGACTCAAACACCAATTCTATCTATATTTCATAATCCATGATTTAATCATTATGACATTGTCTGTTTATTACCTGAACTACTCTTATAAGACACTTACATTGATTAAAACTGCATATCCAAACACAGACAGACCCTAGCCTTAGGAGTATAATTTATCAATTGATATACAAGACACGCAGTCAAAAGTTAAGTCACTATATCCTACTCATTGGTCTCCAAAAGAACATTGCACGTGTGCTGTAAATATTTATGTCAACATAGAATTATCAGACAGGAGAACAATTAGTCCAATTTCTTTTTTTTTTCCAGATGGAGATAAGTTTTCCCAGATATCAAGTGATTTCCTCAAGTCTCTCCAGCAAATGATGCTAGAAATAGAAGCTCATGTTTTCCCCCAAGTCCAGTCTTCATTCTGCTGCACTGTTCTGCTTCTCTTAATTGCTGCTTCTATTATTATTAAGTTAATATCAAAATGGCTTTGATTCAACAAAGCTTTTGCAGCACCTTACATGTCAGGCCTTGGGATCGCTTCCAGGGGGTGAGGAGATAAAACATGTCCCCAATTCATATTTAACATGCCTCCTTAAATGGAAAAGAGATCAGCCTCTGTGAGTTGGACAAAACACACACATGCACACACACTCACCCCTTGGTATTCAAAGAAAACTTCCCGTTTATCCTTATGTCTTTTGCTTTCTGCCCACTGCCCTTCTGTTTATTCTCTCTGGCCAGAGTGATCAGGTTATGAAGCTGAGCTAATCCTGTTAGTGCCGGAATGACTTTTCTCACACTTGTGTGTCCCACAGCTCTTAGAAAGTCAGAAGGAATTACTGGGCATTGCATTCACCTTGCCAGAAAGATGACAAACATGGGGAGGGACGGAAAGGCAGCATGGATGCCCAGCTGACCTGTTCTTTAACCTTTCCCTCTGGAAGCCATTCTTCCCTCTGTGGGTGTCGGCACAGGCCAGAGGCATGGCTAACTCTGCCCTTGAGATACACAGAGAGCAAAGTTGACGTCAGCTGTTTCTTCCTGAGCAAACATTCCACTAATTCCACAGCCAGACAGCTTGCAAAATTGCCTTTGTAGGGCTGCTGAGGTCTCCTTTCCCGTCAAGTTCACTTTGTATTTATTCAGCAAAGATGCACCTACCGCAGAGTGCACCAGGAGACACGGTGTCAGAGTCGTGGCGAGCCCACTTCACGGATGATTAGCATTCTCTGACCCAGCCACCATTTTCAATCACTTGCAACCGTAGGCTTCAGGCTGCAGCAATTACTCGTATCCTTCAAAGCTCTTTTCTCCTCAGCAGCGTCAGAATAAGTTTGTTAAAGCACTCTGCTTCAAACAGTGCCTTGTTTGGAGCAGCTGTTTTTGACATAAAGTCCACATCAAAATATACATATTCTAAACACGCTCCCCCCAAATTTGAATTTTATAAATCTCATGCATATCACCCCATTAAGAATCTTTGAACAATATGAGTGACCACCTGTCTACTTCATTAACAACCTAAAGCAGAATTCTTAAAATTAACTCATTTGATGTTTATTGAGGAACTACCATGTCCTAGGCATTGTGCTAAACCAGTACTCCTCAAAGTATGTCTGCAGAATGGCAGTATCAGCACATGCTAGAAATGCAAATTCTTGAGCACCACCAAACTGCTAGATTAAAATCTCCAGTGGCAGGGGTCCGTGCTTCTGTGGGTTAATAAACTCTCCAGGTGATTCTCACAGGGTTGGAGAAGCACTGTGGTAGACTATATGTAGCTAAAAGTCAGAAGAAATGCTATCTGGCCCTTGAGATGTAAGTATAATTGTTGAAACCCAGATTCCATAACCCAGGTATATTAGTTTGCCAGGGCTGCCATAACAAAGTACCTCAGATAGGGTGGCTTAAACAACTGAAATTTAGTTTCTCACAGTTCCAGAGGCTAGAAATCTGAAATCAAGGTTGTTGTTCAGCAGGTTGATTCCTTCTGAGGACTGTAAGGAAAGCACCTGTTCCAGGTCTATCCATTCCTGGGCTTGTGAGTAGCAGTCTTCTCCCTATGCCTCTTCTCCCTATGTGTGTTTCTGCCCAAATGTCCCCTTTTTGTAAGGACAACAGTCATTTTGGATTAGGGTCCACCCTAATGACATTGTTTCAACTTGATTATCTCTGTAAAGACCCTATCTCCAAACAAGTGCACATCTAAGGCACTGGGAATTATAGGATTTCAACATATGAATGAGGGGGACATAATTCAATGCATAACACTGGGGAATTTTCTAAGTCTAAGTATGGTTTTACAAATATTGAGCATTGGGCTAACACTGTAGCTTTTGCTGTCACACTCAGTCTTGCATCACCCTGGGTGTAATGCTAATCTTTGGCTCCCATGTGAATTCCAGTAGTGCCATGCCTTTGGTAAGTTTTGGTAGACTACCATACCCTCAGGGTGGGTGTCATGGGTAGAGAGTGCTGATTATGGCTTAGCACCTGCCCCTTAATCTTTTCTCTTCTCCCTCCCCTTCCATGCTTTATCCAATTTTTTAAAACACAAACTCTGCCCAGAACCTATGCTAATCATCAATAACTCAAAGATGAGAAAGACACCACTGTGATCCTTCTCATGTACATTGAAAGGCTGTGCTTTAATGCTGCCGTCCTTGATCTAAGATAACATGGTTAAAATGATTGTCCATGTAACACTTGTTTCTGATTTGCTTTAACATTCTTGGTATAGATGTTAAGCTAGGGCTTACAGACCCCTCGAGTCTGTTGCACAGATTCGGTTACAAACCCTCCACATGCAGGTCTGTGAGCTAGGTAATAGAAAAAAGAGGTTCTGGGAGCCGTAGGTATAGAAGAATGAACGGGTTTTATTTAGATCTAGGAGCAGCTGTCCTAATGGCTTCTCTGAGAGTTCTGAGAAGCACGGTGGATCGGAGCTGTTAGTCTTTTATACCTAAGTCCACAACCCTGGACACCCGTGTGCCCATACACAACTTACATTAAGTAGTCACAAGGAACACCTGAGGCTACTACAGCAAATGCTCAGCAAGGTTCTGAACATCTGAGGGGCCCTGACATTTTCCTATTTTCCCCAACAATAGACATTGTTAATTATGCCACTCATTTCAATTTCTTAAAAGGAAAATTCGTATTCTTCATGATGCAAATGGTTTGTGGGCTTCTGACTTTCAGATGCTTAAGTACTGTGAGTGATCACAAGTTTATTTGTTTATGAGTAGCTGAAATGTAAACCACATGCTTCATCACAGCTCTATTATCTTTATAGTGAGGGTGCTTGCTTTCTTCCTCCTTCCATGGACATTGACCTTTTAGTACTAGTTCAGCAGAAGCATTATCAATGTTAATATCGGTGTAAACCTCTTCAGCTTTTTTTGGAGGGGGAGTGATGGTGGTATAAATAAATCCTATAGAGTACAACACTTATTCACTTATTAATCAAGTAGTAAGTAGCATCTGGTATCAAGCATAGCACCTCAAAACGTACAATGATGCACCAATACAACTCATGATGTCACCCCCCTCAGAACACCTCCCTCTCTGTCTTTCCCAGTAAATGGCACCATTAACCTCCAGGCATTAGCACCAACTTCTCACCTTTTTTCACTGGCCACATCCAGTCCATAAGCAAGTTTATCTGATGCCACTTCAAAACTAGATCCTAACTTGAATCACTTCTCTTGGCCCCGTGTCTTTCATAGTCCTGGGCACCACACTCATTGACTGAATGTCTGAAATTGCCTCCTGGCTGTTCCATGTCACCTCTTGACTGCATCCTTCTGTTAAATAACAGTAGCCAAAGTTATACTTTTAAAACTTAAAACATGCCACATCACTTCTCTACTTAAAACGCTCCAGTGCTTTTCTGGTGCATTTGAAATAAAATACAAACTCTTTAACCTGATTTAAAAAATCATGCACAACATCTCCCTTTCTCACTTCTCATACAAAGCTCATTTAGGCCAGATACAATGCTAAATACCTACCAAGGTTGTCTCCTTTAATCATCACAATAACGCTTGGTAGATTGGCTGGTAGAGAGAACACTAAAGATTAGAATTTAATATGATTAAAGAACTTGCCTAGGCACACAAGGCTAAGTTCTGCAACTGAGTCACACCCAGTTTTTCACAACAACTAGCACTTAGTACATACTATGTGCCAGACACTAGGCTAAGTCCTTTGTACATACTCATTCAATATTTATATCAGCTCTGTGAGTATTATTACCACCCTCATTTTATGGTTAAGGAAACCAAGACTCGAAGAGGTTAAATAACTGCCTCATGGTCACACAGCCAGTAAACAGCAGAGCTGGAATTGAACCCAGGCAGGTGGCTCTCAATTCATACCCCTAACACTAGGTCACTAGGTATTCTGCTGTTTTCTTATTACCACTTAAATTTTCTACACTTTAGCTTCCTTATCTTTAAAATACAGTTAAGAAACCTTCCTCACAATTTTGTTTAAGGATTAAAGGGACAATGTATACATGAAATTTAAAGAATAAAAATAAAAAATAAGCACCATTTAATCACTAAAATGAGAAGGAGTCTGGCCCAGGACTTACACATGAGATAAAACAAGAAATATAAACCCCCATACTTGACAGTATATTAAGATAGGGTAAAGGAAATAGAAATAAGATCATCGAGAAGATAAGCACAGATTCATGCAAATGTATTTTTTATGTGAAGGGCCCTGGGGATAAGGATGGTCAATCTGAAGACACAGATGACCTAAAGTTCAATTTCTTTAATATACTAAGCCCAAAGCAATTTAGCTGAAGTCAGATCATAATTCCACAATGTTCATTTTCACCTCTTCAGTGTCCTCTCCCTCTGCACTAAATACCCAGCCTGCTAGATGCAAACCTAGCAGCCAGTGTAGTGGTGTGATCCCTGGAGGAAGCCTCTTGGCATCTGACTCTGACACAGTATAAAGTCCATGACCTGCTGTCCCTCACAGTTTTATTTGGAGATGATTCACAGGATGGCTCCTGTGGTTTCTGGTCCAGCTAGGGGACACAAAAGTGGCAATTTTGACTTGCAAGTTAATTTTTCTGTCTAACTTGGCAACTACCATGACTGGTTGGGGGCCTCACATCCCTAGCTGCTACTCCATGGACCACAGAAAGAAAAAGACAAAACTGCCTTAGCAATCTCTCCCTGTACATCTCCTAGAAGATATCGCAGCAGTTGTTAGCAGCAAAAATGGATGAATCCTTCATGATGATGTTTTTGTAGTTGACAAACAGGTTTCTCTCCTGGTCTCCTCCTGCCATTCTTCCCCATGCCTGCTCTATCCAAACAACCGTCTACCATTTCTCCAAGTCCCCAAGCTCCATTCTAACTCTGGGACCTGAGCATGTGTTTCTTCTTCTTGGAACTCTATCCTTCCTGCTTGTTATGGGTTGAATTGTGTCCTCTCAAAAAAAAACATGTTGAAGTCCTAGCCCCAGAGCCTCAGAATGTGAACTTGTTTTAAAATAAGGTCTTCACAGAGTTAATCAAGTCAAAATGAGGTCATTAGTGTGGGTTCTAATCCAATAAGACTGATGTCCTTATTTTTAAAAAGGAAATTTGAACACAGACACACACAGGGACAGATGATGTGAAGAGACACAGAGAGAAGACAGCCATTTACAAGCCAGGGAGTTCCTGAGACTCCCAAAAGTTAGGAGGGAGGCCTGGAACAGATCATTCCTTAGGGTTTTTAGACGGAGTATAGCCTAGCCAACATCTTGATTTCAGACTTCTGGCCTCTGAACTGTGAGAAAATAAATTTCTGTTTTTCAAAGCCACCCAATTCATGGTACTTTATTATGGCAGACCTAACACATTAATACACTGCTGTTTGTATAGCTGTCTTTTTCTCCTTCAGCCTCAGTGTGGTATTCTGTGATCATCCTCTATAAACTGCCTCTGAATATACTTATGTCTGAATTCTTTTGTTTCCTTCAAAGTATTAGGCGCAACTGATACCTATTCAGTCTCCCTCTGTGTGTGAATATGTGTGCATGTCTGTGTGTGTTTGCGTGTAATATAAATTTCATCAGAAAGGGAACTACAATTGTCCTGTTCAAGCTTGTATTACAAACGTCAGGTGTAGTTTCTGGCACATAGTATTTGCTAAAGAAATAAATATATTTAATAAATGAAAAAAAAGTCTAAAAGCAAATAGTGAATGAACTTTTTAAAAAAACAACAAATGAATAAGTGCCTTCTGAGACATGTCCCAAGAGTTTGGGAGTTTGACCAGAATGCAATGCAAAAATGTAGCACCACCAGTGGAAAGCTGCCCCAAACTCTAGATAAGATCCTTCCCTTTTTCTTGCCATCAAGCACCTTAGAACTTTTTGACTCATACTACGTTTCAGCAGATTCAAGAGTTTGGAGAGTGCCACTCAATATTCATTTGAAGCCTCTGGGGAATCTTGCTGAGGCAGGCTCTGTAGGCTTCCTCTTTACTAGGTGGGAAAGAATTGATCAAACAAAAGAGTGCTTCACAAGATGCCAGGGAGAGGAAAGGAAATGGCAGAAAAGCTAGGCTATGTTATTTACCAGCTCCTGCTGGCACCTTCCTGCCTGGAAAGTCACCATTAGAGAAGGGAAACATAAAAGCTGCTTCTCACTGCCCATAGCTCAAAGGTCAAAATTGAATTAATGCTAATATTGCACAGAAAATTGCCTCTGAAAGGTTCCTCTCTCCTTAGATCTATATCCAACATGCAAGTGTAGTGGTGTTTTATTTTTCCTTCTGAATTCCTGAAGGTTGTACACGAGTGTATCACTTTTCACACCAGCGACAGGGAGAATGTTGATCTTGGACTTCCACTCTGGATTGCATAGTTTAAAAGGTACATCACTAAAGCAGGGCACAATCAGAGGAAGCTCATTAGTAAGGTCATGGAAAAGTAGGTAGAAGAGGGATATAAAACCATGGTACACCATGATGACTGAAAGACCTAGCAATGTTTATTCTGGAAAGTAAAAAATGTTATGATCTGTAGCATTCAGGAGGAAAGAACTAGGGCCACTGCGTTTTACATTAGATTGAACAGGACTTTAGCTCAACATGTAGAGCTTTCTAAATTCAGAAATATCTTAGATGTTCTTTCTCAGGAGCAGCCAAGCTGTGTAAGAAAAGGCCCCTCCGTAGTCTGTTCTATAGAGGAGTCTTTTATGGGAGCTGGACTAGTCAGTCTTCAAGTCCCTTCAGCCCTAAGAGTGGGTGAGTTCATAAAACTTAGCCCAAAGTCCAGTCTGTCTCATTTAACCAGTCTTCACTTCAGAGGTACTGTTAAAATTTGTAGACCTTATTACTCATAGAATCCCAAAGATTCAAGGGTTGGGCATTTCTGCTCCTTTTATTTTAAGATTCCCTTGCCCCAAAGGTTTGCCATTTAGCATAAAGAAATAGTAGCCAGTCTGTCAAATTTTCCCTTGTCTCTCCTATTACATGCAAATCTGTAATCAGCCTATAAAGCTCTAGGCAATTGATTGTCATCCCTTCACTGGCTCCTTGTTGTCCTCAGGGTAAAGCTCAAGCTTCACGAGTAAAACTTTCCATGATCTGGTGTCTGCTTACCTCTTCAGGTTCATGTGCTTTTCTCCCTCCTCTGTCTAAATATTCCCATTACCACACTGCCAAATTTCACCTCCTCAACAAGTCCCTCTTCTGAGACTATTGCCCAGTATACAGGTTTGCATAATAAGTAAGTTTCCATAATTGTACTTATCACATCATATTCTGAATGTCCTATTCCACCGTGTGCTCCTTGAGAGCAGAGCTCGAATTATACACACACTTATATAGTGCCATGCACAGAGTAGAAACTTAACAAATACTTTAAATCAAATATAACCATAGTAACATGTAATTGAATACAAAGTCTTTTCAAGTGAGAGGCAACAACCTTTTTATAGGTTCTAGTAAAATATGCAGAGCAGATTTTAAAAAATATACTGTTCGTCATTGATTAAATGGATGTATTATCACCAGAATAAATATTCTATTCTTCTCAAATTATATTAATGCAGCTAAGAGAAGCAACATTGTTTTTTCAACAGTGTCAATATTTTTGGTCATATATCTTATCTTCCAGATTTTCTCTCTTCCCCTTGATTTTTGCTCTTTCCTTCTTCCTTTAATTTAAACCCATTACCCATCCCAGTAACTAAGCTGCTTTTTCCCTACCCCTGAGGTCTTCCTTTCTCTTCTAAAACATTTGAAAAGTACATATTAGATATCAGTAATAGCGAATATTGTGCTGAAGACTCAGAAATTAAGGAAATATGCTTTTTATTTAATGATCTTACTATCTAGCTAAGAGAACAGAAAAATGAAGGAATAACTTTTAAAAATGCTATAGATATACCCAATTATTTGTCAATTAAAATACATTCTTAAAAAAAGATTTGTGATACTATGAGAAAAATCAAAAATGTATTTTAATGGTAAATGTGGGGATAGCAGTAAGGAGAGAGAGCTACAGGAGCACAAAGACAGGGCCCCTACCATAAAAGGGGTAGACTGGAATGGTTTCCAGAGGAAGTGATGCTCAATTTCATTTTAGTATCCTATCATAAATTGACTTGCCCAAACCCCATAAGTCGAATCAATATTTTATAAATGAAAGATTAAGGAAAGTCTACTCCTATGTCCCAATCAACAAATCCCTAAACCACTGGTTATGGAAGTTGTAAGTAGCTTCTATTCCTGTAGGAGACTGTAATAGCTGTGTCTTTTCATTCCAGTCATCTTCACAGTGGGTACCAACTGCTAAAGGACCACATTGATCTTCCACTGATCTACATCAGCGGTTAGGCATGGCTAGAGGGACAATGAGGGTAGACATGACCACAGACTGATTTCCATAACTTAAATATTATGAAAGACTCAAAATGTTCCATAATTGAAAAGCTGCCTAACTAAATAGCAATGTATCCGTAAGATGAAATATTAGAAATCCAATAAAAATAGTGGCATAGATCTATATTTATTGACTTGAGAATATGCCCATGACATATTTTTATGCAGAATAGCAGTTTACAACACATCCTATAGAGCACTGTTTTACTTAGGTGAAATGTGCACAATCACTGATGTGCATAAAGAGACACAGAGAGATATCTCAGCAGAATATTAATCCAAATGCATCACCATTTACATCTCTGAGTGGGGAATTTGTGTTGCAGTTATCTTTTCCTTTTGTAGAGTTGTGAGTTTTATTTATTTATTTTTTAATTAGTGTGTCATTCAAAGAGCAGCAGTAGCATTTAAGAGCAGGGCTCCAAAATCTGACTGTTAAATCCAAGCTCCTTAGTTTACTAACTTAGAGACCAAGTTGCCACTCATCTTTGTGATTCAATTTCTCATCTGTGAAATGCGGAGAGTAACAGTACCTAACTCAAGTAGGTGATCTGAGGATTGAGAAATTCATAGAACTGTTCCTGGCACACAAGTGCTTAATGAATTTTAAACATTGCTATAATGATTATTTAACAAAAGCAATAAAAATGTAATTTAAATTATATGTCTTTCTCTATAACCTTCTTCAAGGCTTGAGTCAAATTCCATTTCATAGAGCAAAACTAAAATAACAAACAACCTTTCCCACCCATCTCACCACCACCACCACCACCACAGGCACTGTCTCTTTCCCTCTCTTTCTCTTTTTTTTTTCTCCAGAGTATCTTTCTCTACTTTATTTTTCTCTTTAACACTCACCACCATCAAATACACTATGTAATTTATTTATTTATTCTGTTTACTGTTTGTCACTGCCCAGTAAAATAGTAGGCCCCTGAGAAGAGGGATTTTTGTCTGATTCGTTTATTGCTGTAGGCTCAGCATCTAGAGCAGTGTTGGCACATGGTAGACACTCAGTAAATATCTGCTGAATGGATGAATGTTAATAAAGAGTTTGTAATAACATGATATATGGCATATACTAGACATGTCCACTCAACTGGTCCTTCTAGTAGAAAGTGCTTTAACCAAAAATACCCATTCAGTAAAGCTATATCAGGCAGCAGTATATGCATGGCCACTGATTGAAATAGAGACAGAGACAGATCCAAGGGAGAGCCATGAACCAGCTAGGGGGTGAAGCACAAGTGGCATTTCTCTTGCTCAGTGAGGACTGTGTTAGTCTGTTTCTGTTGCTTATAACAAAATGCCTGGAACTGGGTAATTTATTAAAAAATAAAATTTATTGTTTACAGTTTCAGAGGCTGGGAAGTCCAAAGTTCAGGGAATATATCTTGTGAGGGTTTTCTTTGGTGGTGGCTTTACAGCAATGCAGGGTCTTACATGGCGGAAAATAGCGGAGCAGAGAGACAGAGGCTCTCACATGCTGTCCTTTTAAAGCCCTCAAAACCATGCCCATGACCATCATTTTTAATCTATTCACTACAGCATGGTCCTACAATCTAATCACTTCTTCAAGGCCCCACCTGTCAATTACCATAATAGGATTTCCTATCCTCTTAACACTGTCACAGTGGTGGTCAAGTTCTGGGGGAACACTCAGTCCAAGGCAAGGACAATAGTAAATAATCACGCTGACCAGACTGGCTTCTTCTGGAGTTTTTCTTAGAAACTATGGCAAGGATGAGCCAGGTGATAAAAGGGAGAGAAAAGATTCACAGAGGAAGCTGGGAGACTATAAAACAAAGTCAAGAGGGAGAGAGAGAGAAACTGATCAGAGCTGCTCAACCCCTAACAGTTTTCAGTTCTGAATTCAGGCCAGATTTGCCATTCAAGAATGCACATCCTTCATTGTTGTTTGTTTTTTCTTAGTTGGTTTGTTTCCTTTAAGTGAACTTAATTAGTTTCTGATACTTAACTGGTTAACTAGAATAAGTAGTATGCAAAATTGTACACTGAGTATAATCACAATTATTATTTTTATCTTTTTTTTTGCTTTCTTTTTTTTTAAGTTAAAGATCTCTCCATATGTGTAGATGCATTGTGCTTGCATATTATTACTTTTAATATGCATAGAGAAAAATACTAAAAGGAAATGATTCAAAGTGTCCTGTCACAAATATTTTCCTCTGCATAGTGAGATTAGGTATGATTTTTTTTCTTTTGTAACATATTTTAATATTTACCTTCCAAATTTGCTACAATGAGTAGCTAAGAACAAACATTTTAGGCATTTAAATACAACTATGAAATTAGTACTTGTACCATTATTAGTACATTAGTACTTGTACCAACTATGAAATCAATACTTGTACCATTATTAGTTCATTTATTAGTCAAGAAAACTGAAATGAAATGCCTACCTCTTGCCACCTGTCTCTATGGAATAATAAATAGGATGATGTTATTAGTAAGTTTCAAGACTTATTTTGAATTGTTGGCCATAATATCCTTGCAAATTAATATTATATTTTAAAACGATTGTGAATTCTAATGATACTTTCTTATGTGAAAATTAATTGCTTTTGAGAATGACAAGGTGTAGAAAAGCCTTTCTCAGCTATACTTTCAGGGATGATGCTCAGATTTTGATGTTTTTACCTGATGGGAGAAGATGAAGGTCAAAGTGTTAATTTCACTATCATTAATATTATGATTCTAATTATTACCATTATACATTTTTATAGCACGTTTCGTCTTAGAAACTTGAAGTAACTAACGGCTTTGTCCATGAGCTGATTAACTCTGCACTCAGTCTGATGAAAATTTCTAGATGAAAAATAAAGTAAATTGTCCTAATGGGGTTCACATATCTCCCATGAAGTGGAATGAAACGAACGTGGTCGGTTTCACCTTCTTTCAAATTTGATATAATCTGAGCTGAACAGAAACTGTCTAAAAAGTGCTGAAATTATCTCCCCCAGAATGTGAAGAGTGACAGTATCTGATCCAGCAGTTCCAGCAAGTGCATCCAATTTTGAAAGGCCAGTTAGATAAGGGAATATTGGCACAACTCTTCAGATATCTGCTCCCCAATTAACAATGTCATTTTCTGTTTTTCTAAGTGGAGATTGGGAAGCTTGTCTTGGCATTACAGGTCTGTGCTTGGAACTTATTCTTTCCGCATATGGTGACTTCTCCAGTTTTACAGCTTTGGAAAGATGTAGGACTAGGTGATGAGGGTGATGAGGAGAATGAGAATAATTATATATATTTACGTATATATATGCACATATATGAACACTGTGGCCCTACAACTAGTCGTTCAGGGAATATGCTCAAGTTTCTACTTTACTGGAGCCCGTATTTTTAGTAAGAAGACAGGCCTCTATGTAGACACACTAACAAAAGTCAACTACATGGTTTTTCCTATGTGATTTTTTTTATTGAAATGTACTGATGGTACATATTTATTGGGTACAGAGTTATATTTCAATACATGTATACAATGCATAGCGATCCCATGTAATTTTATTTGACTTTGCACAGCATAATGAATATACATCTGAGGAAACAAAGAGAAATTGAGGATCAAAACTAAACTGAACTTTTCTGTTGAGAAGTTTTAGACTTGGGACAGACTTCAGCGATCCTGTTGCTCTCTTCATGGTGAAAGACCACAGGCATGTTACAAACATTTGGCAAATATTAAGCTTATGTATGTTTATCTGTGTGTAGTGGGGGATATATGTGCTAAATACTACTTTGTATAAAGCACTTAGAATGGCACAGCCACCCTGCTCTTTGTCCCCATAAGCCTTTTTGCAGCTAAGGATGTGGATGAGTTCCTAATGTGGAAAATATTAGAGAATTACCACAAGGAAAAAAAAAATCAAGAACAAGGGAATATTGTTAATCTTGAATGATTATGTTGGTTTGCATATACCTTAAATCCCAATTATTTGTCCTCCTATATTAATCAACAGTTCCAGCAGCAGCCTACCCCAAAGCTTACTAGCCATTTGAATTTTAGCCAGCAGTCTGCTTTTCAACTCCTTCTTTTCTTGATAGTTATTGGAAGAGCAATTGTATTCTGTGTTTGGGCTGATCCAGGAGTACAAGAACAGGGGCCATTTTCTGTGACACATTTTACTACTCTGTAGTAAGACCCTAACAAAAACACTGTTGGAGTTTCTAGTATCAGAAACTTTGACATCAATTTGCATGTCACAGTCTAGACACCAGCCAGTGAACCTACTTTTGGCCCTTCCAAGAAGGTCAGATGCTGAACCATCAATAACTGGCAACAATGACAAGAAGACAGAGCTATCTGATGAGAACTCAATGGAACCTGTCACCGGGAAGGGCTTATCTTTGTTGAACACATGCAATGTGCCTCTTATAAAATATGTCTTTTGAGTGAAAAGTAATAACATCCACTTGTTTTATTTATGGGGATTCCATGTTTTCAAATTCTATCTAGACAAACATTTAAAAAAGGAATAAATATTGTCAGTGTGTGTGTGTATGTGTGTGGCAATGGGGGGCGAGGGGGTAATATGTCCCATATCAAATAGACTCAATTTTTAGGAACCATACAAAAGTAAAAGAGGAGATATTTAAAAACTTATACAAAACTATTTAGAACAACTTTATTCATAATAACTAACAAGAGGAAGCAATCCAAATATTCATCAATGGGAGAATGGGATATTCATACAATTTGATTTGTTTTTTATTGATGCAATGGAACACTATTTGACAATTTCAAAATAAAAAACTAGCAAACTATTGATACATGCAGAAACACAGATGAATCTCAAAAACTTTATTTTGAGAAAAGAAGTCAGAAACAAAGGAGTACATACTATATAATTCCATTTATATTGAACTCCAAGAACAGGCAAAACCACTGCAAATTTTTTTGAATAGTGATCCCACTTGGGGCACAAAGAGTTGTACCCCTCATTCTACACATATTGAAAAGAGAAGCTGCTGAGGCAGATTGGTAAGGTTATGAGAATGATTAGAAAAAAAACTGAGATGCGAATTCCCAGACATAGGCCACTTTCTCTTAGCTCATATTTATTCAGTCAACACGTTTTTGAAGCCTACCTTTATTTCCAGATGCTGTTCCAGGCATGAAAGTCAAATAATAAAAACAAACTTAGCCTATTAGGCTGAGCTCAGGTGGTTAGAGCATGGTGCTGATAATACCAAGGTCCAGGGTTCAATTCCTATACTGGCCAGCTGCCAAAAAATATTTTTTTTAAAAAAAAAGGATAGAAGGTAAGAACATATTTATTGCAAACCAACTGTAGTGGATTAATAATGTGTAGAATAAAGTTTCTTGACAGGGTATAGATTGTTTGTCTCACACCTTTAAACCCTTGTCATTACCCTATCCAGAAAGTAATTTACTAGCCACCAACTTCAGTTCTTGGGTACTAATCTTCTCCAAGGAGAAGGACTGTCCTTAAACATGTGAAAAGAGCCCGTCATTTTCTGCCATATCTTCAAATCCTTCCCTCATTCCATCTCCTTTGGGAAATCTGAGAACTTATTTCTTCTCTCTTTATTAAAGCACTTATTCCAAAATATAGTTGGTTTAGCCTCTACTTGTTTTCTTCACAATATTATGAATTCATTGAGGACAGAGCATTACCTCATTCATCTCGACATCCATTGAGCCTAAAATGGTGCCTATACCTGAACACTACACGCTGCTGCTTGACAATCTGGATGCTTTCCATCATCCACTGCTATATTCTTACTGCAGCACCCATGGACCTATCTAATGTGAAGGTTCTATAGTCCTTTGTGTCTTATGCTCTGGAGGGATAGTGGCCCCAGTGAAGGCTTAGATCTAATATAGGACATACGTGTGTTGATCTTGAATTAGACCAGAGTCCCCAAACTACAGATGTTCTTCCACGGCCTCAGGATCACCCATGCTTTCAGCCCCATCTCATCCAATCTAGACATCAGATCAGACCTCAGGCTGCTGAAAGGGAAAAGTAATGTGGAAAGGATAAAAGTTTATCTGAATCAGCACATTGCCCTTGGCCTCCTGGAAGCAGTTATCTACACAAACAAGGAACAAATATCCCTAAGGGCTAAATTCCAAAGTTCCCTTGTGAAATTACAAAATACAGCAGAGTAAAAATGATTTTCTTTGGGAAATAATTCTTATATAGGATGCTGAGGAGTAACTACACTATGACAAAATAGTCAAGGAAAAAATAGACAACTCAGGTTGATTGTTTGCTGTCAGGGAGACAAAGAAAAACCTGATATTTTGATGGAGATTTTTCTATTTACTGTTCAACAATGCTGCATTGCAGATAATAGTTCACATGGAAAGAACAGAAATGTTGCATGAGTCTACCAACTCACTTACCTGATGAGAGAGAATATCTGCCAAGATGCTTGTGATCTAAGCACTGACTCATTGGCAACCCTCCTCCCATCCCACACCCCCTCTTTATCATTATTTAACCAAAAAGTTAGATTCTATTCAGACAGCCTACTTTGGAGCCTCAGGCATGATAAAATAAGGAAGGTTTTAATATTTTCTTGCTAACGCTGTTTGGTTTTTGTTTGCGATTTCTTCAGAAGCATAACATATCATTAATAGTATATTTGGATTTCATCATACTAACAGCTGAAACAAACTTCTAAAAACAGATGTATTAGTATTCTTTTGCTATGAGCATGTGTTCAGCTTAGGAATATATATTCAGGACCTAAGACATAGCTCCAGGCTTTTCTTTTTTTCGAGTTCAGTCATGAGTCACAAAGAGCCTTCATTATGAAAATTTAACTGAGCCATGTGGTTTTGTGTCAATAGGCACTGTGAAATATTTTGCTTCTGCCAATTAGAAAGATATTATTCTTAGTTAGTTTTATAAAGTCCTACAACTTTCCACCATTCTGAAATAGATCTAGTTTCTGGAAAACTAAGTCAGTAAGTAGAATTTATTTTTTTCCTTATAATTGTTTTATTTTCCTTAAAAAATAAGTGCAACATGGAAAATGAAGCAGGACTAGAATAAATGGCTGTCAACTCAACAAACCTTAAGTAAATTTTATGCCTGATGCTGCTATTGGTATTCAATATCACTAGATATTTTACCTTGAATAATCACTGATGGACATTGATTTTGTCTTTGCTCTTCACAGCACAGCAAAATTAATGTGAAAGTCAGACTCAAATGAGTCCCAGTGGTGTCCTCCGATCTCTGCTGAGAAGCACATTTCAAATACAGAAGAAATTGCAACCAACTGAGACCCAGTGTATCTTGTGTTGTAACAATTAATGGATATGAATAGCCCTCACAGGAGAACTCAGGTTACCTTTATATCAGCTTTGGAGGTGAGAGTCTGAAACAGTTCATTGAGGTTAATATGTAGTGGTTTTATGATTTGATTAATCCTCACCATTAAAATGATGATGTTTCTCTTTTTTCACATTATATTTTTGTAATTATTCTTTTGGGTATGTGGATGGTAACTGTGAAATGTCAACAAGAGGGCAATAATTGCATAGGAGTCTAGAGTAAGGGAAAAAATATTTTCCTGAATACAGTTTTTAGAAAAAGAGGAAGAAGGTAATAATAGAATGTAATGTGGTCTTTAGTAGGAACAGTAGCAGTGAATACAAGTAATGACATAGCTCTTCATCCTTAATTCAAGAGGCATATTGATGATCTGTCATGCCGACAGTGCCTAAAACTCCCCATACCTTTTATTTGGCTCAGACTAATTCAGAGTATGTGGTAGAACACCAAAGGAAACATGAGCAACTGTCTTAAGAGAGCTTTTCTTCATTGCTGCATCTCCCAGCACCTAACCCAATTCAGCAGGCAGAGGAGGTAGGTAGGTGCTTTAGTAAATGCCATTGTGTAACAAATAAAAGACTTGTCTTACATAATTTTTGTATAGCAGGTACAGCTGGTGTCTCATTCTTAAGCCCTTGGCTCTCACTTCTGAGCTCTGTACTCACCAATGGCATTTAACAGCAAACATGAAATTCTCTGCCTAAAGATTTTTCTGGTCATCCACGCATTCTTGGCCAGGTGTTTTCTATCTCTACATTTAGCTTTCAATGAATGACAGCAGGAGTAAGTGAAGAACTATCTCAGCATCCTCATATCTTGGATGAGGAAATCTGAAGGATAGACTGCAATGTCCACTAGAGTTTCTTAGAAGGATTGGTCCTAGGGCTCACAGCATTAATCATCTGACTAATGCACTCTATATTTTCTTCATTCCCTTCCCTGTCTCACTTTTGCACTCCCCTACTGGTGCCTCCTGGAATCATCTTCCAAATATACTACTTGTACTATTTGTCATAGGTCTGTTTCTAGGGAAACCCAAATTAAGACACACTGTTTGTCAACATTCCTCAGGAAGCTCAAAAAATAGTAATGGCACAGAGCATCCTATGCCACACTGTGTTTTAAAAGCTGACGCACCTCTATGGAAAATGGTATGGAGGTTCCTCAAACAATTGCAGATAGACCTACCATAGGACCCAGCTATCCCACTGCTGGTAATATACCCAGAGGAATGGAAATCATCAAGTCAAAGGTATACCTGTTCTCCAGTGTTCACTGAAGCACTCTTTACAATAGCCAAGAGTTGGAATCAGCTCAAATGTCCATCATCAGATGAGTGGATACGGAAAATGTGGTATATCTACACAATGGAATACTACTCAGCTATAAAAAAGAATGAAATGCTGCCATTTGCAATGACATGGATGGACCTAGAGAGAATTATATTAAGTGAAACAAATCAGGCACAGAAAGAGAAATATCACATGTTCTCATTTATTTGTGGGAGCTAAAAATAAATAAATAAATACACACACACCAGAAAAAACCCCTGGGGGCAGGGGGAGAAGATATAATAATTGCAATTCCTTGAAATTGATTCAACAAGCGAACAGAAAGGACATTGTTGGGAGAGGGAGGGAGAGGGAGGGGGGAGAGAGGTTTCAGTAATGGGCCACAACAATCAACCACATTGTATATAGACAAAATAAAATAAAATAAAATTTTTTTTTTTTTAAAGCTGATGCAAATTGGCAACTGTAATGCTCAGTCCCAGTACCTGCAGCTTAACACCAACATGTTTTCAGGCATGTACGTTAACTGTAGACTTCCTGTAGGTTTCTGTATTGTATTTACAGCACCTGCTCTGTGACTAAAGCAGTGATCACAAAAGCAAAAATGTCCTACACAGCTAATCAGATTGCTTCATGGACAGGGAAAAAAACCAAATCCAATCATTTATCTTCAATGCTATTCCAGTCTAATCTCATCCCTTGAGCTATCTGTGCAATACAGACTGAAGAGCAGATTTGGCAATTATTTAGTATAATTTAATCAAAATAGATGGCAAATCAAATAATACAAGGCATAAAGTGACATGGGGACTGGATTCCATCTGTGTTGATAATACAACTGCCAAATTACCACTGTAATCTCTCCCAAATCTTTACCTCCCTTAATGGAACCAGTTGTAATATTCTTGAATTTTCTTTTTACTGTTTTTACAGTCAATAGAGTTTTGATCAATTGGATTGATTTCTCATTCTCACTCCATCTCAGCATTTCAAAATATATATGTCAAACGTTAGATTACTCTATGTTTAAAGTAGATGCTTCCATTAATAAACAATGAAAAGTGAGGTGGAGAAACACGAGAGATAGTAAAGGATACTTGAAGGTACATACTGCTAATTCAATTTATAACTAATCATGTGTCCTTGAAGAAAGTTCTTAATCCTTCTGAGCCAATTTTTCTCATCTATATAACAGAAATAATAATTCCTAATTTTCATAGGTTTTGTGAAAATTAAAAAAAAATATTTAAAGTTGCTGGCATATTACAAGTGTTCAGAGTTGGGACTTTTGTTTTTTGGTTTTGCTCGATCTTTCCAGACTAATTTCTAGTCCAACTGTATTAATTTCCTCTGAAATTGATTGTGCTGCTTTGGAAAGCTTTGCATCCCGTTTTTCTCTCAATTCACTTAGGACCAGTCTTAGCCAAGGCTTTCATATGCTTACAATTTCAATCAAGTCAGCAAATAAAAACTTTGCACGGGCAGCACAGGAGGTAGAATTGGAAGTGCCTGTTTCCCTAAGTGAGGTGGTTTCCACTGAAAGGAAATACATTTTTATGATAAGCCTAACAATTTAATAAAGTTTCATATGTCACCAAATTAGGAAGAAAAGTTAATTTGAAATTATTATTACTTTGGACTTATGTTTTAGAATTCAGCCTACTGAATTTCCAGCTGTAACAAATAGCTGTTATAAAGATTAAATGAGATAATGCAATTAAAGCACTTAGCGCAGTATTTGGCACAAAAGGCACTCAATAAGCATGACAATTTCTTAACAAAGGAAAAACATGAAATTGTGTTACCATTCTTGCTATATAATAGTACAAGATAATTTGGGGTGACACATATTACTTTACCTTAATGTTATATATCAGAGATATTAAATATACAACATTTTCTTATACATTTAAGACACAGAGACATTATTCATAATGAAGCAGAATTTTAAATGCCTTCTTCACTTTTTTGCTCATAAACTGTATTTGCTTTCTGTCTTGAAACTAAACAGTAGGGAAATATTTCCAACCATTCGTTCTCAGTGATTAAATTGAAGATTGTTGGTTTTAAGGAAAATAAAATATGCCAGTCTGAGGACCTGTTTCCTCCTCTGGACTTAGATTGTCAGAATAAGATACATTCATGGCACATAGCCCAATTTGGAAAAATGATCTGTGTTAACAAAAATCAATTTTATGTCTGGAAAGCATCCCTAAACTTTCCATTTGGGATTTGTAGTCCCAGGAGTCATGTAATCCAACTAACAGAAGAGATCTCTTCTACCTGTTAAAAGCTCAAAAGAGCATGATGCTTTAGATCTATGCCACAATAACACAATATGCGCACACACACACACACAAACACACACAAGATTATAGCTGGCATTTTTTAAAAATAAGACATTTATTTAATTTTAATTTTTAAAACTTTCCACCAAACAACCAACTGGAAGTAAGTGCTATGTGCAAAACTTTTATTTTCAATTAGACATGCCCATTAAATAAATGAATGTGAGAATTTGGGTTGTCCCCACCTTCAAATTAGCAAGTATGCTAACTAAATTTGGATGATAAATCATTTAATAATTCATAAGAATATAAATATAAAAGATAATTGAAAATTTATACTGTTTATTTTCCTCTTAATTATAACTGAAGAAGAGAGTTGGCCCTGTGGGTTGCTGATTGAGGTGGAAATGGGAGTGGAGAGCTCATTTTATAAGCACAGTTCTCGAGCTTGGTCAGCTTGGACTTCAACACTGAAAATGAACCCAGCAATTATATTCCTACACCATAAATGCCCTATCCTGTAACTAGGATGGGAGTCAGGACTCCTATCCCGTTTTAATAATAACCTATTGCCTGGCATATACCAATAGGTACCATAGCCAAGTTCTTTGCAAGAAAATGAATATGAGTTCTGACTGCTTGAATAATAATTAAATATGGCTGGTTAACTACACCATATATGGCAGTCTGTTAAGGAATGTTCCATTGGAGACCTGAAGTATATAGATATATTATAGTCACAGTGGATTTGAAGGCCCTTTCTCTATGAAATGTGGATACAATCTCAGAATTATCTTTGCAGAGCTGTGCATTCACGGACATGCCTAAAGGTCCAAAATGTCTGCAAATAAACTGATTTTGAGATTCCAATTTATTCTATAAGAGAACAAACTTTCAAGGGAAAGAAGTTTAATAAATAAGTCCATGTATGTCTGCTTGTCATGAAATTCTTTTCAAGTTGAACATTGTTATCACTGTTTTAGAGATGGGAACTGAGGCTCAAAGTGCATTAGTAACTTGATAAAAGTCACATAATATAGCAGATTGTATTTTCCAAAGACAGTTGCAACTAAGCCTCCTATCCCACATGCTCTTCTGCAATACAACCCTGAGGTAAGTCTATTTCCCCTTTTCTTTATTCTCGGTAATTTTGTGACTACTCTAACCAACAGAGTATGGCAGAAGTGATGCTGTTTGACAAAAGCAAGTGATACTATCTCATCACAGAAGGCCAGGCAGCTTCTGCTTTGTTTTCTGGGGATGTTCACTCTGGGGGAAGCCAGGTACCATGTGAGAAGTCCAACTACCCTGCCATGAGAAGTCACATATCGGTGCTCCAGTCAGCAACCCACGCTGAGGTTACAGCCAACAGCCCACAGGAACTGCGAGCCATGTGAGTGAGCCCAGCTGAGCTTTCAGATGCTTGTGGCCCCAGGCAACACGTCACTGCAACCACATGAGAGACCCCAAATGAGGACTTCCCAGCCTGGCTCTTTAAAATTTACAAATTTCTGACCCACAAAATCATGAGCACAATAAAGTGATTGCTTTAAGTTACTAAGGTTTGGGACAATAATAACTGAGACACACAGCTAGAAAATCATCAAGCTAGGATTTGGAGCTCGGTGTATCTAATCCTGGAGTATATTATTTTTTCCCATTGTTCAAGATGTGGAGTTTCAGTGGAGAGAACACATAGCTTCCAAGTCACCTTTCCTGTAGTGAGCTGAGTGGTTAGATAGGTAGAACTAATCAACATGAGGTGCAGCTAAAAGAAAGTAGAAGGTAGGGTGCTGAGCCATAGCATTCACTAAGTCATTAAGCTAAACCAGAAGTGTAAAAGGGGTCCCTGAGGCACTGGGATCTAGCTCAGTTCTTGTGATGAAGTGATTAGTTAGGAGACAAAAATATACCAGAATGTACTTTATCTCCCCTCCCCTGAAATACCATCTGTTATATTTCTCAGAAATTAAATAAAGCAAGTAGGTGAATAATGGACAGCTGTTTAGATGTTAGCTTCAGCACAACTGATAGAAGGGAGGGGACAGTTAATGGATTCAGAAATCTAGAGGAGGCGAACATCTTTCATAAGCGTGAAGCAGCGCAATTGAATTTGTTCTTGTCAATCATCTTCAAACAAGGTATATCGAGTATCCACAGTAAACAAAGAATCTTGAGATGGAAGGAGGGGGAAGAATGGCACTTAATTTCGACTTCCAAAGAGCTTCAGCAAGCTCTCTAGGGATAAGACAGCATATGTGACATATGTGAAATGATAGCACAATTAACTTTTTACTTAAATACATGTATTTCCATAAAGGACCTGAGGCGTCCTGAAAACAGGGAGAGAAAAATCCTGATATAAGAGAAGTAATCTAGCATTTGGAGGCCCAAAGCAGACATTGCTTTTATAGCAAAACTGTAAAACAATTTATTTTTCTCATTTGCAAATAAAAAAGGCAGGTTGAGAGAGGTTAGATGATTTGCACAAAGTCACACAACAATGTCGAGTTTGTTTTCGGAGCCTGTCAATTTGGAATCGCACTTTCTACTCATTGTGCAATGAAGTTGGGAATGGACAAAGAGGTATAATAGAAACTGAAGACTAGACTCAGCACAGTTTTCGAAATGCAGAATTAATAAGAATTAATGACACTCTCCCTCCAAAAAAATCAGTAGCACATTCATTATAATTTGCCTCTATGTTCCTACATCCCTTGAGTTTCTGAATCCTTTAGTTCTTTTCCTGCCTTTTAGTTGGATTAAAGCTAGAATTCCTATCACTTACTCTGCTTAATTCCTGAGTCATCTTTATACATGCTGCCTCTTTAGCCTCTATCTTGCCTCCAAGCCATGTGTGTGTAACCAAATCAAGTACTTTTAAAAAAATCTTACATGCATTTTTCTTAATTCCTTGATGAGAGCTAAGCCTAAGAAGGCTTATTCACATTCATCTCTGCTTTTAAACTACTTTTCCCTCTTTTGAACTTGTTCACCTGATCATTAAGAAACCTAGACAATCATACTAAAAGAGTTTGGAGAGAAAACTGTACCTGGACCTGAACTTGTCAAAGATATTTTCCTTGATTAAGCAGGGGCTTGATCATGAAATTAAAAACAGCATGGCATTGTCATAAAAACAGACACATGGGCCAATGGAACAGAATAGAAAACCCAGACATAAATCCAGGTATTTACAGTCAACTGATCTTTGACAAAGGTTCCAAAACCATACATTGAGGAAAAGACAGCCTCATCAATAAATGATGCTGAGAAAACTGGATATCCATGTGTAGAAGAATGAAACTGGACCTTTACCTCTTGCCGTATACAAAAATCAGCTCCAAATGAATTAAAGACTTTAATACAAAAGACTTTAATACAATACCTGAAACTCTACAACACCTAGAATAAAACAAAGGGAAACACTTCAGGAAGTAGGACTGGGCAAAGACTTTATGCATAAGACCTCAAAAGCACAGACAACAAAAGAAAAAATAAACAAATGGGATTATATCAAATTGAAAACCTTCTGCACAGCAAAGAAAACAATCAACAGAGTGAAAAGACAACCTAGAGAATGGGAGAAAATACTTGCAATCTATGCATTCAATAAGGGATTAATATCAAGAACACACAGGGAACTCAGACAACTCAACAGTAAAATAATAATAATAATAGTAACCCAATTTAAAAATGGGCAAAGGAGCTGAATAGGCATTTCTCAAAAAAAGATACAAATGGTCAACAGTCATATGGAAAAATGCTCAACATTACTAAGTATCAAGGAAATGCAAATCAAAACCACACTGAGATATCATCTCACGCCAGTTATACTGGCCGTTATCAATAAGACAGAGAATAACCAGTGCTGGTGAGGATGTGGAGAAAGAAAGAAAGAAAGTAATTTACTCCTACACTGTAAGTTAGTGCAGCCATGTTGGAAAACAGTGTGGAGGTTTCTCAAACAACCACAGATAGAATTACCATATGATCCAGCAAATATACTACTGGGTATAGACCCAAAGAAACGGAAATCATCACGTCAAAGGGATACCTGCATCGCCATGTTTATTGCAGTTCTATTTATAATAGCCAAGATACGGAACCAACCTAAATGTCCATCAACAAACAACTGGATAATCAAAATGTGGTGTATGTACACATGGAATAGTACTTTGCCATAAAAAAAAAAGAATAAAATTCTGCCCTTTGCAGAAGCATGGATGAGACTGGAGAAAATTAGGTTAAGTGAAATAAGCCAGACACTCAAAGAAAAATACCACATGTCCTCACTCATAAGTGGGAGCTACTAAATAAATAAATAACAGAGAGAAAGATCATAATAACAAGTTGAACTTTCAGAAGGAGAGAACAGAACTGTGGTTACCAGAGATGGGAAAGGGGGAGGCGGAAGGAAGTAGTGAGAAATTGGTTTAGTGGACACAAAACAGCTAGCTGGAAAAATTAGTTCTATTGATGTACAGTCAAGCTACACATCTATAATTAACATTAATTTACTACATATTATCAAATGGCTAGAAAAGAGGAGATTGAATGTCCTCAATACAAAGAAACGATTACATTTTGTAATGATGAATATGCTAATTATCCTGATTTGATCACCACACAGTGTACACAGGCATTGATATTCAACTCCGTACCCCACAAATATGTATAATCAATTATGTTTCAATTTTTAAAAATGGCGGGACTTAGATCATCGGGACAAATATAATTTAATGAAGGGGATGAATACACAACTATCACAAAATTTGATTCTTTTATCTTTCAGTAAAATGTAATTTTTACCTCAATTTTAAAGTAAAAGATATATTTATATCAGGCACCAACTCTGCCCCAGGCATTTTGCTGTTCACTTATACATGATTTGCATTGACAATAAATACGGTTTGCATAGAAATGCTAGCTGAAAGATGGAGACTCAGGGTAGGCTAAATGGCAGGGCAAGCTAAATTCAATGCAGCTTGTACACTTTTTCCTATCACAAGAGAGATGATGTAAACACTGCGGAGATGAAGTCTTGAAAAGACAGTTTTGTACTGAAGACTTTCTCAGATGCAGATTTGATGTATGCAGTTACTTTAATACCCGCCTCCACTCTCAAACAGCACTTAGTGCTTTCTGTGGAGGTTTTCTGCCCTCTTAAAAATAACATTACTGGAACTTTATTTTAAGTGGCTTTCAGAAGCATTAAAGAAGGACCTAGATGTTTACGGATTTTAGCTTTTTTTTAAAGCCAAGTAGTCCCTAGCTGTGTTGATTATAAGGTTTTCTTTTTCTTTCTTTCAATTCTTTGTTCTAGCTTACCCTTTGGTGTCAAATTAATGATGGCCAATATCAGTTAAGCAAAAATTTTTTCTGCTTTCCCCCGTTTGCCTTTTCAGCAAATTTCATTGCTCTAGACTGAATGTTTGTGTTCCCCCAAACTTCATATGTTGAAATCCTAGCCCCCAATGTGATGGTATTAGGAAGCGGGGCCTTTGGGCGGTGATTAGGTCATGAGGGCAGAGCCTGGTGAATGGGAGTGGTGCTCTTACAAAAGAGGCCCCAGAGAGCTCCCTTGCCCCTTCCACCATGTGAGGACACGGAGAAGACAGCTGTCTATGAACCAGGAAGCAGGCCCTCACCAGACACCAAATTGGCTGGCACTTTGACTTTGTACTTCCCAACCTCCAGAACTGTGTGAAATAAATTTCTGCTGTTTTTAAGCCACTCAGCCTATGGTATTTTGTTATAGTATAGTATAGCCTGAGTGGACTAATACTTCACTACCTGATAGTCATTCATGTAGAATGTTAGCGTAAAAGCATGGTTCTGAAACAAAACCACCTCAGCTAAATTCTCAGCTCTGTTACACATCACAATAGGACCGTGGAACATCGCTTAACCTTATTGTGCTTCATTTTCTCTATTTGTAAAATGGAGTAACACTTATAAAGTGCTTTGAGAAGTTCCCAGCACATAGTAAGTCCTTTGCATGTGTTATCTATTGTAAGTATTGGGATGTAAGATCCAAGACGGTAGGAATTTTTGTCTGTCGTGTTCCCTGTTGCAGATATTGTACCTAACACGAGGTCTAGCTCAATAAATGAGAGCAATTATGCACAAAGTATGAAAGCACTAATACTCAGGATAAGAAGTACATTAGAGGTCACCTAGACTAGTGGTTCTTAAGAGGTAAACCTGAATCAACAGCATCAGCATCACCTGGGAACTTGTAAGAAATGCAAATTCTAGGCCCTCACTCCAGAACTACTAAATCAGAAAATCTGGAAAAGGATTCCAGCAATTTTTGTTTTGAAAATCCCTCCAGGTGATATCGTCAGGAACTAAATCATGCCTACCACATAATAGGGGCTTAATACATAATTATTAAATAAGTATATAATTATACTTGCATATTTCATGGTCATAATAAGTTAGACTCTGCTGAAATTTTGTTATTCCAGGAAATTATAAATAAAAATTTAACTAAAGACAAAACATTAAATTCTTCTGCTGACCAAATAAATTAGACCCAGACTTAATGAACTATACCACTGATGTAGCTCTAACAGCCCAAAGAGTGAACACATAGCCCAGGAAATTTCAAGGTGAGTTAGAGTAATATTTGTGGCTTTAGCAAATATTTATTAAGCATTTACTATAAACCAGGCACTTGGCATGCATAACCTTATTGAATGCTAGCACAGCCTTACAGGATACATTGATTTTTTAATCCTGACTTTATAGATGAGGACCTTGAAATTCAGAAAAGCTAAATAACTTCCCCAAGATCAGACTCCAGAGACCAAGTTTCTAACCACTTCAGTATGTGCTAATGTACTCATTTAATAAACAATGCATTGAGAATCTAAAATATATCAGACTCTATTCTGGGTACTCTGTCTATGAAAATGTGGTTGAGGAACAGTTTCAAGAAAAAAAAAAATGCCAGAGCTTCAGCAGGAAAATAAAAGGAGAGAGTTGGCATCTTGGTAACAAATGCAAATGGATGTCTATACCAAACAGAGTGATGCATATTAAGATATCTCTTACCTTGTCCTTTACAGAAAAAGTGTGCAGATCCAAACATAGATTGGCTTTAGTTTTTCTAATAGCCCTGTAAGCCACATTCTTTACACAGTATACAGACAAAGGAACTGAACCTCGTATAGGTAATTACCTAGCATGGTGATTCAAAAAATACAGCCAAAAATTCTTTGGCATTCCTCTCATTGAGAGGCTGGGTCTACGTCTCCTTCCCTTGAATCTGGGGATCGGTGGGGGAGCTTGTGACTGTTTCAACAAAAGGAGTGTAGCAGAAGTGTCTGGTTCTTTTGAACACCCATTCTCAGGTTGCTTTTCCTTCTGAGAATGCCCAAGTGAGAAGGTCCCTGTGTAGGTTCTCCATCCACAGTCCCAGCTGAGCCTCAACAAAAGGAGTGTAGCAGAAGTGTCTGGTTCTTTTGAACACCCATTCTCAGGTTGCTTTTCCTTCTGAGAATGCCCAAGTGAGAAGGTCCCTGTGTAGGTTCTCCATCCACAGTCCCAGCTGAGCCTAGCCTTTGAGTCACTTCAGCCCAAGCCCAAGGCATGTGAATAAAGAAACCTCTACATAGTCCCAGCCATTCAAGTCTTGCCAGCCCCAGATCATGCAACAGAGAGAAGCCATCCACCCTCATGTGTCCTGTCTGAATTTCTGACCCACAGAATCCAATGGTTGGAGTATTTCCCATGACTAAGTTTGGGTGTGTTATCAGCAATAGACAATTAAAGCACTAGCCACTTTCAAGAAAATAAAAAATAAAGGACACTTAAGATGACTTAAAAGAAAGCTCATGCTACAATAAAATTCTTTAAAAGAATATAAAAATATAAAGGTGAGGAGAAATCTAGAAGGACTAATAAAATGAAACCCAAGGGAAACCGTATGAAACATAAATGATAAGGTCACAAAAATTTCAAATGTTGGAAACTCCAACTTTGAACTGAGAAAAGCTAGAGGTGATCGCATAGGACCACAGAGTTCCTAATTAGAGTAGTATTTCCAGCAAAGTTGACTGACTCCAATGGAGATCTGTCCCTCTCTGTAGTGACATTTGTACCATGGTATTTTGAGCCTGTGGCACTGGCCTCCCAACTTTGAACATAAAGGGGTATTGAAGTCTTATCTTGTGAACTAGCCCCAGCCAGGAACTCTTTTCCATTTATCTTCACCTCCTGGCACCTCCCCAAACTCCAGATTAAGTAAATGTTTGCCAATTATTTGTTCTTTTAATAATTCATGCTAATTCTCATAGTGCAAAGGATTTACATAAAAATTTTCTAGAAACTCTCTGGGTCAATGACCCATACTAGGTTTTACTGGACAGGACACAAAGTATCTTCAAGGAGTTTTTAAGGAGTTCACCATCTCATGATACAAGTAATTAAAAGGAGTATTGAATGATGAAGTCCTTGAATTCCTTGGAGGATGCACATATACAAATAAGCAGCTTGTCTTTAACTCACAATGTGCTTCTTTCTGTTTTTTAATCAGCCCTAGTTTCTTGTTACTTTTTCCACGTTCATGTTTTCTTTGCTCGATTTCATCATTTATTTACAAATTTGGGAGATTTTTTTTTTGCATCATTTGCATTTTGTACAATTATCTTTAAATTTTTTTTGCAACAATACATAAGAAATTTAAGACATTAAAAAATAAAAATTCTGAATTTCTTAAAAATATCTGGAGGTGTTGAATGGAATTCAGAAAGTCATGAGGAGCTACAATTAGAGTGAGCAGTTAGAAAATATTTTAACATCTGAAAATGCTAATTCTGGGGCAGTCGTCATGGACAAAAATCGGGGAAAACAAAACCTATGCCTTCTCATTTAACATGAACGTTAAGAAAGCTGATCTTGTTTAGGGAGGCACTGTGTCACAGAACATGTGTGCTACAGGCACATCTCAGTTACATTTAATCCTAGACTCAAGTAGCAAAATAAGTTTATTCTTTTGTTTCTGTTGCTATTTTAATATATAAGCCAGAGAACACAGTGCCTGTAGTTTGCTAAGCAAGCTATGTCATAAAATTTATCAAAAGTTCGACTAAAAACCATTGATCGGAGACAAAGGAAGAAAGCAGTCAATCACAGGTCGGGTGAATAAGCACAAAGGTGGTCCTGAATAAACCTTTGGCTTGCCTCCAGCTGTTTCCTTCTCTCCCTGATTTAGTGTATACAAAGGGATACAGTAATCCACCATGATGCTAGACTGCCCTCTGTAAAGAGCATGCTCTGTCTACTCATGACTCCCAGTGCTGCATGTACTGTGGCCCCTTACTATGATGCATTGCTATAGTTCATTTAAATGTTCCAGTCTCTCACTAAACATCACCTCTTCATGGGGGAGGACCATGTCTTTACTGACTTGGGTATCATCTTCTCAGCTACCTCGGCTATAGCAAAGTCCCTTTCACTATAGTAAACATACAAAACACAACTGAATGAAACAAACTTGCTTATTACAAGGTAGTGAACTCAAGAAAGGAGCAATCAACTCAAGAAGGCATGGGATATGATTTGGGGTTGGGATAGTGTCCTGGCAAGGAAAAGAAATTATGAAAATCCCCAAACCTGTGGAAAACTTATGTGATCATAAAAAACCCAGATAGATGGGTCAGGGCAAATAATATTTATGGCAGCAAAGTAAGAAAACGTTTGTGACTTTTGAGATATTCTATTAAGGTCAGCGTTCCTTATATAAGCATCCACATACTGCGCTCCTGTTAGAGTTTAAACATAAACTCAAAAATAAACTCTTTGATTTTATCAGCTAGCAGAGCTATGTGTCCACTGACTCCCTTTTCACATTGTCATCCAGGAAGCTCAAACTATAATTAGTGTTAATCTTAGTTGCAATAAGTTAGTTTAACTTGAATTTCCATTATAATTTCTTTTTCACTATTGTCCATTTTTGCTATTTATCTCTTTCTTCTCTATCACCCTATGGGGAAAAAATGTACATGTAATTTGCTTAAGATTAGAATCACCCTCTGTCTTATTAAAAAGATAAATATTATTGGATGTGCATAAGAGCTATGAAAGAAATAATAAAACTTCTAAGTATATAAGATTAATTAAAATTTATTTAAATTAATGATGTTACCCCTAAACCTACATTGACTCTTCAACCCCACTAAAACACAAAACTACATGCTACAATATGAATGAAACTTTAAAACGTTATGCTAAGTGAGAGAAACTGTACACAAAAGACCACATGGATTTGCCTGTTACGGACATACTCTCTCTGAGAGTATAATATCAATTATCAATTAATGATATTTATTTTATGAAAGTATCATGATGAGTAAATTATGTTAAAGATTACGTTAGCAGGTCACTTAGCATGGTATAGAGCTCATACGAAACTTTCAACATTACCATCAGGAAGGTGAATATAGCCATCAATATTCTGGACCTTACTTATCTATGAATATGTTTCAAAGACAATTTAGATTGTTTGGCCTTCATATTAAATATTTATCAAATTGAGCATTCAGCAAGCATCCCAAGGGCTTTTGAGCCATTTATAAATTTTATATACCCTATCCTAATTATTTTTATTTTACTTACTTAAAAGACTTTTACATTTATTCCCTCTCCATCTTGTATAATATCACTCCTTGTCCTTTATTGTGGCCCTCCTGTATCCTACCTTTGCCTTTAAGTAGACTGATTTCAGCTTCTCTTGGTTCTCTCCCTGTAATTCCAAATAATATTAATAAGTTAAACATTAGCCAAATGAATAACTGAAGAGGACAGTCTTTCCACTTCCATTTGCCTTTTGGAAAAGACTAATAAGTTGATTCACAATCCATAGCTCAGGGATGAATCTGGAGAGTCTGTTCCCAGCAGGCAGGGCATATGCCTTCTGTGTAACAGCTGTCTCTTTGTCCTATAACTTCAAGCACAGTATTGTGCTAAAACAGCAAGTAATGTAATAAAAATGGGACAATTCTGTTTCCCCACTGTGAGCTGGGGCATGTGAATAGGAAAAAAATAAAGAAAAAATCTGATTTTTCATCAGTGAAATGGAGGAACTGTCCAAAAACAGCTGGGGTAGAGAAAAGGTCTGGAAGATGATCTTGCCATTTCTCCTTTGCTAAAGAGACATCCCAATTATTCTCTGGCTTGCCTTCTGATCTCTTGCCAGTAGCATCAGATTCTCTGAAATGAAGGCAAAGAGATGCTGACAGCTGTGCCCAGCATGGAACCCGCCAAGCTGCAACAGACCTTGTATCCCATTACGTGGCATCAAGCCAAAGGAAGATAACAGTGATGCACTTAATAAAATCCAAAAACAACTTGCACCTATCAGAGTATTTAAAGGAATCAGAGGTGGAACATTTGGAAGAACCATGGGCTCTATAGTATAATTTACTTGCTCAAAAGCACTAGAATCACAGGATTTTCATAAATGTTCTAGGTGAATGGAACCAGTAAGATTACATAGCACTTTGCATGGTATCAGATGAAATCCAGGGAAAAAAGAAAATAATGCTTCTTATGTAATCAAAGTTCCATGCTATTTTACATATATCATTCAAATAATCTTTATGTTTACCTTTTGAATTAATGAGAACTTTTTGTTGATAGAAACCAATTTCGAACTAGCTTGCACAAAGAAGAGAATTTATTGGCTGGTCTGCATTCATGAATATTAGATACCCTAAAGGACATTCCTGTCAAACTTACATTGATTTGTCCTTGGGCAGGATTTCTCTTCATGGAAGGTGAAGTGGATTAAAAGAGGAAGAAAATCTCAAGCTTTCTCCATGGTCAATTCTCTCCACTTAAGTTTTCGTAAGCGAACAATCATGATTTCTTCCACATATCCTCAAGTTTTCCTGTGTCCACGCTGCTCTCCATGTATCAAACATCCTTGTTGAAAGAGAAGGGAGGAGAAAGAATGGAACAGAGGAAAGGAGAAATGACGGAAAGGTTATAGAAGAAAGAGGATACAATAGGTGGAATATAAAAATAAATGAATGCTTCAGTGTGGTCCAATTTTTCTCTAAGTATTACAATAGGTTAGGATTTTATTAATCTACAAGGATACACTAAATCTGCCCTGTCTATTATGGTAACCACCAGCCACGTGTAGTTACTTATATTTAAATTAACTAAAATTAAATAAGATTAAAAACATAGTTCCTCAGTTGTGCTACCCACATTTCAGGTGCTCAATAGCCATATGTGGCTATATCAGGCAGCAGGAACACAGAACATTTCTACCATTGCAGAAAGTTCTTTTGGATAGCACTGATCTATAAAAAAGAGAAACCAGCTTGAGCTTTTTAAAGCTTTAATTTGGCAAGCAAAGTATTGAGAAACACTATCAATACTAGAAGATACATAGAATTCTGAATTGAAAAACAAAAGGAGAAAAATGAACTTCCTCATGCGGGGGGGGGCGAGGGTGTATTGTATCATCAGGGTCTTACAGACAAAAACAGTTGAGAAAAAAGAGATCAGCCTTTCTATACTAGACAGAAGAGAAGATTAGAGCTGGAAAGTGAGAAAGAGGGATCTGTAATGTGGGGCCTAAGTGACATATAGAGTCAAAGTTTAATCTCAGATTTGGGGATCAGAGATATGCCACTCAAGGAGAGGGATTTACATCTGCCTAACAAATATAGGAGTAGTTGCTGTTTTTCAATAAGGCTGGAATAAAATATACTGTAAATTGGCTAATTGACCAGGTTGCTCTATCTTCATTTCTTAGGGCAAATGTTAGAGCATGCAAATTTTATTATGAATCAAATGCCAAGTAATGCATTTTCTCTTAATTTTCTTAGATGAGTAATCATACCCAAATGGAGCTATTTGAGTAGGCAGATAATTCACAGAAACAAATAGCCACAACTTCAAAATGGAAAATGTTAAAATATTTTTCTAAACCCTAGATTTAGCACAAAGTGTGACAGCAGATGTCACTACATGCATCTAATCTAAAATTTTTGTAAATCTGAAACTTTTTGTGATCCGAGGCAAAATCTGTTCTCTCTATAACCTTCCAGATAGATTAGTACATTGACCTTGGTATCAAAAAGTCCTATGATTCTTGATATACCAACTAAAACTGAGAATGAAAGTCAATATTTTTTCCATTTTTGTGACTATAGAGTGTCCTATAAAAGAAAGCAGAGAATTTTTAACTTTAAAAAGTTAAAAACATCTCTTCAATGTCCTTGACAGATAGTTTTTAAATGGCAGACTTTAAAATAAATGTATTTCTTATTTCCACAGTAATATTATCATTAGAGACAACTGGAAAACATAGAAAAAAGTCGAATACAGATAAATATTCAAACATTTGTACAACTTAAGTGCAATCGTTATTGGCATTTTATTGTGTTTATTATTTTATTTTTTGTTATTTGTAGCTTAAATAAATGTGTTTTTATTCTACATTCACATGTAGGCTTATTTTTCTAGAGCTATCATCATAGAAACTTTGTTTATATCATTTTTTGTAACATAATTCACTTAATCATTTCCTCATATATATATATTAATTTTTTTGGTATGTGTTCTCTTTCTTTCTTTCAGTTATTTATTTTAATTTTATTTTATTTTGTCAATATACAACGTGGTTGATCACTGTGGTCCATCACCAAGACCTCCCACCCCCACCCTCTCCCCCCTCCCTCCCAACAACCTCATATCTGTTCACTTGTCGTATCAACTTCAAGGAATTGTAATTGCTGCGTCTTCTTCCCTCCCCCCAAGTTTATCTGTGTATTTATTTATTTATCTTTAACTCCCACAAATTAGTGAGAACATGTGATATTTTTCTTTCTGTGCCTGACTTATTTCACTTAATATAATTCTCTCTAGGTCCATCCATGTTATTGCGAATGATAGTATTTCATTCTTTTTTATAGCAGCGTAGTACTAATTCCAATGTGTAGATATACCACGTTTTCCATATCCACTCATCTGATGAGGGACATTTGGGCTGGTTCCAACTCTTAGCTATTGTAGAGCGCTGCAATGAACATTGGAGAACAGGTATACCTTCAACTTGATGATTTCCATTCCTCTGGGTATATTCCCAGCAGTGGGATAGCTGGGTCATATGGTAGATCTATCTGCAATTGTTTGAGGAACCTCCATACCATTTTCCATAGAGGCTGCACCATTTTGCAGTCCCACCAACAAGGTATGAGAGTTCCCTTTTCTCCGCAACCTCTCCAGCATTTATCATTCATATTCTTTTGGATATTAGCCATCCTAACTGGGGTGAGATGGTATCTCAGTGTGGTTTTGATTTGCATTTCCCGAATGCTGGGTGACGTTGAGCATTTTTTCATGTGTCTGTTGGCCATTTGTATATCTTCCTTTGAGAAATGCCTATTTCCCTCATATTTTTAAACTTTTGGATTTTCATAAATACAATGGCAAAAACAACTTAGCAGGCAAAATTTTGCAGTGCTGATTTTTAGTGATTATGTGCTCAAACACTGCTGTTAGATTTCCTGGCTCGAGGGCCTGATTTTACTATTTCCTATCAGTGAGAGCTTAGAAAGCTACTAAAACACTGTGTCTCAGTTTCCCCACTGCTAATGTTGAATTCATAGGATTGTTTTGAGAATTAAAAGAGATGATAGCACCTGGCATATAATAGTAGCCCATTCTTTTCATAATCAACAGTATTTCCATAAAATAGATTCCCACAACTGAAATTACTGGATCAAAGCTATAAAAAGTCTTGAGTTTCTTTAGAAATCTTGCCAAGTTTGCTTTGTTTTTTTGAAGGTTTATGTCAATGGTAAATGCAACCAATCAGTCTTTTTTTTTTTTTTTTTGGTTCAGGGATTGAACCCTGGTCCTGGTGTTATCAGCACCACACTCTAACCAATGGAGCTAATCAGCCAGCAGCCAAACCCTCTCCCATATTTAAGCATGCTGGTTCACTACACAGTCACCAGCAGTGTTTTTAATTGATTTCTAATCTTAAGCAAGTAATCCTATACAAGACAGCCTTTTCCAGCCTAAATAGAAAATAAATTTCTACAGACACACACAAAAAAGTCTAACAACATCTTGCTCTAAAATACCTGAAAGAAAATAATCTGGGCATCTATGTTTAAATATTCAGCACACCCTTCTCAGGGGCCTTTCTTTGTAATAACATTCTCAGTGGGGAAAACAATGTCCTACCAGCAAATGGAATGTTGCTATTTATAAGTAAAAGTAACAGTATCGGGGAGATTTAAAAGCCGTGAATGAAAATGATAAACATCAAATGATAAGAGTTTTATCTTTTGCCTATATTGCAGCTAAATAAAGCTTTACAGTAGATTCCAGTTGAGGGAATCTACTGGCAGGTTTTGACTACCCAGAATTTCTATCACATTTCCCAAGGTTAAATGCGTTGCCTTGAGGCAGCTGCTCAAAATGATAAAGGGGACACTGTAGGACAGCGGTGCTCTTTGTAATGTTAATAACCCTTGATTCTGATATCTGATGCAACTCTGGGGAAATCTGCCAGTTCCAGACTTTAAAATCTAACTCAGTTAAATGCACATTATTGCAAAAAAAATATATATATATATATATTTTTTTTAATTTGGCAGAGGCTGGAAGATAATTTGAGCTCCCCATATTTAGATACTTTCATTATTTATATTGCTGAATTGAATTTCCACAGTATAACATGTTGTGATATAAAATTAATGTGATTTTTTTATATAAAAGCAGATGGTATTTTATTTCAGAATTCATATATATTTATATGTTTGTAGGATTCATGTTTATGGTATAAGCTAACTCAGGTAGTGATCTTTTATCATATTTCTTACTTATTTATTTATTTAAGATTTATGCCCCATCTGGTTTCAAAGGGGCATGCAGAATGTTTGCAGAATGCACAGATAAAATAAGACATAAGCACATCATACGTTTAATCAAAAAAGAGCAGAAGGAAGAGTAGGTTCAGAACTAGACTTAATAAGGTAATGTTTTGGGTAAAAAATTAGGTACTCTATATTTTCTAGCTACTAACCTAAAAAACTGAAAAAAACCCTTAGAATTATTATATAAATCTCTCCCCCCCCCTTTATTTTTAATAGCATCATATGAATCCATCTAAAGAAGAAATGAATGTGATGAAGGTAGGGGGAATTATAAAAGCCAAGAGGCAGAGAGGAAAAGAAAAGGAGAAAGAAAGCACAATGGAAGGTTCCAACAGGAAAGTGTCTCTCATGGGGAGAGCAGGCACCGCAGCTGGCTTAGGGAAAGTGATAATGAATAAATTGGAGACGTTGTTATCCTGGGGCAGGGTTTGCCAAAGAGTCATCAATTAGTAAATGTTCAAAGCAAATTGAAATTGCATATTTTCATGTTACCTTCTTTAACACAGTGACTGACTTGGACATCCTTTGAAGACATTGAGTTAACCAAGTAACATACTTAGCCACGTTTTTACAGAATTTATTTTCACAGTATTCAATTCACTATAACATTTACTCTCAATAAATGTTGAGGGCAAAAGATACACTATCATGTGTGGTCTGACGGTCTAACTCTAGGATAGAGTTTGGAAAAAGATGGACACAGTGATTAAAAGAAATGTAGCCTCAACAATGTTGACTTTCTCAAACATAAACTCTCTAATAAATGACATAATTTTTTCCCTTGAAATGACAATGCCACATGTCAGGGGGTATTCACTCACTTATTAATTCATGGAATGTGTTTCTCCAGTCTGTATATATGCTCATTCATGACTGCCATCTAGTTGTCACCTCACCACTCACATACACAGCTGTCAAAAATTATGGTGATGGAAAAATGCAAAATTAAAAATTTGCCTAGCCAGTATAATGCTGTAACTAAATGTGCTTATCTACAAGGCCCCCTGAAGTCAGCCTAGCTATTAATTAACTGCTTGCATTCCTTGCTTCTGTAACCCTGCTTGCATATCTGCTTAGGTGACTTGAATTCTGAGTAGCCAAAACCAGCAGCTGCTTGCTTGAGATGTGTGTTGAGAAACCAAAGCCTGAAAGAGTCTGCCTATAAAGTGCCCTGTAAAACCTGAGTTAAGGGTCCAGAATTTTGGAGCACTACTCATCTGGACCCCTGGCGCAATAAATTTCTGACTCTCCAACTCTCTGTGTGTCTGCTGCTTCCTTGCTGAAACCGTTTCCATAACAATGGGAGGCCATTGTTTAAGACTGAGCTCCTGCACTAAGTCCCAACAAACCAGACCAGACCAAAATTGAGTCACTCATGCTAAATGCCACAAAATCAAACTGAAACTTTAACAAAGCAGATAGATCCCAAAACAGTCCAGTTTTTCTTGAAAACAGATTCCAGTCTCCTTGAGTTAGTATAACCTGAACTAACCTGATGTTAACCAGCTTTTTCTATTGTTCTGTTTCCTGGTTCCCACCTTACAAACACCACTGTTCTGCCATTGCCCAGTGGGAATTCTTATTCTATTTTATAGAAAGGAGGCTGACCTGATTCATGAATTGTGAATAAAAGCTAATTAGATCTATAAATTTGTTGTAATTTTTTTATTTTTGAATAGTAATTTTTAATTTTATTTTTAAACTGAAGCCATTGTAGATTTCACTTTTGTTTTCAGTAGTCAAATAAAATGACCTCAGAAGATTCAGGCATAAATTGCTATTGAAGCAAAGAGAAAGATATTAAGACTAGAATACCTGTAATCCAGCGAGAGCAAAGTTACAGGCCACATTTTAAAAATAATTCAGAGCTGGTAGTAAATGTGAAGTTAATCTGGCTGTATTCATCCTTTTTCCAAAGGTCACTGGAGAGGGACAGTGACTTGCCAAAGGTCATAAAACAATAAAAGCATTATACTCTATTTATAACTGAGTCAGGCATTAGATCTGCGCATAAACGTAACCTTTGGAGTTTGTCTTTTCCCAGCTCTAGGGTTCTTTGGGGACTAAAATAAGGAACTCTACCACTAAACACTGGGATCTGCAGCTAAATCAGTCTTCCTTCCTGGAAAATGAATCTTTATTGGACATTCAGAGACAGAAATAGTTGCAGCTGAGCATCTCATCATGACATCTTAAAGACATGCCCCATAAATACTCCTGGTATTCCAAGAGTTCTTCAGGCTGCAGGTAGAATCTTTCCTGAGATGCAGATTTTTACATTGTGGTACCCTGTCTCTTTCCTACAAATTCCCTTTGGGCTTCAGATAGCCAGAGTTGCTTTTGTATCTTACAAACAAAGAAACATTACATGATATGAAGCCTAGATGTACTAATTCCTGGTTATCATTTTTACTGATGAAGTAGCTTACATTTTGAGAGTTTAAGTGATTTGTCCCAGACTACAAGGCCAACAGGTGATGAAGCTGTCATTTTATTAAGTTGAGAAAAGTCGATGACCAGTTTCCTCAGTGACCCATGAAAAATATTTTAAAATCTTAAATGCACATTCTTCACCTTTCCTACCTGTTATTGATAGGTATGTGTGTTATTTTTTCCCCAGTTTCTTTAGGCAGGAATTTTTGTTTTACTTAACATAGCTTTTCTGATTCTATTAGCTGGGAAGAAAAGGGGCAAATAATTGATAACAACAATGATAATAATAAGGCTAACATTAACTGAGCATTTACTAGATCTAGGCAATATTCTAATCCAAGCAATTTATATACATTTACTAACTTAACTTTCACTGCAACTCTATGCTTAGCTCTATTAGTCCTATTATAATATTTATTTTGTATGTTAGAAAAAACTATGCATGGAGAAGTTAAGTGATCTGCCCAAGACTACCCAAGAAGTCCCATTCTAAATTGGTACCCTTAACCACTGCCCTACACTGCCTCATATTATGCATGTGTCCTTAAGAAGATGTTCCGATTTGTTTTCTGGTCAATATACATATCAGAAAGGTTTTCCTAGTACACCCATTAGCAGGGACTAAAGGAAGGCTTCCTGGAAAAACTGACATAAATTTATTTGGTTCTTGATAGAAGTAGGACTCAAGTTGAGTAGTGAAAAGATATGAGAGAAAGTGACATGAATAAAAGTAAAGGAAGGAGCTTGTGGAACCCCATGTAAAAAATAGGGATAGCAATACTAACTACATCACAGGTTTGCTGTGAAAAGTATATGAGATATGCCAAATGAAACCCTTTAGAGTTCTGGTCAAGATGACAGAATAGATGGTCCCCAGCATCACTCTCTCCCAGAAATCAACCAATTTACAACTATATAAAAAAGCAACAACAGCAAGCTGAGGCCACTAAAGCTCAGAGGAAGAGGAGGAGAGAACTATGGAGTACATGAAGGTGGGAGAAGCCATGATCAGAGAAAGAAAAAACTGCTCTGAACATTTTGTTCTGCAGCCACTTTAAGGCTGGAGCTGCTGAGTGCACAGAGCAGAAGCTGGCAAAAGCCTCAGCTGTGCCCTTTGGATGGAGCTGCTTGGAGGTGGCAGAGGAAAAGAGGGCCTTGGCAGCCCCCAGGCCAGCAAGACCACTAATAGGGTTCCCATGGACCCACCCAGGAGCAGGGATCCACAACAACTGAAAAAATGGAGCCACTCAGAGGCCAGTGAGCCATCACAAGGGACTGGTGCATGGCTCATCCCATGGGAAGTGTTTGCAACATGGGCAGTGGGAGAGATGGGCCCACTGGGGAAACTGGGGCATAGCAAGGACAGCTGATCTGCACCCCAATCAGCATAGGACCACTCAGAGGAGACTGACCAGGAATGTAGAATTGCATGGGGTGCAGTTTGATGAAAAGACTCAGGCCCAGATTGGAGTTATTACACAACCCAGGGGCACCAAGTCTCTGGAGAGCTGGAAGTACCTATAAAGTCAACCATTATACCTATGCTGCACAAAAAACCTTTCCTAGGGAAGCAGAAGCATAGCAGCAATTTAGCTCAATCACAGACCTCAAGTACTGATCCCAACAGACAGTTCCCCCACTTTAGAAGTAAGCAAAGGACACAAAAAAATTAGTTCTGGCTCAGACACACCACCAGTGCCTTGGGTCCACTTGGGGATGGAACCAGGGACTGGAGCCCCCTCCCACAACCAGGCACACTGCCAGTGCATTGGGGGCTGCCAGGGGACCCAAGGCATGATTCTGGGGACTGGACCCCCCTCCCACAACCTGACACACTGCACCAGCACCTTGGGGCTTGCCCAGGGACCCAAGGGATGGAGACAGGGACTGGGCCCCTCCCACAACCAGGCACACCACCAGCGCCAAGGAGTATGCTTAAAACATCACCTCCATGTGGGTGACCCACCACAGCCACCACAGTAACCATGGCTGCCATGAAAGTAGCTAGACGCCACAACCATCATGCAGATGGTCTGCCAGCCACGAGGAAAAGTAACCAGCACAGATAAAGAAAAGAAGAGGATGTCTCTCTCCCCAAAGCCCCTTCCAGAGTGACATAAGAAGTATCTGCTCTATGATAATATTGAGGGACCTGCTCATACCTCTCAGCATTGAACACATCATCTAGGCAACAAATCAACAGAGTAACAATTATTCTTTCAGAAGGAGAGAAGAAACCTAGGGCAATTAAAGGGGGGAGGAAGAGGGTGAGGGAGAGGGGGTGAGATTGGACAAGGGGCATAAAGAATAAGTATGATTTGTAACAATACGTATGCTAGTAATATTGATTTGATCAACACATCTCGATGTTGAATCCCAAAAATATATATAATCAATTTTGATAAAATGAAAATTTAAAAAATAAATAAATAAATAAAAGATAAGTAAAACACTTTAGCTCAGCATATGCTCTCTAAGTTTTAAAGTTTTTTCTAAACTCTGTCATTAACATCATTACGAGTATTACCATCAACATCATCATCGTCGTCATCATCACCTTTATCATAATTAAGCACCTGCTTACCTCCCAATCTTCACTGTCCACTGCCCCAGAATTTCTGATAGCCTTATAATGTGATATCATTTCTATTGTGAGCAGACATTTGTGGAAATGTCACAGACTTTGCAGACCTTGGTAAAATTACATAGATTCTAATGTGGAAATTATTTCTTATTAGAATATTAAAAGGAAAACTTTGGTTAGTACTTATATTGGCTGGTATATAGCAGATGTCAAATAAATTGTTGCATAAGGTAACAAAGTACTACAACAAGGTGATATGGAGTCTATAACAAGTGGGATACCAGCTGAAAACATGTGGCACTTTGAGATTAGGAAAATTTGAGGAGAGTTTAATAAAAGGACTACTTTAAAACATGAGAAAGAGGGTAGAAAACACATGGATGATATTACGGTATCCCGAAGCTCTAGTTCCATCCCTAGGTCTGATGGACTAAGGAGGGGAGGGTTTGCTCAAACTGGGTGGGGCTGTATGCAGAAGGCCATCCTGGGTCTCTGAGAACTTCAGTTGAAAGACACAGCAAACTGGAGTGGTTTCAGCAAGTATCCAGGGGATTAAATACCCCAACCCCACCCACTCCCCTCCTTTTTCCCATAGATATAGTCTATACAAGTCAGCCTCTCATTATACAAGACAGGACAGAAAAGGTTAGAAAGTCTACCTGGGGAGACAAATGAAAAATATTCCACCCAGGGTCTATTTAAATAGGTTAGCCTCTGTATATGTGCGTAGACACACATAGACACACATATGCTTAGTAGCAAATTAGGCGTAAAGTTTTTTCTTTTAAATCATGTGTTGTAATAACCAGTTGCCTTTAGTTTAATGGTCAAATATGACTTCATATATTTTTTTCACTAGTTTTTATTTTTTAATGGCAAGGACTCATTTCTTGTATCTCAGTTCTGACTGCCACTCAATATGTGCATAGTTACTCCATGAACACGTATTGAATTGAATTGAGTTAAATGTTTGTGAAAGGCTACTCACTCTTTCATTAAACAATGAATCTCACTTCTGTAGTACTTTAACTTTACATCTGGAAAAGAACTTTATAGAAAAGTTTAAAGGATTTAGTCAAGGTCACAGGGCAGATGAGCTATGATATTGAATAAGAACCAAAGTCCCAGTCCAAGGATCAATCCAGTCCTTTTTCTGATAGATCTCTATACACAAATTCTTACCCATGAGCTTGCCAACTCCATCCATTCAGCACCCTGGACAGCACTTGACACACGGAAACAGGTGTTTTTTGTTTTGTTTTGTTTTGCTCTCTCATCCTAGCTCAATACCAGGAACACTGTAGGTGCTTCATAAGGATTCATTGTAGTAGTAAAAGAATTGATTAAGGAGGAGAGAGGAAGGAAGAAAAAGCTTCCAAGGAAACAACATATTATTTCTTCCTATTTATGAGTGCTTTTATGGGTACTCTGCACACATATGCTGATAAAGTTCATTGAATCAACAGCTAAATGCCTGGGCAACATGAGTTGTTAGGTTATTTTCTCAACCAGCAGATTTCAGGGCCATGGAAAACCAAAGAAAAATGTAAGTAGAATTTTATGTAAAGAAACCAGTCATTTTTCTGTATTCTATTTCATGGCATTAAAATACTATTCCCTATTTAAATATCAAAAAAAAGTGTTTCATGTACTGAGCTCATTCCGGGCTAATCTCCCAATCTATGGGTGGAACAACTGAATCTGGCTTTTCTCTCAGTGAAAAATTATTAGTGGAAGCTTTAGAAATCGTTTCCTTGTGAAATATGAATCTGTCTCTTTGAATAAAGCATTCTGACAGGCAGCCTACAAAGTACTAATACAAGGTAACAATCTATACTACTGAACTTTATTTGACTGTGAGAAAAACAGTATAAAATTCTATTATGGAACATCAAAAAGTCCTGGCTCTCTACCCAGGCCTTTGTATTTTTTTTTTTTTTAAGAAATCCTCATCAATCATTTAAAAATCATTGACCATATCTTACACCTCCTTTTCAGCCATAGTTCACATGGAAGTTGTGTTATACTCTAAATTGCTTTGCTTCTCAGATGTAAAACAGAATTTATGTTTACTGTTCTTCTTCAGACACCCACACTTTCCTTCTGCAAGATAAACCTTAAAACTGCTTTAAATCATCCCTTTTCTTCATGTGGTTACTGAAAGAATGGCAGATTTACAGGCCTAAGACCATCTGTGCCAAGAAAAAACAATGATTTTTTTTTCTTAATAGAAGAGATGGCATTGTTTTATTGCCACTTTTATAATCTTACTTCTCTGCACACGAGAATCCTCCATGTTTGACCTGTAGGTATTCAATCTGCTTTCTGTGATATTCTTCTCTACTTTCTTCCTCTCCCCTATGAAACCAATTGAACCTTGTGCTAAACCAGGGTCTCTCAGCCTAGGCACTATTGACATTTTGGTGACTGGCAATTTGATAATGCTTTGTTCTAGGAAATGCCTCATGTATTGTAGAATGTTTTAGCAGCATTCCTGGCCTTTACCTACTACATGCCAAGAGCACACCCACTCCCCAGTTGTGGTAATCAAAAATGTCAAATGTCGGGCCGAGCCCGTGGTGCACTTGGGAGAGTGCGGCGCTGGGAACGCGCCCGCCGCGGGTTCGGATCCTATATAGGAATGGCCAGTGCACTCACTGGCTGAGTGCCGGTCGCGAAAAAGACACAAAAAAACCCCAAAAACAAAACAAAAAAAAAAATGTCAAATGTCATATTGCAAAATGTCCCCTGGGAGGCAAAATTCCCCCAAGCTGAGAACAACTGTGAAAGAACTCCATACCTGCTTTGTAAATTAGGAAGGAAATTAAAGTTAAGTTACAGCTACTAAAGGCCCCAACAGAACTTACTTCAATGCATCCATTTATTCATGCATCAGCTCTTTCTTTCACTGAGTCATTCTTTCTTTAGCATTTTGAGGTTCATCAGTAGGTCCTACCCTCTAGTAAATAACATTCTTATGGAGAGCTGGCTTTACAATTATTTGAGGGATGTACTGATGTGCTAAGTCCTAGAAAGCACTTGGTTGGTAAGTCCGGGAGAGAGTAAAAATGAAAGGAATTTATGAACACACAAACTCTGGAATGAGTAGTCATAGCACTTACATTCACAAAAATTTTACCCTATGTATTGGAGTTAGAAGAAGACAAAATGCTACAATGAGTTTTAGGGTGCTGATGCCTCATAAGAAACCTAATGCTTCAAATGCCCAACCTCCTTAAAAAAAATACATTATAGTAAACATAGAGAGACTTGACCATATTTCTCAAAAAACTTGGAGTAAATTATGTACTGAATATAAGACAAAGCCTGAATTAGAGGTAATTTTTATTTGCTTGATACTTGTCTATAATTTTAAGTTTTTCTACCAGTGTGCATTCCTTTCATAATTAGAAAAAAATCAACAAGCTTTATAAAATAAAGTTCATTAAAAATTCTGGCTCCTATACATTTGAAGTTCAGCCTGGTGCAGTGAACACCTTACAGTAACTTTCAACCTCAGAGGGGATTATTTATGTTCAACCACTAAGTACCCCTAGAGAGCAAAGAAATAAAGTTGACATGACAGTGTTTTCCAAATTGCTTCTGAACACACAAAACAGCAGCAGGCCTTTGAAGACCAGACCTGCAGTCTCTGCCTGGGAACAACGGTCCATGTAACAAAGTCATCTCTCTCCAGGCCTCCTCACTTCTCCCCCAAGAGATTTCTGCTGTGGCAGCTAATGCTGCTAACACCACCATGCCCTGGCCTCTGGAAGGTCACATTTGCATTGGCTAGAAGGACAGTCCAGGTGGTGCTGTCCGTGGATACTGTCTGCTGTTGCTTGTTTGCTTAATTACAGATTCTTCCCCTGCCAGCTCTCCTTCCTGGTCACCTCCTGCTGTGTGCTGCTTGGGCTTTTAGCTGAAAATAGGAAGAAAGGAACTACTAGGCTGGCGATCAAGCTATGGAACTGTGAAAAAGATAATTTATAGGTCCAAGCAAGTTGCTTGCATGTACAAAGGAAAAAAAACAAAAAACAGTCTCTTGGAGCAAAATTATTCCCTTGAGGACATGAATGAAATGTTTGTTGTTGCTGCTAGGAGCGCTGGCTTGAGTGCCATATTAACCTGGGTTCCAATCCCACCTCTGTCAACTATTAGCCATGTGACCCCAGGAAACTTCATTAAGCTCTGTGAATATAGTTTCTTTTTCTGAAAAGTGGACTTAATAAAACCTATCACAGTATGCAAATTAAATAACTACTATAAACCATATTTAGAGTACTTTCACGAGTTATTCATTTATTCATTCAAGCAAATAGTTGAGTACTTAATATGTGCCAGAAACTCTGCCACATATTGAATAAAATTTGGTCAACTAAAGTACACAATTCTTCCCCTCATGCAGTGTCCAGTCTAATTAGATATCCTTGTATTTAGCAAATATACACATGAATAAATGTATGATTATAATGGTGATATTCACCACAAAGCAAAAGCTTGTGGAGGCAATTTGAGGGTAGGGAAGGTCGTGGTGAGAATCACGTACTGGGGTCTGGAGGATAGAAGATTTACCAGGTAAAAAAGGAAAGAAAATCGTTTCACATGGACTGAACTGCATGAAAAAATCACTCACCCAAGTGATTTCTGCTGCAGCAGGTAAAGCCTCTAGCAGCTCCATGCCAAGGCCTGAGGTCACATAGCTATTAGCTGACAGAGCTGGAACATAGGAGTCTCATATATCAATCCCTTTTGAATACTCAGTACATAGCACAGTGCCCAAAAATATAGATGTCAATAAATATTTGAATGAAAAAAAATGAGATTTCTAAGAAGCATTTTGTGAGTGTTATTTCAGTTACTTGCTAGCAGAGCAAACTTTGGCAAATCGTTTAATTTGTCTAAGCCTTAGTTCCTTGTAGGTTCCTATTGTTTGTAATACTGACATCTCTAAATTTTTTATGGGATCACATGAAATAATGGACATGAAAAGACTTGTCTTGTAAAATGTTGCACAAACATTAGTTAAGTCTCCTCCAAATATGAGTTTCTCCACATAAATATCACTAGATGGCAAGCCCTTTGAGCACAGGAGCCAAATCTGTTTCATTCCTTCCCTGCATTCATAGTGCTCAACAGAGTGCCTGGACCAAAGCAGCTGCTCAATAAGTATCTATAAATAAAATGCCCATTGAGATTGATTACGCTTTTATTTTTCAATGTGTGTACAACTCTATTTGCACATATAATATTTTGATTTAGGATCTCGTGCTGTTTCTGTCCAAGACATCGAAACACGCAGTGAAATCAAACCAAATATGATTCCACAGTCTTTCTCCAATAAGTCTATGCCCAAAAAGTTTCTGAAATATTCTTAAATAGAGCTGGAGCCACTACTAATTGAGCTTGTCCCTTGTCTCTCTAATTCAATTTACTTCTGACAAACAGGAGTGGGGCACAGGAAGGAGTGGGAGACTTCTTTTGCAATGCATTGGAATACTAATACAGCCACCTCTATGTTTAAAAAACAATAGAGCACAGTAAGTGTCGGGAGAGGCTCTCTGTCATAGACCTTGAGCTGCCTTGAACATTCTTCCAAGGTATGCTAGGAATGCAAGACCCTGACCTTTCTTTAACTGGACCATTTTTAAGGTATGTGTTTGCAGAAAGCAACATTGAGGGTTGAGGTGACAGCGACCCCCCACCAACTTCCCTCCCCCCTCCAACAAAGAGCAGTCTTGCTTCCACTTATTGTGAAAGTAGCAAATCTCACAGTTCAGCATTCCTCTCCTGTAACGCATCCCACTGTATGTGCAGGCATCCATCATGGCCTTCAGACTTGGTGGGGACAGGAGGAACCAACCCAAATAAACATGAAGATCTGGTTACCGCTTTTGCTGTGAGTAATAATGTCCTTCGTCTCTGATCAGGAGTCTTATGTCTTCAGCCAGTATCCCTAACACCGTGGTGAATAACTTGTTAGCTTTTAAGTTGAGTAAAATCAGAAACCTTTCACTGTTCAGAACAGCGAGTGATAATTTTGGCATTAAGATCTGAGGTATCTGGATCTGTCTGTCCATTTAACTTTTCTGAGCTTCAGTTTTGTCTTTTGAACTCTAAGATCACAACTCTAACCACAAGTACTGAGGCAGAATTGAATTCATTCACTTGCGACCAAATAAGTCTGACTACAGCATTTGCTAACAACAAAACAATACAAAATAAAACAGCCACAAACTTACTAGAAGGATTTGGGGAAATTTACAAACTGTAAAAATAGTTAAATAATCAGGCCACAGGAAAGTCAGAAATAGACTAGTTCTAGGTATTTAAGACATGGGAACTAATAGACTATCTCTAGAATAATGGAACTCCATTTACCTTTTGTCTTTATGTTCAAGATTCAAATTCCCAGGTGAGATACATTGATTAGCTGAGGATGAGACATGTATTTTCCCCTTGCTCAATGTGATAGGAAGAGAAGAGGGGCAGGCATTTTACTATACACTTGGACTGGTTGGAGTAGCAAATGCCCAAAGAAAAAGTAAAAATCACAGATATCTTTTACATATTACTCCTGGCGTGTGCAAATGCTCAGTACATGTTAGGTATTATTATCTTGTCCTTTAAAGTTGTTGTTGTTGTTAATAGTAATAAAAATCTTGTTACAAAACTGTTACTGACAACATAAGCTCGTTAAAAAAATATTTGCCAATGTTGGAAAATTCAGATCCATCAGGAAGAATGTCATAGACACCAATTTAAGAGATACTGGGATTTTTGTCAATGTTAATTTTACATTGGTCTAGCAACCAGTGGGTGTGAAGGCCTGGGGAGACATTCATCTTCGATGTGATAGGAAAATAATGAATGCAAATTATTGGTTAGGAATATAGATTCTATCTGCTTTGAATCTTAGCTTCTCCGTTTCCAAATTATTTGACTCTGGGAAATTAATCTCCATATTTCAGTTTTCTCATATTTAACTCATAGAGTTAATTGAAGTAGACAATCTGTTTAAAGCATTAACACAGTCCCTGACACTTAGTAAATGCTCAATAAATGTTGATTATGGTTATTATTCAGAGAGCTATAGAAGTTCATGTCTTCAGTCTTTCACCTGCCCGCTCCTCGTCCCCCATATAAATAATAGATAGATCTACAAATACAAGTATGGCCTCTTATTGGACATTTTTATAAACAAAACCAGCCAAACAATTGTGAGAACTCTGCATGCTGATGATAAAGACTTAATCTGGCAACATATTTTTCTGTGGGGGGAAAAAAAAGACTTCAGCAGAGGACACAAAATTTCAGTTAGACAGGAGGAATAAATTCAAGAGATCAATTGTATATCATGGTGACAATAGTAAATAACAATATGTTGTATGCTTAGAATAGCTAAAACTGTAGATTTTAAGCGTTCTCATCACACACACAAAAATAAGTATGTAAGGTGCTATCTATGCTAATTAGCTTAATTTAGCCATTCCACAGTATATACATGTATCAAAACATCCTGTCATACATCATAAATCTACACAATTTTTATTTGTTAATTACATTTTTTAAAAAAAGACCTGATAAGATTATAAATTTGCTTGTATAGAAAAAGTACACTTAAAAAGAGATTTAATGGTTTGGCAATTAAATTCTTCTCTTCTATTGTGATTTCAGTGTGCAATTTATCTATGCTTTTTGATCCTGTAAGTATGTACGTTTTAATCATTCAACTGTCTTAATTTAGACATTTGCCTCCTGTGTCTTAGAAATTGCTTTAGTTTTGCACTGAAACAAGCTTTTAAAAATTATTGTAAATACTCATTTTATATGACCACTATTGAGTTTAAAAAAAAAAAAAAGGAAGCCTGTCCGTTTCTATTTAATTCTAAAAGGTACAGAAAACATGGTGCTGTCTTACTCTTTGCATTGTCAAGTTATGGTCATATAAATGTGATTCATGAACAAGTATTTATTGAACTCACATTCACTGACACTGACACAGAATAGGACCCAGACATTATAAGATGTGTTCATTTATTGATCTGTAGTATCTGTTCCCAGTTAAATCTATGACTTATTAAAGACGCATAAGAATCTAACAAGGGACTTGCTGAACTGTTAGTTACCTAATAATTGTGATCCCAATTGCTTTTCATAACTTCTGAAGAAAAAGGAAAAACTATCATTTTCACATCTCTCACAATTGGGCTCTCGTGTAGTAATAACTCTTGTGGATCTGGATCCAGGAAAACCTGGGCCCAAATTCTATCTTAGCCATTTACTCCCTCTGTGACTTCCTCCTTCAATTAATGTTGCTGAACCCTGGTTCCTAGGGATCCTGGCCTTTTATCTTACTGAGTCTGTGGGAAATAATCAAAATAATTTTTCCATATTTGTGTTTGTGCTCCCAATTGTATCCAAATGGTCCTCCCTCTCAGAGATGACTTCATTCTTAACACCCCAGCTGACCTGTATCTTCTTCTACCTTGATGCTTTGGACCAGAGGGCTAGACTTTCATAACAAATTCCTGTTCTGCTTTTCTTCCTGCCTCTTCAATCATTCTTTAGTCCCCATCTTCATCTCCTCTTCTTCCTACCATCCCAGGTATGGAGAGTCCTTAACCCTTGTCTTCCCCTACATCTTTATTTCTAGAAACAACTTTTAAAAATTCCTATCCTTCTAATCATTGGTACCAGCTAGAATGGAAGGTATTGTAATTATTGCAACAATTCTACAAGTTAGCTCTCTAATTTTTTCCTCTTTTACACATTGCTTATATTCCTAGTCTTCAAAAGAAAACTTAAAACCAGATTTTCCTGACTCCCGTGATTACATTCTTGCAGCTACACACACTACTTCTTTATTTACATCTCTCAGCTCTAGCGTTGGTCACCTAAATTCTTGGCTCATGTGTACAGCTAATTAGGTCTGGGTGTTTTTAACTGGAGGGCAATCAATTTCCTGCAGACAGACTTTCCCATGCCCATGCCAGTTTCTGTTCAGTAAAATCACCATTATCCTTGTAATTTACTTAGCTGCTGGGATAATAAAGTACCTATTTTGAAAGGTCAGTTATAAGAACAAAATAAGTTTATAAATATACGTGGAACAGTATGTGCCACATGGTCTACTATCATTATCAATATTATCATACTTTAGAATTAGTAGTAGAACTGGTAGTAATAATAATATTATATATTATATAATAGTAATATAATAATATAGAAAATATGTCAATATATGAAGAGTAACAATTCAATGAGTTAAATGCTCTGATAGATATCCGTATAAAATGCTTTATGGTCACAGCTGAGAATATTTAAATGCACAATGCCTGCACTTTTAATATCTAATCACTGAAGAAACACACACACACAGACTCTATTGTGCCCCCCATATTTTTGAGAGGCAAAGTGAATTGATAGGGATTCTCTGGACCATCCCCCATGGCACCTGAAATTCTTAGCGAATGCCACTTTGAGGTAAGAATTTCTATCTTCAGTTACCAGACTGTCCCCTGAAGTGATCGAAACTCATAAGCCTTAGATATAAAGCAGCTCAGTGCCATTGATTATAGTAGAGCAATTTAAGTTTAGGTGACCATACTATTTTTGAAATGAAAGGGTTTGCTTAGCCTCTATAATATATATAAACACATATTTATTTAAATATGATTTTTAAATAGGACTAGTGCCTTAGTGGCCCAGCCCCTGAAACTCTAATTACATTTACTAGAGTCAACCTGGCCTTTGCTTCCTGGACCTTCTGACAAGAGTCAGAATAATATTCATTGAGTTCCATGAAAGAAAAGCCCAATGACCCTCTCTCTGGAGAATCCTGAAACAAAAGAGCCTGAACTTAGCCCTTGCTGCTGCTGACAGAAGGACAGTTTCTTATTGGCCACTACCTGAAGGGATGAGAAACTTAGCATTAATTTCCCTCACCTTTTATCTTATCAGGATCTAGAGAGGATAGGAGGTGGCATTAAAGCTGACTGCCACTGTACTCAGCGTTTGTTAGAGTTGCCCTTGAGAAAATTAGAAAATGAATTCTTATTCAGACTAAGAGGAGGAGGAAGTAGATGAATAGACAAGGGACTACAAGCCTTTTAATAATCTCACTGTCACTAATGCACCTTGATGAGGGTACCAATGTCCAACAGTCACGTGATGGGGAGGAAAGAGAGTTGTTTTATACAGAGGCACAGCGATTGAGTAGGCTGGTGTTCTCAAGAAAGGCAAATGAAGGAAATCTGGAAACAGAACTGTTTGTTTTTAAATCCTGGCTGCCCCATATTTACTTGCTGTATGACCTTGGGCACATAATTTAAACTCTCTGAATTCTAATTGGTTTGTCTGTATAAAGGAGACAACACTTAAGGTAGATAATTGTTCATAGAATTAAAGAAGATGATGTAGGCAAATGGTGTGGCATTTAATAACTATCCAATCAATTATAGTTATCTTGTTTGTGTTGACTAGCAACTCTATCTCCTTCTATACTAGATGATGGAGAAGTACATTAATTGGTATACAATTCAAATCAAGAAATTATTTTCTGATTAAAAACAGGGAAGACTATACTCCAAAAAGTTGGAAATATCTTTCTTAAATTTGTGTTGAAAAATATTCTGAGGTCAAGTTTGGGCTCACGGAGGTAGAGGGATTAACAACATCTACATGGACAGAGCAGGAGACAGTGCCTACTCACATATTATGTAGTAATAATCTCTGGATCAATATATTTTAGAAAAATTTTCAGCATAATACATCAGAAATTTGAACAAAGTCCTGAACACTCAACTACAAAGAAACTTAAAATCATGACTGACTTTTGCCTTTTATTAAACTTTATTGGGAGTATAAAGAAGAAGAAGATTTGGTCCTTGTCCTCCATTAGCAGGTCAATAAGGAAAGAAAAGACATTCTAGCACACACACACAAAAAAACATAATGAACTAAGGTGTGAATTTGTAAAAGAGCATATGCATTAATAAATATGTGTAAGAAATTACAGTTGTTCTATTTTGTACAACACATAGATTAAGGGAATAACTGTGTGTGATGGTTTCAAAAATATGAAGCTAGAGTATTATTCCTCTTATCAGGAGGTCGGAGTCTATGTCCCCTCTCTTGAATCTGGGTGGACTTGTGTTTTCCAACATCAATTCTCTAATACCAACTGGATGTCCTACAATTCAGTTGAATGGGAACCCCCATTAACCCCCTTCAGAACAACTCACACAACTTAGGAAAGCACATACTTACCATTATTGTTTTACTATAAAGAATACCAATTCATAACCAGATGAACAGGTACAAGGACAAGGTCTGGAAGGGTCCAAAGCACAGGACCTTCTTGTCCATAAAGTTGGATCGTGCCACCCACTCAGTTTATCAATATGCTCACCAACCAGGGAGCTCTCATTACTCGTTGTTCAGAGTTTTTTTTTTTGAGGTTTCATTACATAGGCATGATTGATGACCGTGAGTCACCCCTTTAGCATAAATTCAGGTTCAATGGGCTTGTTACAAAAAATGACAGACATTCTGATCACCCAGAAAACTTCAAGAATTTTTGATGATCTCTGCCAGGAACCGGGAGCAAAAGATCAGATATATTCTTTATTATATTACAGGTTGTGACTACCTTAACAAAAAGAGAACTGCCAAAGTGATTTTGAGTGACTCTTAAAAGACCATGCAGCTTCCACCTTGTTCAATAGAACTCTCATGTTCAGAGGCTTAAGCCATAATGTAAGAAGTTCAACCCCACAAGACCTCTGTGCTATAAACAACCAAACCACACATAGGCACCTTGGATGGTGGTCCTAGTCTTTGAGTCACCCCAGCACAGACATTGAAATGAGCCATTAGATGACTCTAGCCACCAGACCCAGGTCACCCCCCCAGCCATTAAGTTTTCCCAGCTGAATCCCTAGATAATGTGAATCAGAGGAAAACCATCCTTACTGGGCTCTATCTGAAATGTCGACCCACAGAATCTGTAAGCATAATAAAGGACTGTTATAAGCTGCTAAATTATGGGGCAACTTGTTACACAGCAATAGTAACTGAACAAGTTGTAACAAGTGAGGCCATAGAAGTAGATGGGGACCAAATCATGCCATATTAGGGCACTGGGCTGTATTGCATTAAAAACCAGTTTTTAGGATGGGGAGGGATGCATCATATTTCTATTTACTGTTTATATAGGCTTAACAACAACAAAAACTTAGAAGGTAAGAACAGCAGACATTTTTGGAAAATCAAATATAGGATGAGAGAGGAGGAGGAAGAAGGAAGAATCATGATGACCGCCATGTTTTTAGCTTGAATGACGAGAAAGATGATTGGGCCATTAATTGAAATTTAGAATAATAAAGAAGGAGATTTAACTGTGATTGAGTGAGAGTTGGTGATCCATCAAGTTTTGAATATGTTGAGTTGAAATTTCTTTGGGACTCTAGACGGATATATCTAGCAAACTTCCACAAGCCTAAAGCTTGGGGGAAAAGTTAGGATGAACAGATGGGAGTAGATCTGAGAATCGGCAATCTCTACAGTAAAACCAATGAGCATGGATTAAGTCATTTAGGGAAATGATGCAGAATAAGTACAATGGAGAATCTATAGGAAACACCAGTATGAAGAGGAATGACCAAGGAAACAAAGGAAAAAAAAAAAAGAACAAATAATCAAAGAGAAAAGAAGGAGTGACATGGACTCCCATGGGTGAAGAATTTCAGAAAGCCTTAACATTCCTTATCATTAAATGTAGCAGAGAGGTCCACAAACTCCATACCAAGACCTGAGAATAAAATTCGAGTACATCATCATCCTAGCCTTTACAGAGACTTACAGTTAAGCAATTGTATGACAATAAAGTGGAACAAGAGCAAAATAGAACTGTGGTTCAGTACAGTCACCACAAGGGGAAAGAAACTGAGTTCTCAGTGAAAATGAAGGAAGTCTTCAGGGGATGTAGTAGATCAGGCTTTCATCTCCTAAAATGGTGTGTAAGCCACTTGAATTCAAGAATCAGAACCCTCTTCATACTCAAGCCCTGAGCACCACTACTTGGAGTTCAGTAGGATAGTATACGTGATGGGCCTGAACTTAAGCATCCTCTGGAAAAGCCACACAGACTGAAATTGATAATTTCCATTTATATCTTTTTTTAAAAAATCCCACCTAGAGAGAGAATGGGACTGCCATTCACACCAGTCCCCAAGTGAAGCTAGACCCTTCTTGTTTGGCATCAGTACAACTAACCTGTAAACTGCCTCTCTGCACACAGGACCTCCCTGCTATTGTTCTAACCCTGTGTCATTATGCGGAATGGAGAGCAATTGAAAGAGGCATTTATTACTGCCTTGAATTGAAATTCAGAAGCCAGAATTGTTCAGGAGCTGAAAGCAATTTATTCCTAAGCTTTCATTTTTATAAAGTTGAGATGATTTCCCCCCCCCTCCCAGCTTTCCATCTGCAAGTTCCAGGGCAGTTATGTCAGGCTTTGCGGCTGGTTCAGCTCGAAAGGGTTTCAATCTATTGCACAGACCTAAGAATTTACACAACCTCAAGTTTTGTCTTTAAAGGAACCATTAGCAATGTGTTTTAGAGGCAGAATTTTTTCCATAGTCAAATGGACAAAATCACATAAGCAGTATGCATATGACTGATAATTCTAGTAAGAAACCTGTCCCTTCAAAGTGCTATTGCATGTGTGTGGGGGGGGGGGGGTGGATGTTAACAAGGGAACAGTGGTTTTCAACCAGGGGTAATTTTGCCATCCATGGGACATTTGACAATATCTGGAAATATTTTTGCTTGTTCCACCTAAGGGTGCTACTAACATCTAGTAGTTACAAGCCAGGGATGCGGCTAAACCTCGTGCAATGCTCAGGACAGCCCTCCACAACAAGCAATTTTCCAGCCAAAAATGTCAATACTGCCAAGGTTAAGAAACCTTGAGAGAAAGAGAGAGAGAAGAGCAATGAAGTAATGATTCCAGTCCTTTTTTCTACAGAAATGAAGCCTCGTAACAGAACCATCACGCTTCAGGGTTGGGAGGATATTCCTGTCACCCATGATCTCATGTGCCATAAAACACTGCTTCAGGATGGCAAGACAGGTTTGTGCATTACAATTCTATCAGACAGACTTGCTTGGATAAAAGAGAAAACACGGAACATGACTCCATGATAAGGCTACAAATATAACTCCCTCACGCTGTGACTAAAAAGAGATAACCCCTCAAGCTAGCAACAGAAGGAGACTGACTGCATAAGACAACAAGAGAGAAAATATGTTTAATGTTCCAATTGGAAAGAGGCGCTTACTAGATGCAACTCTGAGATGGTTTTGTAGATTTAAGAACCAGAAGGGAAAATGGTCTTTGACCTCCAGGGGACGCTGGGAAACAGATGTCTGAAGATCCCGGGGAAGAGTTTTTGACCCAACAACAGGCTGTCTACATTTGTCAAATGGTATTTGTGTGTGTGTGAAATTTTGCTATTTCTTGTTAAAATATGAGGAAACGTCCAAATTCTCATGCAGGCTCCCTGAGGCTTCAGCTCATCTGGTTGGCCACACTCTCGGCTGGAATTCTTGATACCCCAATTCTCTCATTGCTTGTTACTTAGGAATTTGCTGTTCTAGGAGACAGCATGGGGTCCCCCCTTGTCTGATGCCTCACTGGGCAGCACATATCTTTGTAGAGATTGTGGTGTTTTGTGTATATTCACAGTGAAAGAAACACGAGCTTGAGCTACAGACGAGCTTGGGTTCGAATCCTGTCTAGATCTTTATCCTAGTATTTGACCTTGGTAATGTCTTAGCTCCTCTAAATCTCAATCTATGAATAAGTAATCGAGAAAATGCAATTGTTGTGAGAATTAGGTGTAACAACATATTTAATTCTGCCAGCACAATGCCTAGTTCAGGAAAGGTATGCATTTAGATTGCCATCATTGCGATGAGTATTATTTTTGAGAGGAAAGTTTTAAAAAATAATTTTTCTACCTAGATTGTTTTCAGTTTTGGCTTATAACCAAGCTTAGTCAACTGCTAAGTTGAGGACTGTTCCTTGTGCTTCTTATTGCTAATCACACTGGTGACAAAGTGACAAAGATACAGTTCATGCATAATGGAGAAAAGGGTACTAGAAATTTAGAGAAAGACAGCTTTTCCTGTTAATATAAATTTTACAGTCTGCACATATCTCTTCATATTTTTTCTGAATTTCTTTACAATGGAGGAAATAGAGTGAAATGTCTTTAATTAGAGCAGATGGGGAGAGGTGATTCAAATGAATGCATGTGGAAAAGACATTTTCTTATACTCAAGTACATTTAAGATCTGAAGAGGCAGAATATGTATCATTTTTCCCTTCATGTGGCCACCCTTCTCAGCATTTTGCAATGACTCCCAACCCTAAAATAAAAGTTCAGGTCTTCTAGAGGGCAGTGGAAGAGAATGCATACACTGCTCTGACATACGTGCATGAAATTTTATGCAGTCAGAGACTTCAATTGTGAAACATAGTTGTATCTGTTGTGTCCATAGGAATATACTAATTATTTTAATAGTCGAGTTACTAAAAATACAGAAAATAATTGTTTTAGTCCAGGGATTCAGTAGTTCAATCTGAACATCTAAGCACTAAGGTTCTAACAACCCCTACCTTCAAGTGTCTTTCAGAGCCAGAGGGATAAAGGAAACACCACTGAAGGCCGAGACAGCTGCTGGAAGTAGCATGTTTGGGTGGGAGTCCTGCTTCCAATATCTGCTAGCTATGAGAACCTGGCAAAGTTATTTCACTCCTCTGAGTCTCAGTTTTCTCATTTCTAGTATAAGGATATTCTCATCTACCTTGAAGGCTTATTTGCAGATATTAAATAAGACACTGTATATAAAGTGTATGCAGTAGCCCCTGATGATAAACTTAACTTTGCTACTCTAGATGCCCACTTCATCTTTTCTTAGAAAAGTTACACAATGCAGCTGTGCTTCATCTAACTCCATCTGATGACTTGCTGTTTACTGTCTCAGCTCATTCCATAAATTGAACATTTTTTGCACACCCCCATTTGGACAGAGTTCCAGATCTGATCACTGCCCTATTGGACTTCGAATTAAAACCATCCTAGCCAATGTCTTACCAGCTATAATAAACCTTCTTCTATGATTATCCCAATTATCCCTAACCTTTTCAGAGCCCTTTGGATCCTTCACCTTAATACCCTCTTTTAGGGCAGTTGTCCTGGCAGGTAATATGATTCAAATACCCTCAATCCCAACAGGGTTTCATTTCCTGCTGGTCCCCTCTGTCCAGGTTTTGGCACACGTAGCTTGCTGTGCTGTGATTCCAGTCCTTAATTGTCAAGTAGTGTAATGTCCTCAGTCATTTCAAGAACTATCAGATCCTCAAAATGACAAAACTTCTATATTTTACACCATCTTATAGTAACCAGCTTTGTATTCTTCTGACAGTATCACAAATATCTGTTGAGGACATACCAAATTCTAGGCTTTTGCTAGACTTAAATGAAAAAAAGAAGGTCCCTGTCCACACAAAGCTTACTTTGTACACTTGGAGAAAAACCTAGTCAAAAATGAAGATGAATTTTTTTCATTGCACTTATCGCAAACTGAAATCAACAAGGCACGGCAATAGAGTTTGGAGGTAGAAGTCAATTTAGATGCAATGGTCAGGGAAAGTCTCTCTGAGGGTGACATTTGAGCTGAAACTAAAGGATCAGAAGGACCAGGGCATGAAAAGAACCAGAAGAACCCTTAGTCAAGGGAACAGTAGGAAATAGGATATTGAGATGCAAGGAGCAGTGTGATGGGAGTACAGATGACAGGACAAGTTTGGAGTATGGGATGCCAGGATTATGTAAGGTCAATCAGGCCATAGAAGGCTTGTATTGTATTTGAAATGGCACAAGAAGATATGGATGCATGTTAAGTGGACATTAGGGCAATCCAATTTACATTTTTGTGCATATCCCTTGGGCTTCTAGGGGGAAAATAGAATGAGAAGCTGACCTATAATATCTGCCTCTAAATGATCTGCCAACAGTATATAAGATTGGGCCTTTTCATCTATGCTTATTCCATTTGGCAGAGTTGGGAGGTCTATTTAAACATTTCAGTCATCTCACTTATTCTGATAGTTTAATTTCTGCCTGATTCCTTTTAGTCCTACAACAGAGGCTTAGTCATAGTTTCAGATAACCACTGAAGCTTGAACAGTCTTGGTTTACACTTTCATCCATCCTCACAATTCTTTCAAGGAACCAGGGCTTGAGTACTTTATTATAGTTAGGGACAGGTTTTAAAAGAGATGATAAAGACATTATAGTGCTTCAGAATCCTTTTATTAGTATTTATGCATACATTAAATTAAAATGGTTAGTGAATGTGTGCTATGTGTCAGGCACTGTGCTAGGCATGAGGGTTATAGAAATCGACAAGACTTATGCTGTTCCTACTTGAATTAAAATAAATGATGGAATGAATGATTCTCAGAAAGTTAAAGTCAAAGGTCTTACTAATCAACACAATTTTCCTCTAACATAAGAACATTTCTTCATCGGGAAATGGGGATGATAGTGGTTTTTGACTCATAGGATTGTTGTAAGAATCAAATGTAAAAAAAAAGTCACAGTGATTAGCACATACATGGATACATTTTTAAAAGCCATTTTTACAGAGCTCTTGATATCAGAAATGGCTATTATTAGAATTATAGCACCACTGCAATTTCCTGTCCTATAATCAAGGCTTGTTTGAGCTGTGGATGTCAATGGATTTTAGAAATGGATTTATATATGATTTGCTATGGATGAGCAATTTTGTGGCAGATTACCTGAACCAGTTGGGTGCATTCTTCAGTTGTATTGTATATGTTCCTGTATATTAATATATGTTTTACCCATCAAAGGGACCATGAGCTTGGCTCTGTACCAAAAATTTTAAAAGCTAATTTTTATATAGAGAGAAAGAAAGAGATATCAATCTGAATCAGATGAATATCAAGCAGCATCTAGAGACCTACAAATATTGGGCACCACTTTCTCCCAAACAAAGTAGAGGTGAGGTATTGTATTATAAGTATAGTGGTGACAATTACATCGTTTGTGTGTGGGGGAAAAAGGTGAGCCTTTGAAAATAATTTATCCTCCTAGATTGATAATAATAATAATGAAGAAGAAATACCATTTATTAAACATAATAATCATAATAATTTTAATGGCTTTTATTGAACACTCATGTGTTTGTCCTAAGTACTTTGCATCTAAATCTACTAGCCTGATGAAATAGTCTCCCTCCATTTACATATAGTCAAACCAGGGCTTGGAAAGATTATGCATATCACAGGTGGAACTGATATTGACACTAAGACATTCTAATTCCAGAGCCATGCTCATGGTGACTATACTATACCAGTATGGAGTTATGGTCCTGTGTAGATATGCCTAATAGTCCAGAGATGCTGCTTCAGGCACACTTCTCTCTGAATAAGCAAAATAAGGCTATTCTGTAGCTATCATGCTGGAAAAGAGCAGCTTTTAGATACCAATGGTGATGATGCTGAAACCATGTCCACTGCTGGTAAAAAGGAACCTTTGTAACAAGAAGTTTAGGCTTCCAAGCTTTTGCCAAAGATGTAGTCACAACATATTGGCTGAGAAAGCCACACTCTTTCTGTGAAACCTGCATTTCTGCACACTTCTGTTGAACTTTATTACTTCTGAATATGCTGGCTTTTAGAGCATTCTTTAGAGGGAAAAAAAAAGAAAAAAAAAGAAAAGCAAGCTCAGTAAATCCTGGTATTTTTACTGCCTTTGCCAAATTTGACATCTTTCAAAGTAACTGTGAGAAGCACGCACAATCTCTGCCAACTGCATGATTTAGCAGCTATAAAATCCCTCTGAATCAAACCTATTTTGAAATAAAAAGGAACCTGCTTGAGAATTTCATTGCACTGTTGGATACCTACTCAAAGATCAATCACCTCTCTTCATTCTGTATTCCTGGTATATTTTTAAGTTTAATCTTTTTGGCAGCTTACCCATTTAGTTAAGGGTAGAATTTTAAAAGACTAAGGATTGAGCAAGGAGGAGGAGGAGGACATAGAGTCTGAACCAATGGTTTCTATATATTCTGAACAATAGAATTGGAAAAGATGGAATATTTTCTTTTCAGCTCTTTCCCCAATGGTGCAAGACCTAGATTCTCAAAACTTGAGTGTCCTTTCCCCCAAGGAAAATAGTATCTCTTTGCAGGCTGCCTAGTAGGATAAAACAGTGGTGTTTCCTACTCCACAGGGAATGTCTTCAGATGCAAGTCTATTTTTTAGGCGGGATATGATTGGGCGAGCAGAAGGCTAAACACATTGCTTATAGTCTGGCCTCAAATGACAATTGAAAAAAAAAATGTGTTCATAAAATGTGGCAGAAAAGCAATTAACTATCTTGAAGCTGAAATACACATCGTAAATAAAATGCTAGCTATGAGGAAATAAAAAGGTGTGAACAGCACCAAGCCTCAAAGGAATAAAAATAAAATTGCTTGAATGTGAGTTTCTATAAAGACTGAGTGTATAAGAAACAGAAAAATTTCTTGAATCTCACTTTGAGTCTCACTAATGCAAATATTTCAATTATGAGAAGCACACAGGCACTTCACTCATGTAGATACATATATTCTGTCTGTTTAAAGGTGGAAGCAAGAGGAAGATATTTTTCTCTCACAATAAGGATGTTTATAAAGGACTAATAAATGTTTATCTATAGAACTACTAAGAAAATTCTAAAAGTCAGATGTGAGCCATATTCCCCTTAGGGGAAAAAATATCTTATTTAGAAACATCTCCATACCTCTCCCTGAAACAAGCCCCAGAAGAATCATACCTAGAAACCATTCATAGACTCTAAATATCTACTAGACCATATTTTTCTGGTTTGGACAGCTGATAGCATCTTACTAACAGCCCAAATTGATTTTAACTTCTATGTGTACCCATCCAGGAGGGATTGGCATGGAGCTCCCTCCATCAGAAATAGATTTGCAATTTTGTCAGTGCAAGACAAAATTTTTGAAATGGTGCATTTTTACCCTGCATAAACCACCAAGTTGCTAAATTGTGATTAATGTCTTAGATGCAAAAACCATCACCACGTGATGTCTGCAACTTTCTTATAAAATCCACCATAATCTGGAGTGTGTGAGTGTGTGTGTGTATGTGTGTGTTGGGGAGGTTGAGCCACAGGAAAATTTAAACCAAAAAATAACCTGTCAACAAAATATAAAGTGTGGATTATTAGTAGGGAGATTATATCACTTATTGTCTAAAATGCACAATCATGAGAATTAAAGGGGCATTATTAATAATTGCACTGAGACAACAGGCATAAACCAGTATGTGAGGTTATGCTTACATACTAGCAAAATATCTTCTCCCTAACCGGAGTATAAAATCACAGCAGCATGGTAGGGAGAGATTGTTTTGGAAGCAGCTAGGCTTAGAATCTAAGCTTTAATATGTAGTAGTTGTGTGCATTTGTTCCCATACCACTTGATTTCCTCACTTGCAAGATAACAGAAATAATAACCGACTTCAATTTAGTGTTTACAGTGCACCAGACAAAATGACAAGAGTGCCATATTGAATAGCTTTATTTAAATCTTATAATGATTAAATCATGTTGTTATTATTTTTCCCATTTTACACATGAAGCAATGGATTAAGTGATGTTAAGTGACTTGCTCATGGTCACCCAGCAAGTAAGTGGTGGATATGAAATATGAACCTTGGTAGTCAGTCTTCAGCATCTACCCTCCTAAACACAGTGATATTCTGAAGATAATAATGCCAATTTTCCAGAGTTCTTGTTAGGGCTAAATGAGATACTGGATGCCAGGTACCTGGCAATGCCCAAACATAGCAGAAAATAAAAACAGAACAAAACAAAACAAAAAATCATCTTCTCCCAGGGGAGAGGCAGGAATCCACGCTGGACTTAGACCATTAAAGATATCCTACCACTTCATAGAAGCAGAATCATTGGAAAATTCCCATCCTCAGGACCAAGGAATACAGGGTCTGCCTAAGACTGAAGCTGCAGCATGACAAGAGAGAATGCCCTACCGACACACACCACCAGGTAGCAATTAACAAGTAACAACAATCTAATTCAGGGGAAAACACAAGAATGAGGGGAAAGGCCTTCTCCGAGGTTCATGTGCAAGAAAAAGGTCTAAATCTGGGGGAAAACAGAGCATTGAGAGAAACCCTCCAACGTTGATGGAGTTTGGATGTATTGTCCTCCCAGAACTCATGTTGAAATCTGATCCCCAATGTGGCAGTGTTGGGAGCTGTTTGAGTCATGGGGACAGATCCCTCATGAATGTATTAATGCTCTCCCTGGAGGGTGGGGGTAGTGAGTGAGGTCTCACTCTGTTAGTTCCCACAAGAGCTAGTTGTTTAAAAGACCCTGGCATACCTCCCCTCTCTCTCTCTCTCTCTCTCTCTCTCTCTCTCTCTCTCTCTCTTGTTTCTTCTGGCCATGTGGTCTTTTGCTTGTACCCACCGACTGCCTGCTGCTTTCCACCATGAGTAGAAGCAGCCTGAGGCCCTCATCAGATACAGCTGTCCCAGAATCATGAGCCAAATAAACCTCTTTTCTTTATAAATTATCCAGTTACAAGTATTCTGTTATAGTAACACAAAAACGGACTAATACAAAAGTCTAACCTCACCTTAATTAAAAGGCAATATGAAGGAATTTGAAGCCAGAGATGCATCAAGAGGAATCATTGCAACAAAACAAAAACCCAGCTCACCTCTTGAATAAGTTAATTAAACTCTACATATTAACAGCCTAGCAGAAAAAGAGATGCCTATTTCCAGACAAAAATCTTAGTCTCTTCTGTTCTATATACAATCTACAACATAACCAAAAGTTATGAGACACAAGGAAAGCAGGAAAAAACAACCCACTGTCAAGACACAAAGCAATCAACAGAATTAGACTCATATGTAAGCTAGATGGTGGAACTAGTAGACAAGGAATTTGAAATTCCTTAAGAAATTCCTTATGACAACTCCAGTGATAAAGGTAAAAATATTCATGAACAAAGAACGTCAGCAGAGAGATGAAAACCCTAAGACAGAATCAAATGGGATGGTAGAAATTTTTTTTAAAAAAAAACATGATAACAGAGATAAATAATACCTTTAACGGGTTCATCAGTAGATTCTACACGAAGGAAAAGTTAGTAAACTTGAAGTTAGGTCAATAGAAATTAACCATACTGAAACACAAAGTCACAAGGTGAGTAGGAAAAAATGGGATAAAAAAGAACAGAGTGTTTAAGAGCTTTATGGTTTTAAGGCAATGTCAAAAGATCCAGTATACTTGTAATTGGACTTCTGAAAGGAAAATAGAAAAAAAAAAAAAGGTCAGAAGAAACATTTGAAGAGATAATAGTTGAGGATTTTACAAAAATAATGGAAGATGTCAAATCAAAGATCTAAGAAGCTCATAGAACACCAAACCGAATTTTGAAAATAAATAAATAAATAAATAAATAAAATTAGACACATCACATTTAAACTGCTGAAAACTAAGCATAAAGAGAAAATATTGTAGGCAACTAGAGGAAAGAAAGACACATTATATAAAAAGAACAAAGATACTAGTTACAGAAAACTTACTATCAGAAGCTATATAACTGAGAAGATAACAAAGTGACATTTTAAGTTGCTGAAGGAAAAAGAAAATTCCTCAGCTCAGAATTATGTAGTAGGAAGAAATATTCTTAAAAAGTGAAAGAAGCCCTATTTCCCTGTCCAATGGCAATAAGGGTTTAGATTTAAATCGTGAAATAAAATAAAACTATGATGAAATACCACTACACATCTATTAGAATGGTTAAAATCCAAAACACTGACAACACCAAATGCTGACAAGGATGTGGAACAACAGAAACTCTGATTCATAGTCTTACCATATGACGCAGAAATAGCCCTCTTTGTTATTTACCCAAGTGAGTTGGAAACACGGTCAATTAAAAACCTGGACGTGACTGTTTATACCAGCTTTATCAATAGTTGCAAAAAGCTGGAAGCAAGAAAGACATCTTTAAAGGGGTGAATGTATACACAAACTGTGGTACCATGGAAAATTATTCCAGATAAAAGGAAATGAGCTATTGAGCTAGGAAAAGACATTACTGAACGTTAAGTACACATGGCTAAGAGAACGAAGCCGCTGTGAAAACTCTACATACCTTATGATTTCAAATAGATGACATTCTGGAAAAGACAAAACTATAGAAATAGTAGAAAGAACGGTGGCTGCCAGGGGCTCAGGGATAGAAAAGGAGGGAGCACAGGGGGTTTTTAGGAAAGTGAAACTATTCTGTATGCCAGTGTAATGGTGTATATATGACATTTTGCATCTGTCTAAAACCTGTACATAGAATGGTACAATACAAAGAGTGAACCCTAATGTAAACTTTGAGTTTTCATTAATAATCATATATCAATATTGGTTCATCAACTGTAACAAATGTACCACACTAATATGAGATAATAATAAAAGAAACTGTGAAGGGGGTGGGCCAGGGAGGAGGTATATGGGAACTCTGTACTTTGTGCTTAATTTTTGTGTAAATCTAAAATTGCTTTGAAAAATAAAGTCTATTAATTTTATTTTATTTTTATTACTTTATTTGTTATCGCACAATGTAATTATTTTTGTGGCCCTTTACCAATTTCTGCTACCCACCCCTGCAAACCCTTATTAATTTTAAAAGAATAAAAATTACAGACTGAAAGAATATTTGCAAATAATATATCTGATAATGAACATATCTGAAATATAATATTTTTTAAACCTCTTAAAATTCAAAAAACACAGGAGAAATAAAGACTTTGCAGGAAAAAAGCTGAAATAATTTATTTCCATCCAAACTCCACTACAAGAAGTGTTAAAGAAAGGTCTTTAGGTAGATATGTAAGGTACTAGGTAGAAAGTTGAATATAAATAAAGAATAAAGAGTGCTGGAAATAGTTTTTTTTAAAAAAAAAAATTAAACATTAAACTCTTTTTTCTACTTTTAATCTAAAAGATAACTGACTATCTAAAGAAAATACAGTACCACACTCTCCCAAGAGAGCCACAGGCCAGCCCCCAAAACAATTTTTTAAAGAGACATAAGCAATAAGCCAATAGTGGGGAATAAATGGAATCATAAAAATACTTGATCTAAAAGAAGGAGAAAAAAAAGATGGGAAAGTGGAAAAAAACAGATAGAGTAACAACGATGACAAAACTATTGGCAAGATAGTAGATTTTAATCCAAATATAGTCATACCTGTGTTAAATGTAAGGAATCTATAATACCATTTGAAAGGCAGAGATTATCAGATTGGATAAAAAGGAGCAACAAACTATATGCTGTCAAAAGAACCCACTTTAAATATAAAATCAATGATACACTAAAAGTAAAAGGATGGCAAAAAACATACCATAACAATACTAACCAAAAGAAAGGTGGAATGGCTATAATAATATCAGACAATGAAGACTACAGAAAAAGAAATACTACCTGGGGCAAAGAGAGACATTACATAATGATAAACAGGTCAATTTACCAAGAGGCCATCATAATCCTAAACATTTATGCACCTGACAACAGAGCTTCAAAAATAGTTGAATCAAAATCAAAAGACAATTTAAATATTCACAAGTTCCTTTCTTTTCCCAGTAATCAAAAGGAAAAGTAGGCATAGTATTCACATGTATATAGGACACCTGAACAATACTATCAACAAAATTAACTTTCACTTATTGAACACTCTACCCAACAATAGCAGGAAAAAAATATTATTCTGGAGCACACGTGAAATATTCTGACCTTATTCTAGGTTATAAATAAATTTTAACAGATTTAAAAGAATTGAAATTATATAAAATGTGTCTTCTGAGAAAATGTTATTAAACTGAAAATTAGTAATTGAAATATTATCTTGACAATTCCTAAATATTTGGAAATTAAGCAACACACTTCTAACTAATTCAAGAGACAAAAAGGAAGCCACAAGAAAAACTAGAAAATATTTTCAACAAGAAAAGTTAAAACACAATATATAATACATTTTGTGATGTAGCTAAAACTTTGAAGAAAGTATACAGCATAAAATGCTTACTGGTAGAGGATTGTGGGAAGACGGTGGACTAGAGGAAACCAGGGCACATTTCTCCTGCAGAAAAAGACCACAACAGGCCCACCACTACCACTGCCACACTCATCAATGACATTGTTGGGCTCCAAGATCATTGTCTGCCTTCCTCCAGTGAGCTTTACCCCAATCCCAGCCACTACCACCCACAGCATGGCTCCTCCTACTGCCACTACTAGCATCCGTCCACAGCCACTATGGCACCAGTCAAACCATCCACCAGCCAAGCCAGCTGGAGTTACAAGTACACCAGCCAGCCTAAGTGCATGCAGGACCCCCACCATAGCTGCCTGCTTCCTGCACAGTTGCCACCAAGAGCAGCTGTCCATGGTGCTGCCATCGCACTAGCCAGATTGGCCATATGTGAAACTTCTTGTCAATGCTGAAGCAGTCGCCAGCGCAGCTGGGTGCAGAACCCCAAACTGCTGCCACTTGCAGCGTGGCTCCTACTGCAGCAACCACCAGCAGCCATCCACACCACAAGTCAGACAGGCCACACAAGGGACCCACTAACACCACCATGCATAGACACAGGAGGTTCGTGACTGGAGCTGCAAAAAGGTAAGCCAGCACAGACCCATGTCCCAGTGGCCCAATCAACTAGCACACATAACTGCCTTAACACAGGGAGAGACACACACAGAGATCCTGGAGAGTACAGAAACCCAGGATAGCCAAATAGTGTACAGAAGAAAATTCTCAGCCACCACAAACCCATCCCCTAACAAATGACCTCAACTTGTAAGAATGAGGAAAGAGAAATCCCTGCCCAGGGTTAATTGTTCAACCTGAAGAGATCCAGTATACCTCAGTGGACCCATCAGAGTCATGAGGCACTAGCTAGGAAGCCAACAAGCCTATGCAGGATCACCCACTACAGCCAAGGAGTGAGAAGGACTCTAGATACTTTGCCCGAGAACTAGAGCTCTTACCACTGACCTCAATAGCCAATACAGTGTCACTAACCACAGCAAGGAACCACTAAGTGTCCCAGTGCCTAGGCCATGGAGGCACTCACATGCAACTCTGACACTGCATGCAGCCAAAGTATCCACAAGGACACTACACTAGTGCATCTCCCCAGAACCAATATTAAAACACCCTACCCAACAGTCAATATAAAACACATCTCTAGGAGGGAGTCTCTCTCCTCAAAGCACACTCCAGAGTAATAGAAGAAGTAACTGCTCTACCAGATTGCCAGACATCAATGTAGAAATACAGGAAATATGAAAAAAATAATAAAATATAGCACCACAAAAGGAATACAATAATTCTCAAGTACCAGATCCCATACAGCACTATTTACAATAGCCAAGAGTTGGAACGAACATAAATGTCCATTGATGGACAACTAGATAAAGAAAATGTGGTATGTATACACAGTGGAATACTACTCTGCCATAAAAAAGAATGAAATTCTGCCATTCTCAGCAACATAGATGAACATATGGAAAATTATGTTAAGTGAAACAAGCCAGGCACAGAAAGAGAAATACCATATGACCTCACTCTTAAGTGGGAATTAAAAAATAAACAAGTAAAAAAATAACAAAAAGCTTCTGCACAGCAAACAAAACAATCAACATGGTGAAGAGACAACCTGCAAACGATAAGGGGTAAATACTCAAAATGTGTGTGTAATTCAAACAACTCAGTGGCAAACAAACAAATAATCTAATTTAAAAGTGGGCAAAGGATCTGAACAGACATTTCTTAAAAGTAGATATACAAATGGCCAATGGGCATTTGAAAAACTATTCAATATCACTAATCACCAAGGAAACACAAACTGAAACCACGATGAGATATTACTTCCTACCTGTTACTAAGCTATTATGAAAAAGACGAGATGTAGCAAGTGTTGACAAGGATGTAGAGAAAAGAGAACCTGTATACACAGTTGGTGGGAATGTAAATTAGTACTGTCATTATGGAAAACAGTATGGAGGTTCACTAAAAACTTTAAAATAGAACTACCACATGATTCAGCAATCCCACTACTGGATATACATCCAAAGGAAATGAAATCAATGTGTTGAAGAGACATCTGCACTCCAACCTTCACTCCATCATTACTCATAACAGCCAAAATATTAAATCAATGAATGGATAAAGACAATATGGCCCCCACACCCTGAACCCCGTGCCACCCGAGGTGAGTTCAGCGGCAGCAGCGGCAGCAGCAGAACCGTGCAGCTGGATGTGGCCCCTCTCCCCTTCTCAGACACAGGGAGGGTGAGCCCCAGCCTGCGGGGTCTGATCCACCAAGGTGTGCCCAGCAGAACCGCATGGCGCTAGGGGCTCATTCTACGACCACAGAGTCTGGAACAGTAACCAAGGTGGTTTAACATTACCACCACCACACCTACTGTTAAGCAAAGACATTTCACTGCCACAGTAGCAACCAAGGCCACTCCACAGCCAACCTCAGTGTGATAACAAGCCCTCTTCCAAAGGACCAAAGGTCAGCTAAAAAATACTAGAAGTACAAACAATCAAGAAGAAATGACACCATCAAAAGAATACAATAATGCTCCAACGTCAGACCCCAGGGATCAGGGAATCCTTGAAATGTCTGAAAAAGAATTTCAAGCAATGATTTCAAGAAAACTTGAAGAAATAAAAGAAGACTCAATTAGACAACACAATGAAACAAGAAAAAACATCCAGAATATGAAGGAGGAAATATGCAAAGAGATTAATACCATAAAAAAGAGTGTAGCAGAACTTCTAGAAATGAAAGATTCACTCAATGAAATAAAAACACAACTGAGAGCTTGAGCAGCAGGGTAGAGCAAGCAGAAATTTCAGAGCTCGAAGATGGTCTTTTTGAAATAACTCAGACAGACAAAAAAAAAAGGAAAAAAGAATTAAAAATAATGAGGAAAAGCTTTCTGCTTTTCCCCATTCAGGATGATATTGGCAGTGGGTTAATCATATATGGCTTTAATTATGTTGAGATACTTTCCATCTATACCTAACTTATAGAGGGTCTTGGTCATGAATGAAATCAACCCACACACCTACAGCCATCTGATCTTTGACAAAGGGACCAAGCTTATACACTGGGGAAGAGACTGGTCTTTAGCAAATGGTGCTGAGAGAACTGGATATCCATATGCAGGAGAATGAAACTAGACCCATACCTTTCACCATACACTAAAGTCAACTCAAAATGGATTAAAGATTTAAATGTACACCCTAAATCAATAAAACTTCTTAAAGAAAACATAGGAGAAACACTTCAGGAAGTAGGGGCAGGACACAGACTTCATGAATATGACCCCAACATTGGGGAACAGGTATACCTTTGACTTGATGATTTCCATTCTTCTGGGTATATTCCCAGCAGTGGGATAGCTGGGTCATATGGCAGATCTATCTGCAATTATTTGAGGAAACTCCATACCATTTTCCATAGAGGCTGCACCATTTAGCAGTCCCACCAACAATGTATGAGAGTTCCTTTTTCTCCGGCAACAACATGGATGGACCTTGAGAGAATTATATTAAGTGAAACAAGTCAGGCACTGAAAGAGAAACACCGCATGTTCTCACTTATTGGTGGGAGCTAAAAATTAATAAATAAATTCACACACAAAAAAAAAAACGGGGGGAGGGGAAGAAGACATAACAACTACAATTCCTTGAAGTTGATACGACAAGCAAACAGAAAGGACATTGTTGGGTAGGAGGGGGGAGAGGGAGGAGGGAGGGGGGTTTCGGTAATGAGCCACAATAATCAACCACATTGTATATCAACAAAATAAAATTAAGGGAAAAAAAAATGAATATGACCCCAAAAGCATGGGCAACCAAAGGAAAAATAAACAAATGGGATTATATCAAACTAAAGAGCTTCTGCACAGCAAAAGAAACAATTAACAGAGTTAAAAGACAACCAACAGAGTGGGAGAAAATATTTGCAAAATATACATCTGACAAAGGATTAATATCCAGAATATACAAGGAACTCAAACAACTTTACAAGAAGAAAACAAGCAACCCAATTTAAAACTGGGCAAAAGAGCTAAATAGGTATTTCTCTAAGGAAGATATACAAATGGCCAACAGACACATGAAAAAATGCTCAACATCACTCAGCATTCGGGAAATGCAAATCAAAACCACACTGAGATACCATCTCACCCCAGTGAGGATGGCTAAAATCCAAAAGACTCTGAACGATAAATGCTGGCGAGGTTGCAGAGAAAAAGGAACTCTCATACATTGTTGGTGGGACTGCAAAATGGTGCAGCCTCTATGGAAAATGGTATGGAGGTTCCTCAAACAATTGCAGATAGGTCTACCATATGACCCAGCTATCCCAATGCTGATAATATACCCAGAGGAATGGAAATCATCAAGTCGAAGGTATACCTGTTTCCCAATGTTCATCGCAGCACTCTACAATAGCCAAGAGTTGGAACCAGCCCAAATGTCCATCATTGGATGAGTGGATACGAAAATTGTGGTATATCTACACAATGGAATACTACTCGGCTATAAAAAAGAATGAAATACTGCCATTTGCAACTACATGGATGGACCTAGAGAGAATTATATTAAGTGAAACAAGTCAGGCACAGAAAGAGAAATACCACATGTTCTCACTTATTGGTGGGAGCTAAAAATAAATAAATAAATTCACACACACACACACACACAAAAAAAAAAAAACGGGGGGGGGGAAGAAGACACAACAATTACAATTCCTTGAAGTTGACATGACAAGCATACAGAAAGGACATTGTTGGGTGGGAGGGGGGATAGGGAGGAGAGAGGGAGGTTTCGGTAATGTGTCACAATAATCAACCACATTGTATATCGACAAAATAAAATAAAAAATAAAAATAAAAATAAAATGAATTTAAAAAAATAAAATAAAATAATGAGGAAAACCTAAGAGAGATAGCAGACAATCTCAAGCACTCTAACATCTTAATTGTGGGTATTCCTGAGGAGAGGAGAAGGGAAAAGTTATTGAAAACCTACTCAAGGAAATAGTAACAGAAAACTTCCCAGGTGTAGGGAGGGATACACACCTTCAGATCCAGGAAGCCCAAAAGTCCCCAAACAGATTCAACCCAAAGAGATTCAACCCAAGACACATTATAGTTAAATTTGCAAAGCTCAAAGACAAAGAGTTCTACAAGGAGCAAGAGAAAAGCATCAGGTTACTTATAGAGGAATCTCCATCAAACTAACAGCAGACTTCTCAAATGAAACCCTACAGGCTAGAAGAAAATGGAATGATATATTCAAAACACTGAAAGAAAAAAATTTCCAGCCAAGAATTCTTTACCCAGCAAGGCTCTCCTTCAGAAATGAGGGAGAAATAGTGTATTTCCCAGACAAACACAAGTTGTGGTAGTTCACCACCACATGACCAGCCCAACAAGAATTCTAAAGGGAGTCATTCATCTGGAATCTGAATACTGGTGAGCACCATCATAAATGCAAAAGAAAAAGCAAAACCCATAGTTAAAATGAAAATGCCAGAAAGAAAGAAAAAGAAAATAAATCATTCCACCTTAAAATCCCAACTAACATTGAAGAGAAATAAAAGGGGAAATAATGATCAAAAGATAATAAAACCATCTAAACAAGAAGCAATTACATGACAGGAACTAAGCAACACTTGTCAATAACTACTCTAAACGTGAATGGACTAACCTCCCCATTCAAAAGACACAGACTGACTGACTGGATTAAAAAGAAAGACCCAAGTATATGCTGTCTTCATGAGACCCACCTCATCTGTAGAGACACACATAGACTAAAAGTGAAGGGATGGAAAAAGATATACCATGCAAATAGAAACCAAAAATGAGCAGGAGTAGCTATTCTTATATTGGACAAAATAGACTTTTAACCAAAAAACGTTTAAAAAGACAAAAAAGGCCACTGTATAATGATAAAGGGATCTATCCACCTAGAAGACATAACAATCATAAATATGTATACACCCAATACTGGAGCACCCAGATATATAAAGCAAACACTCTTAGACCTAAAGAAAGAAATAGGACCTAATACATTAATAGTGGGTGATCTGAACACCCCCTCTCAGTATGGGACAGATCTTCCAGGCAACAAGTCAACAAGGAGAAGCAGGATTTAATCACACCCTAGACCAACTGGACTTGGAAGATATATACAGAACATTTAACCCAACAGCTAAAGAATACACTTTCTTCTCATCGGCTCATGGTGCATTCTCCAGGATAGACCGCATAGTAGGTCACAAAATCTAGTGTTGGCAAATTTTTAAAAATTGAAGTCATTCCAACTATCTTTTCAGGCCACAGTAGACTAAAATTGGAAATAAACAATAAGCAAAATGCTGGAAGCTATACAAATACATGAAAGCTAAATAATAGGCTCCTGAATGACCAAGAATGTCCAAGAAGAAATTAAACAGGAAATCAAAAAATTTCTTGAAGCTAATGAAAATAAAGATACATCATACCAAAACCTGGGGGATACTGCAAAAGCAGTACTAAGAGGCAAATTTATTGCAAGAAGTGCTTACATCAAAAGAATGGAAAGACTTCAAATAAACGACCTAACACTACGCCTCAAAAACTTGAGAAACAACAACAATCCAAACCTAAAGGTAGCAGACGGAAAGAAATAATTAAGATCAGAGCAGAAGTAAATGAAACTGACACCCACAAAACAATTGAGAAGATCAATGAAACAAAAAGTTGGTTTTTCGAGAAGATAAATAAAACAGACAGACCAGTAGCTAGGTTAACAACAACAACAAAAAAAAAAAAAAAAAAAAGAAGAGAAAAGACCCAAATAATAAAAATCAGAAATGAAGAGACATTACAACTGATACCGCAGAAATACAAAGAATCATTAGAGACTATTACAAACAATTGTATGACAACAAATATAAAAATCTGGAAGATATGGATAAGTTTCTAGACACTTATAAACTACCAAGACTGAACCAAGAAGAGATAGAAAACCTGAACAGACTAATAACAATCAAGGAGATTGAAGCAGTAATCAACAATCTTCCAACAAAAAAAAAAAGTCTGGGTCCGGATGGCTTTACAGCTAAATTCTATCAAACTTTTAAGAGGAGTTAATACCAATTATCCTCAAACTATTCCAAACAATTGAAACAGAAGCTGCTCACCCAAACTCATCCCATGAGGCCAACATAATTCTAATACCAAAACCAGATAAAGACACAACAAAAAAAGAAAATTATAGGTCAATATCCTTGACTAACCTAGATGCTAAAATCCTCAACAAAATATTAGCAATCAGAATACAGCAATATATTAAAAAAATCATACACTATGATCAAGTGGGATTCATCCCAGGCATGTAAGGATGGGTCAACATATGAAAGTCAATAAATGTGATACATCACATCAACAAGCTCAAGGACAAAGACTGCATGATCATCTCAATAGATGCTGAAAAAGCATTTAACAAAATTCAACATCCCTTCATGATAAAGACTTTCAACAAAATAGGCATAGAAGGAAAATATCGCAACATAATAAAAGCCATTTATGACAAGCCCACTGCCAGTATTATTTTGAATGGGGAGAAATTGAAGGCCTTCCCCTTAAGGACAGGAGCAAGACAAGGATGCCCATTCTCACCACTTCTATTTAACATAGTACTGGAGGTACTAACCAGAGCCATCAGCCAAGAGAAAGAAATAAAGGGAATCCAGATTGAAAATGATGAACTGAAACTTTCTCTATTTTCAGATGACATGATTCTATATATAGAAAAACCTAAAGACTCTATAAAAAAAACTCCAAGAGCTGGTTAATAACTTCAGTAATGTTGCAGGATACAAAATAAATGCCCCCAAATCAGTAGCATTTATATACTCAAATAATGAATTAACAGAAAGAGAAATAAAGTAAGCTCATTTACAATTGTCATGAAAAAAATAAGATACCTAGGAATCAATATAACTAAGGAGGTGAAATACCTCTATGACGAGAACTACAAACCACTTCTGAAAGAAATTAAAGAAAACACACAAAGATGGAAAGATATTCCATGCTCTTGGATTGGAAGAATTAACATTGCGATAATGTCTATACTACCCAAAGCGATCTACAGATTCGATGCCATCCCCATCAAAATACCAATCACATTCTTCACAGAAATAGGAAAAACAGTCTTACCTTTTGTATGGAAAAACAAAAGACCTCAAATAGCCAATGAAATCCTGAGCAAAAAAAATAAAGGTGGAGGCATAACACTACCTGACTTCAAAATATACTACTAAGCTATTGTAACCAAAACAGCATGGTGCTGGTATAAAAATAGACATCCAGAGGAGTGGAGTAGAATTGAGAACCCAGAAATCCCTCCTCAGGCTTACAACCATCTGATATTGGACAAGGGCAACAAAAGTCTACAATGGGGAAAAGATTGCCTCTTCAACAAGTGGTGCTCGGAAAACTGGATATCCATATGCAGAAGAATGAAACTAGATATGCATTTCTCATCATACACTAAAATCAACTCAAAATGGATTAAAGACTTTATAAGACCTGAAACTGTAAAATTACCAAGGGAAAATATAGGTGAAACAATTCAGCAATTAGGTCTGGGCACTGGCTTTATGAACATGAGCCCAGAAGCACAAGTAGCAAAAGAAAAAATAAACAAATGGGACTATATCAAACTAAAAAGTTCCTGCACAGCAAAGGAAACAATCAACAGAGTGAAAAGACAACCTACAGAGTGGGAGAAAATTTTTGCTAACTATGCATCTGACAAGGGATTAATATCCAGAATATACATAGAACTCAAGCAATTATACAGTAAAAAAACAAATGACCCAATTAAAAAATGGGCAAAGGAGCTGAATAGACATTTTTCAAAGGAAGACATACAAATGGCCAACAGATACATGAAAAAATGCTCAACATCACTAGTTATCAGGGAAATGTAAATTAAAAACACATTGAGATACCACCTCACTCCAATTAGACTGGCTATGATCAAAAAGACAGTGAATAAGAAATGCTGGCTAGGGTGTGGAGAGAAGGGTGTGAATTGTTGGTGAGACTGTAAATTAGTACAATCACTATGGAAAACAGTATGGAGGCTTCTCAAATAACTACAGACAGATCTTCCATATGATCCAGCAATCCCACTTCTGGGTATATACCCAGAGGAATGGAAATCATCATGTCGAAGGGATACCTGCACTCCCATGTTCATCGCAGCTCTGTTTACAATAGCCAAGATATGGAACCAACCTGAATATCCATTGATGGATGATTGGATAAGGACCCTGTGGTATATATACACCATAAATACTACTCTGCCATAAAAAAGAATGAAATACTCTCATTTTCAACAACATGGATGAAACTGGAGAAACTTATGTTGAGTGAAATAAGCAAAGCACAGAGGGGTAAATACTGCATGTGCTCACTCATACGTGGGAGCTAAGAGTGAAAGGAAGAAAGGAAAGAAAGACCACAGCAGTGCAGAGGTCTTACAGAGGGAAAGAACATTCCTACGGCTACAAAGGGTTTAAGGGGGAGAGGAGGAGTGAGAAGGAGGTTGGGGGATAATTGGGTGAGGACACAGGGTACAAATGTAATTTCTGGTAAGGGGTATGCTCCCAGTATGAATCTGGCCCTCACACCATGGGCACAAGGGGAGACAATTAGCTTTGTATTTCATGAATATTCTTAATAAAAAATACATAAATAAATAAATAATAAAAATAAAAGTAACAACTAGGGGAAATAAAAGAAAAAAGAGATTCCATGAAACACTGGTTTCTCCCCATATTGGGACAGTACAGGGATGTTTTCTATCACAGAAGAGACTGTTATGTTAGGCAGGGGAATTACTGTTGCTATTGCTATGGTTTATTGTGGCTTGGAAGTTTGAGTATGGAATAAAGACATACGCTGATAGCAAAAAAAAAATTAAATAAATAAAATTAAATTACATAAATAAAGTTTTAATTGACATATTAAAAAAATATATGGTATATATACACAGTGGAATACTATTCGGCCTTTAAAAAGTAGGAAATCCTGTCATTTGTGACAACATGGATGAATGTGGAGGACATGATGTTAAGTGAAATAAGCCAGGCACAGAAAGACAATACCACATGATTTCACTTATATGCTGAATCTAAAGAAATTGAACTCATAGAAACAAAGAGTATAATGGTGGTTAGCAGGGGCTAGGTGGTGGGGGGTGGGAGGTTAAGGAGATGTTGGTCAAGGGATACAAAATTTTAGGTACACAGGAGGAATAAGTTTGAGAGATCTTTGCACAGCATGGTAACTATATAGTTAATAACAATGCATTGAATTCTTGAAAATTGCTTAGAGAATAGATTTTTAAGATTTCATGACAAAAAAAACGCGAGGTAACACATATGTTAATTAGGTTGATTTAGCCATTAACTAAATGGCTAAAATGGTATTATGTTGTACATCATAAATATATATATTTTTTATTTATCAATTATACCTTAATAAAGCTAGGGGGAAGAGAAATTTAAACATTAAAATGTTCCTGTTCATAATTCCATAAAATACCTAAGAATGACTCTACTGAAAGATGTGCAATACCTTTACACAGAAACCGATAAAATTTTTTGTATTGAAAGAAATATACCAAAAAAATTTTAACTTTTTTGCATCAAATCATATTATCGAGAAAGTGAAAAGGCAAACTACAGAATGGGAGAAAATATTTGCAAATAATTTATCTGATAAGGGGTTAGTATCTAGAATACACAAAAACACTCATGACTCAACAACAGAAACAAAATCAACTAAATTTAAAAATGGACAGAGAACTTGAGCATTTTTCTAAAGAAGATGAACAAATGACCCACAAGCACATGAAGAGATATTCAATATCATTGGTCATTAAGGAAATGTAAATTGAAATTATCATAAGTTACCACTTCACAGCCCCAAGGATGCATATAAGTATACACACACACACAGAGCAACAACAACAAACAGAAAATGTGTTGGAGAGGATGTACAATGTGGGGAAATAGGAACCCTTTTCCATTGCAGCAGGAAATGTTAAATGATGCAGCTTCTATGGTAAACAGTTCAGTGGTCCCTCAAAGAGCTAAATAGAATTACCATATGATCTAGTAATTCTACTCCAAGTATATGCCCAAGAGAAACTAAAACATGTATCTGACCAGAAAGTTGTACAAAATGTTTATACTGCAATATTCATAATAGCCAAAAAGTAGAAACAACCCAAATGTCCACCAACAGATGCATGAATAAACAAATTGTGATATAGACATATAATGGAATACTATTCAGCCATAAAAAAGAATGAACTACTGATACATGCTACAAGTTGGATGAATCTCAAAAACATTAGGCTAAGTAAAAGAAGGCAGACACAAAGACACATACTGTACTATTCCTTGTATATGAAAATACAGAATAGGCAAATCCGTAGAGACAGAAAGTTGATTAGTGGTTGCCAGGAGATTAGTAGTAGTGAGCAATGAGGAGTGATTACTTCATTGGAACACTGAGGCGTTCTTATAAAGTGATGAAAAAGTTTGAAACTAGAGTGGGATGATGGTTATACAACATTATGAATGCACTAAGTGTCACTGGATTGCCCACTTTGTACAGCCATATAATGGCTAATTGTATGTTACATGAATTTCCCCTCAATAAAAAATAACAATAATATTCATATGACCAAGTGAAGTATATTTCAGGGATGAAAGGAAGATTTAGAATTGGAAAATCTATATTAACACACTAAATTTAAAAAATCACAAAAATCATGTTTTTATCTCAACAGATACAGATAAAAACATTTGACAAAATCCAGCATCCATTCTTGATTTTTTAGAAATCTCAGCAGAGTGGTAATAGTCAATTTCTCAATTTGATAAAAGGCATCTATGAAAACGGTTCAGCTAGCATCAATTGATTTTGATAAAGATGCAAAGGCAATTCAATGGAGAAAAAAGTCTTTTCAACAAATGCTACTGGAACAAGTAAGTATACATATGCAAAAAAAGAGAAAAAAAAGAAAAAGAAGAATCTCTTCTCATAGCTTACATAATACATAAAAATTAGCACTATATATATATATATATATATATATATATCAGAGACATAAAAATAAAACCTAAAACTATAAAATTTCTAACATGAAAAATAGGAGAAATATTTGAGTTAGGCAAAGATTTCTTAGATACAACACCAAAATCTTCATCTATAAAAGAAAAAATAATAATAAATTGATAAATTGGATAAATCAAAATTACAAATTTCTCTGCAAAAGACAGTTAAGAAAATGAAAAGGCAATCCACAGACTGAGATATAATATTTGAAGAATACATGCCTGGCAAAGAATTTGTATCCAGAACATCTATCCAGAATGTATAAACTCTTATACATCACTGATATAAAAGTTACTGTCATTTTAGAAAATTTTGGCTGTCTGATAAACATACACATACTATATGACCATGTAGTAGCACTCCTATGTATTTATTCATGAGAAATGAAAACTTATCACACAAAAACTTGAACATAATGTTTGATGTTTTTATTCATAATCACCTAACCTGAAAACAATTGAACAATCCACTGGTGAATGAAAAAACAAACTGTGATATATCCCTATAGTGGAATACTACTCAGCAGTAAAATGGATTAAAATACTATTTGCACAACAACATGAATAAATCTTAAGTGCATTTTGCAAGTGAAACATACAAAGGGCACAAGGGAAATTTGGGGGATGATAAAATTTTTACAAATCTTAATTATGGTGGTACTTGCATGACTATGCGTTTTGTCAAAACGTAGAACTCTACACTAAAAAGAGATAATTTTAATTTTAAAAGCTTCTCTATCCAGCATACTTAAATTACTTGTTTTTATTTCTCTAATTCTTTAGAATCAAAAAAGAATTTGCATCTTTGACTTGCTCTGTTATAGAATTGTAATTAAAATCAGAGAATGATGGATACCATTTGAAGTACTGTGCAAATAGAGAATTATTAGAAATTAATTTGTTGGTTTATTCTCTCAAGCATTTATAAAATATCCATAGAAGACAGCCTATTAAAATGATAGATTAACATGGCAATCATGTGACCAAGGAGCCAATAAGTTAATTAAAGTTCATTCATTCTACTAGCTCATCTCGTGGGGAAGAAGTTGACTAAATTCAGAATAGTAAAAGATATTTGTATCCAATTTGATTTGCCTACTAAATAAATTTTACATGTACATATATAGATTTTTTTCATATATTTATAGAAGATTAAATAACTTGGAAAACATACTAAAATAACACTTGGGAAGATATTTTAACAAAATTCCTCAATCAGACTTTTTAAACCTTACAACTATGATTTAGGATGCTAGCAGTAGATAAAATTATTTTCCATCACCCATTTAGAATATTTGATTACTAATTTACATAAGCAAGGCACCAGAATATAACAAATATATATCACCTTTGAGAGAGAGCCTTTTCATAATCAAAAGTGGCTACCCTATTACCTTCAGTAGAGCATACTAGTGATTCAAATACATTTCTGTCCTATCAGACAAAAAGCACCATGTGACACTAATGTGCTGGGAAGTTGGATGCTGGTTGAAACAAAGATATGTGGGTAGATAAAGCAATCTTTTATTACTTGATTATGAAGTGCCACCTACACCCTTGAACTCTGAGTGATTTATTACAAGATGATTAAGACTATGTGTTGATGCCTCAGAACTGTTTTGATTTATGACGATTTCACAAAATATCAGAATTGTCTCGTTTAAAGTCATTCTAAGTTGCATCCCACATTTGAACATAGAAAGGTAATTTAAAAGTTCACCATAGACAATTCAAAATTGCCAACAAAGTCTGGATTCACAGTGGGTTTCTTCTTGTGTGCTCTCCTGATGGCTGGCATGTTTGTTCTTATATAGTATACTCTCAGATCACACACTGAGGGTGGTAGGTCAGGCCATGATATGCCAGGTCTCTAACACCACTTACCCTAGCTCAATGGTAAGCCATGTCATTGCCAAATATAGTTCTTTTTCCAACAGGCCTTATGAATCTCTGGCAAACAAACAAACAAAAAAAGGCATTTTAATGGGAAGTTCATTAACTATTATCACTCTAAATCTATCTGCCACACAGGAGTGACCAAGAGGTTAAAGTGAACCTCTGAACTTGAGTTATATCAGATTCGGCTAAGAATAAATATATCCATATTGATGAATGGATGATAGTATGGACTATCAACCAACTAAGATAGTTTTAAAAATAGACCAGACCTACCTCATCCAAGGTGTGTAATCTTGAACATGCAATACAGGCAAAATGCCTGGAAAGGTGTGCCAGCTGTTTGGAGCCAGAAAATAGATTATCTTTATAAACAATCTGATTTATCTTAATGTTTCTGTAGTTTGAGAAGTGGGCAGATTTTCTTGCTTCCTATGGTCTCATGGTTTATAATTTGTCTCCACTTTTCTTTTTTCTTTCATAAGATTTTTTAGAAATTCTTAGATTGTCTCATTTTTGTTCTACAAACCAAGGGATTTTGTCATATCAACACTAGGTGTTTTAAGGAGGTAAGCCAGAGTGGCAGGCAGAATTCTCCAGCAACTAGTGTGTTAACAACATTGCACAGTTTAGTAAGGTTTGCCTTTTCCATCTGACCTTCCCTATCTGAAGTTTTGGGGGGTTATTTTGTTTTGTTTTGTTTTGTTTTTCTGACTTACTACAGGTCTTAGTAATGTTAAGGGAAACAAGTTTTCCTTTTCAGAATGTCAAACAAAATTTTTTTTCTACCATTGTTAATTAGTAATGGTAAAGAGCTATGAAGAAGAATGGTTTTTAAGAAAATAAAATTTGAGTCTTTAGTATGTGATATTTACAAATATCTTTTAATGCCTACTATGAACTCAGTCCCTGATCTTACCTTTTTCACCTCTGAAAGTCAGTTCTGTACTTCTAAAATGTATTTTATCATATATTGCTAGCTCATGTAAATTGATATCTATGAAAAAGAATTTTCTTTATGTAAATGAAGACATTTGCACATATTTGAACAGGCAAACTTTAGGGGATTTTTTTGTTGTTGTTTAATTGTTTTAGGTTTTTCATTGTGCATTTTGGTTTGTGTGTGTATGTTTTGCAAGTAGGATATATGAGCCAGGTAGTTATCATTTCTCTTGAGTTTTCTTAGGTCTCTGATATGGGTTGAATGTTTGTCCCCCCCAAAAACTCATGTGGAAGATTGATCCCCAGTGGGCAGTGTTGAAAATTGGGGCCTTTAGAACGTGAATGGTTCCATGGGTTAATGGATTAATGGATGTGGATTTGTGGCTTTATTGGGAGAGCACATGAAAAAACTCTCCTGCCATTCTTCCCATGGGTCACCACAAAACTTTGTAAAGACTCACACCAAGAAGAAGGTCCTCAGCTTCCTGGATCTTAGACTTCCTAGCCTCCAAAATGGTAAGAAATAAGTATTGTTTCCTTACAAATTACCCAGATTCAGGTATTCGGTTACCAGTGACAAAACAGACTAGCACAGAAAATTGGTACCAAGAAGTGGGGTGCTGCTTATAATGAAGACCTGAAAATGGAGAAGCAGCTATGGAACTAGGTAATGGGAAGAGGTTGGAAGAATTTAGAAGCAGAGGCTAGAAAAAGACTAGATTTTGGTAAAGGCCTAGAAAACAAGGAGATTAGGGAAATTTGGAATGCCTTAGAGATTGGTTAAATGGTGGTGACCAGAATGCTGATAGATATATGGACAATAAAAGCCATTTTGAGGAGGTCTCAGATGGCCTTAAGGAGGAGCTTATTGGAAACTGGAGCAAAGGCAAAGGTCACTCCTGTTATGAACTGGCAAAGAACTTGGCTGCATTGTGTCCATGCCTGAGGGCTTTAAGGAACTTGAAACTTAAGAGTGGTGAACTGCTTAATATAATTTTCTCTAAGTCCATCCATGTTGTTGTGAATGGTAGTATTTCATTCTTTTTTGTAGCAGAGTAGAATTCCATTGTGTGGTTATACTTCGGTTTCCTTATCCACTCATTTGATGATGGACATTTGGGCTGGTTCCAACTCTTGGCTATCGTAAATAGTGCTGCAATGAACATTGGAGTATGGGTATCCCTAAGACAAGTGAATAGATATCATGTAGGGGGGAGGGGAGAGAGGGAGGAAGGAAAAGGAATGGGTAAAGGGCCACAAAAATCAGCTACAATGTATATTCAGAAGTTAAAATTTAAAAAATAAAAATAAAAAATAGATGATAGACAGATAGATAGATAGATAGATAGACAAAAAGAGTGATGAACCAGGGTATTTAATGGAAGAAATTTCTAAGCAGCAAAGCATTCAGGTAGCTGCATGGCTACTTCCAACAGTTTATGCTGAATTATGGCAGCAAAGGCATGATGTAAATCCAGAATTTATAATTAAAAGGGAAGCAGAAGGTAAAAACTTAGAAAATTATCAGCCTGGCCATAGAAAGAGTAAAAAAAATAGTGTGTTTAGGAGAAAAAACCAAGGGTGTAGCTCAGCAACTCTCTGCTGAAGGGCTTAATACAGAAGGAAAGGATCATCAGAATGGAAGAAAGACCTCAAGGGCATTTCAGAGATCTTTGAGGCTGCCCCTCTCATCACAGACCCAGAGGCCTATGAAGACAGAATAGTTTTGGGGAACAGGCTCTAGAAGTCCTCCACTGGCTCACTACTCAGGGCTACCTTGGGATGCTGCTACCCACATCCCAGTTGCTCCAGCTACTCTGCTCTGGCTTCTCCAGCTATGCCCAAATTGACCCCAGGTGCTGCTGGACCCACTGTTTTGAAAGACATGAGCCATAAGCCTTGGAAGCTTCCACATGGTGTTAAGTCTTCAGGCTCCCAGAATGCCAGAGCTATGCAGGCATGGAAGCCTCCATCCAGATTTCAAAAGAAGTATGAAAAAGCCTGTTGGCCCACAAAGAGATTTTTCACAGGGGTGGAGCCACCAAAGAGAGATCCCACTAAAGCAATGCCAAGCAGAAATGTGTGATTTAAGTTGCAGCAGAGAACCCCCACCAGAGCCATGCCTACTGGAGCCATGAGAGTGAGATTGCCATCAAAACTCCAGAACCATAGAGTAATCAATGTGCAACACCAGCCTGGGAGTGCTGAAACATGGGCTGAACCCAGGAAAGCTCATGGAGGTGGGGCTGCCCAAAGACCTGGTGGCCCAGCCCCTGCATCAGTGTGCAGAGGATACTGGACATGGAGTCAAGGTTTAAGATTTAATGTCCACCCTGCTGGGTTTCGAACTAGCTTTGGGATGGCTACTCCTTTCTTCTTCACTCTTGCTCCTTCTTGGAAAAGGTAAGTGTATCCCATGCTCATCTCACCTTCATAACTTGGAAGTAGATAACTCATTTTGATCTCAGTGGCACGGACTTTGGACTTTTGAGTTGGTGTTGGAATGAGTTAAGACTTTGGAGCTGTGAGGATGGAATGAATGTATTTACATCTGAGAAGGACATGTGCTCTGAGGGGTCAGGGGCATAATGCTATGGGCTAAATGTTTGTTCCCTCCAAATCTCATGTGGAAGATTGATCCCCAATGTGGCAGTGTTGAAAGGTGGGGCCTTTAAGAGGTGTTTGGATTGTGAGGACTGTGCTCTCATGAATGGATTAATCCATTAATGGATTAATGGGTTAATGATTTCATGGGTTGTCATGGGTGTGGACTAATTGTTTTATAGGAAGAGCAAGTGAATTGTTAATGAGGGCTCTTGCCATTCTTACCATATGGTATTCTACACCACCTCAAGACTCTGCTGAGAGCCCTCACCAAGAAGGCCCTCACCAGATACACTCCCTGGACTTTGTGCTTCCCCGCCACCAAAACTGTCAGAAATAAATTTTGGTTTTTTACAAATTACCCAGTTTCAGGTATTCTCTTATAAGCAACAGAAAATTGACTAATACAGTGTATAAATGTCAAACTTGCTACCCCTTTCAGCAAGGGGTATATCTCAGTGGGAGATTCTAGCGGTTTGACACTACCCCAGAGAAGAAAAGAGATTTGCATATTTCATTCTATGATTTCAGAAGAGCGGAAAAGAGAAGGGTAGATTGAGAAAAGGAGGCTCACACCACTTCTTTCTTCCGATCACATATTGACAGATGAGCATCACCTCTTTTTGCTACTGAACTGCATTTTCTCCATGACACGACTCGGTGTTTCCCACAGTCCAGGCTGGCATCATATGGCTAATGAGCCTTCATGTCTCCAAGAGTCCATATGTCTGCATGGCATGATGTCTCAGTTGGAATTTAACTTCTATTACTATCTTGTTTTGTGACCTTTGGTGAGTCTCTTAACCTTTTTGAGACTCTCTTAACATTTCTCCAATCCTAGACTTCGAGAAGCATGGAAAACAATAGACACAGTACTTGCCTTTCAGAGGTGGCATGAGGATTAATTAGCTGATGTTTGTTAAGAGCTATGTAAATGCTAAGTATTATGATTATTCTTTACTCATGTTAGCATTGCAAAATGTCAGTGTGCTGAGTGGGAAAGGAAGATAGGATTATAGGACCCTAGTGGACTATGACTCTTATAAGTTTCCCCTCTCTAGTGAAATTACTAGAACTATGTTCAGTTACCCTGATTAATGGCTTCATTATTACCAGGAGATAGCAATTAGATGATTTGAAAAGATACATACAGCTATAATTCACAGTTTTATATGGACCAGAAGACTCAGAGAGAGACCTCACAGGATAATATCCAAATCATTGAATTATAATGGAATGTGATTGCTCCTTGGGGTGTAAAGTCCATATCTGACTGCTTTGAGTTAAACATACTCTGTATAGGACCAAGGCGACATCAAGGCAAAAAGAATTGGGCTGTTCCACTAACTAATTGATTGATTATGTTCAAACAGTGAGCCTGGCTGGTAGCTCTGGGTCTATTAATCACTCATATGTAACTCTCTATTAAACCTGTAGTGTGGAGTGGTGGACAGTAACATTTAAACAAATAAAATATAAATAAATACACAAAGGCTGGGGGCCTTTTAGCCAATAATTCCTTAAGGATGCATCACAATATTTGACTCTGATAAAGTTCCGTCCATCACAGCATATGTTATAATATTTGCTACCTGGGTACTTACTTGAAAGTCTGAATTGCATACATATTTCCAAAGCAATACAATCTTCGTTTAAATGAAAATATTTTTTTCACATATATTTGGATCAAAGTAGTGATTTCTTTTTCCATGGGTATCCCAGGGCTTACATGTTGCCTCTAGTATTAATATACTTCCTTAAAATTATATGTTATGCTATTGACATTCTAGGGCAAATGATCCTCAACCCTGGTGGGTTGCTAGAAGTCACTGATATTTTTCTTTACTTTATTTGTGTTCAGTACTTGATAATCAAAGATATCAACTTTTCATTCCTTCTTGATAAGAAAATAGTGCTCTCAACACACCACCAACAACAGAAGAGAGCAAGATAGGCTATGCATGCAGAGGCTCATGCAGAGAAGGGAGGTTAGGAAATTGTGCTCAATCTGATCTGTGTTTTTCCCTCTGGGTCAGTTGGGGAAATTGAGACATATCGTTAAACATCCACACTTCAAATTTTCACAGGAAAAATGTCACATGGCCACTCAGAGATGAATAATTGATGAAAAAAATTCTGCATAGATCATAGTATATTCTGCCGCTGCCTTGTATTTCATAATAGTCTATCTCTGACATCAGTATTATATTACTAATTGACACTGACCAGAGATGAGTAATAGCCATTGGTTAGCAGATAGAGATAAGAAATGCACCAATAGATGCACATTAATAAAAATCCAACGTGAGTCTCATGAGGAAAATGGGGCTGCCTTGGACTGAAAGATAATAGCATTAGCCAAGATATCATGTAACTACTGAGAAGTCAAAGAATTATTCTCAGTTTGGACAAATATTTCTTTCCCACATGCTCTTAAATTTCTTTTTTTAAAAAAAGAAAAAATTGCTGTTTGTCTTTTTCTTTTCCCTCTACAGACTGCCAGATTATTATAAAAGAGCATTTTATATCAGTAAGTATGGAACATCAATTGAAACATAATTGTATCATTATTTTAAGCTCAATAGGCACAAAATATGCCTCTTACTTGGCAATTCCCAGATTGTTGTCAGGAAATAGACACAAATCAACTGAAAAGCTTGTATTTATTCGTACCTAAGAAAGGTTTTCTTGTCAATAACTACGTATGGATGTTTTCCCTACTGATTTAAACAAAAGGAAGATCCAGAATGTTTTGGCAATTTATTTTTGTCGTCATTTATATCTCTACAGAAGTAGAGTTAATATTATATGGTGCCAATATATTCTGAGCAGAGTGATATTCTCAGTACAGCTATGACCTTTTCCCCTGTAATTAGTTCCAACTGAAATTAGATTCAGTGAAAGCCTGGCTCCAATTAGAGCTAAATCAAAACAAAACTCAGGGCTTGATTTCATATAACAAAATTGTTGAGGAAAAAGGGGGTGGAAGAGGAGGGGATCTTCTTCAAATTTAGTTCAGCAAATTGAACCAGATGATAAATCCTTTGAGCTCTGGTAAAAATGTGAATCTATTTCCATACAGGCCTATATTAATATTTCCTATGACTCATGGATTTTGTAGTCTTACCTCGGTTGACCAATTTTCTGATACTCTGGAAATTGCAAAGCAAAAATCTTCACAGTTCTGATCTAGGGAAAGATTCATTTCTCTAGAAGAAATGATTAACATATAAATCTTTCTTTGGGGATACCATTATAAAACAGAAAGTCAAGATTACGAGGATTACTAGAATGCATTTAGTGCTTGTCTCATCCTGAATAACTCTGTGTATCTTCCTAACATGCAAATGAGTGTATGACATAGAATTTCTTTCTGAATTCGGTTTCCTTATCTGTAAAACAAACATACAAATAAATAAATAAATAAGGATACTAAGACTAACTCCTAATGCATGAGGCACCCTGTAAATATGAGTTATATTTCTTTCCTTTCTCTCATCAAACTGGTGTTGATGCACCAAATAGGAAAGTTGATGTGCTAACCAGAACAGGCTTCACATAACGCAGAAGAGGAAAAAACAGGCTTCAAAATATAAGGTTAAGACTAAATCACTGGGAGCTTCAAAGTCCAGATTAAGGAATTGTGGCAACCATATACCTACAAGGATAGACAACTATTCCAGCTATGAAATTGCTTTTCATTCATGGAGAGCCTATTTCAGCACCACTATTTAGGAACTTATGGAATTCCTGGTCCACAAACATGAAATCCCACACAGCATAGCATCCAACCGAGACCCTCTTTACAGCAAAAGAAGTAGAGGAGTGGGCTCATTACTAAGGGATTTACTGGCCATATCACATACTGTACCATCCAGAGGCATCCAGATTCATGGAAAACTGGAACAGCTTCTAAAGGCACAACTAAAATGCCAGCTTCGAAGGAATACTCTGAAAGGATGGGTTATCATTCTTCAAAATATAATATACTTATTAAGTTAGAGACCAATAGATGGTGCTGTCTCCCCAGGAGGAAAGATACATGGGTTTGGGAACCAAAGAATGAAAGCAGAATTGGCCCGTTTACTTTCTCTCCCAGTGACCCACAGGAGGACTTTGTGTTTCCTTCCACTGTAATTCTGGACTATGCAAGGCTGAAGGTCCTGGTCCCAAGAGGGAGTATACTCTTATGTGCCCTCATCACCAGGGTTTGTTCCATTGAACTACAAGATACAGCTGCCTCCAGGGCCCTTGGGATTTCTTGTGTCCTGGGGCCAGCAGATAAAAATAGAAGTCACCATACTCACAGGGGTAGCTTAGGGGCAGGGAGAAATATGTGTGGAACCCAGGTGCTCCACTGAGTTTCTCCTGGTACTCTTCTGCCCATCGCACCTATGAACATACACGTGTAACATCCCTGCATTGAGAAGAGAATAATTATCAAGTATTCAGACACTTCAGGTATAAAGGTTTGATCACACCACCAGATAAGCTACCCAGACCTGCAAAAGTAATAGCTGAGTGTGAGGAGAACTAGGAATAGATAATGGGGGAGAGGATGAGAACCAGCAGCAGACTCAGGACAACTGCAGTGGTAGGAGCTGTAGTTCATCCCATGAGCTTCCTTCTTTTTGGAGTTCTCCTCAAGAATAAAGGTCCCCAGAAACCATGAAGGAGTTATATCCTGAACTTGTATGGGAAAGCACATCTATGTGCCATAAGGGGTGGACTGTAGCCATGGAGATTTTTCTCACATACATCCTACTTCAGGACTCAGAAGGGTGAGAAACTCCAAGATCCTGAGTTTTAGAGGTCAATAGACCTTCCATCTAGAAATCTGCTGTTGCTCTGGCTCAGCTCTCACCTTCTAGTCTCTATTTTTCTCAGTATAAATTACCATACAAAAAATGTGATTGATCCAACTTGGATTGGGTGTCAAACTTAGCCCAAAAATCTCTTCTCAATGAGGGAGAGCTGTCTAGCATAAAATGGCTCTCACAGTCTCAGCCCTAGAGAAGACACCTGCAGATCAGACCCCATCTGTTAAGAAGATCAGAAGTAACTATCTAAACTGATATGACAAATATATCCACTACAATTCCTCTGATGCAAAAGAATCCACTTTCTTCAGAAGCAACTTTTCCATCTGGGGATAGTTCTAAATATTTCTCTTCATCTCTGGGTATTTTGGGAACCGCATGAGGCCACTGCCTCATAAAGTAACACAGATGATATCTGCTATCTCTCAGAATTTCAAAAAGTGACCAGAAATATGTAGTCTTTTGAGCTTCTGGAAATTTCATCTTTTGGTATGATTTCGAACACTTTTTCCTGCCATGGACTCCATGCCCCACCCACTGTTGCAAATGAGGAAAATAGCTTAAAGATTTGTGTTCTTCTCCAATATCTGTTTGGGTTACTCACTTGCAAGAGTTCCAATGTCAATGGCTATTTCAGATAGAGCAAATCTCCATTTTACTTAAGCCAATGAGGAATGACCTAGGAGAGAAGTTCAGATCTGTCGCTTTTTTCTGCCTGCATTTCCATTTCATTTTCTAAACTTTAACCTCTCCACAATGCAGTGTTTATTAGGATTCTGCATCTAAAAGAATGCTTGTTGTTTGAAGCATTTTGCCTTCTGTTTTACAAATGAAATCCGTCTTCCCCTGGTAGACGGATTTCAAAACATCACTTGAGCAAATCCTTCTCGGAGAGACATTGAAGTAACATTTCAGTTTCATCATAATGAAGCTCATACTTATAGAAATTGGCCAATGCTAAGACATCCTTCTTCTCTCTAGCTAATTGAGAGAGTGTGCTTTAAGCAAATTCTTGGAATTACGTCACAAACACTGACAAGAGCAAAAAGAGCCTAACTATAGGCTTAGAAAAAACCTGAGACGTAGGCAAAGAAAGGGAATGCTTATGGAACTCCTCTTAAGGCTTCTAAGACTCCTTGGATGTCCAGGTACTATGCATCTAAGGGCATTAACTTATTTAACATTTACAAGGAGCCTAAGAAATGAGCTTTATTTCCATTGTTTACAGGTGGGAAACTCAGAAAGGTTAAGCAACTTGCCAATATATTTACACAGTTCGTAAATCGAAGAGATGGAACTCAAAAACAGAACATTCTATCATCAAAGCACATATCTTTCAAAAATGTAGCAGTGCCCCATTCTCCAGTCCCACCTCAACATTATTCTTCCCCCCTAATTTGCCATTGAATATAAGAAGAAATTTTAAAAGACAAATTTGGTGTGACTACACATTGAGTGGGCGTATGCTGTACCTCACAGCAATAGCTGTAGGGGCAACAAAGACAAAAGAGAAAAGAGAAGAAAAGCTTAACAAATGAGTACAAAAGATTAATGACAATCAAGATTATCTAATGTTGTACACTTATCTCTACCCCCATGTGTTGAAGTAGAGAAAGGGAGAAAGGTTTATGTCCAGACAGCAAGGAAAACTAGGGTTTATTGAAAATACTCTGTCCTTTGGGCTTTACATGCTTTGTCTTGTTTGATCCAAACAATCCTCTCATTCAGATAATACAGTTCACATTTTACAGAACAAAATGAAGTCCAGAGAGAGTTTAACAATTAGAATTGTTCAGGTACAAGCTACAGAAAACCTGACTAACTGGCTCAGACACATAAAGCATTGTTTCTCATGCAATAGGAAGTCTGGGGTGGACAGTAGACAGAAGTGCAGAGGGTCAACATTGCCACCAGGGACTCAGGCTCCTTGGTACGCCAGTCCCAGCATGTGGCTTTTACTCTTATTCTTTCAAGATGACTGCTGAACCTCTGAGCATTGTAAATGTATTCTAGGTAGGAATATAAAGGAATATAGAAAAGGAGAGAATGAACAGAAAAGGGCCATGCCAGTGAAGTCTGTCTCTTTTTATCAGAAGGACAAAATATTTTCTAGAAGCCTCACCTAAAGCTTAATATCTTTGTCCAAAACTACATGACATAACTACCTATATCTGTAAGGAAAGCCAGTGAACTGAGTATTCCAAACTTGAGTGCAGCCCTGAATAAAATCAAGGTTAGTAATGAGTTAATACTTATAAAGTTCTTAGAATAAGATATGACACAAAGTTAAGTGCTATGTATTTAATACATGAATAAATGAAGGAATAAAGTAATGAAAAGATGAAAAAAAATGGGACTGGATATCAGGTAGGTGGATAGAATTATTTAACACAGAGATAAATAACTCATCTAAGTTGCCCACCTAGCAAATGGTAGAGTTGTAATTCCCTCCTGAGTTTTTCTGATTTCAAAAATTCCTCTTATTTTTTTCTTTTCTTATTATTACATAACAACACATCCAACCACACACACAGGGTTTTTTGGGGGAGGGTGTTTCCATTTTTTTATATTTTAACTTCTCAATATATATTGTAGTTGATTTTCGTGACCCTTTACCTGTTCCTCTTTCCCCCCACCTCTCTTCCCTCCCCCCCACATCATATCTGTTCACTTGTCTTATCAAGTTCAAGGAATTGTTGTGATTATTGTGTCTTCTTCCCCTGCCACCCTTCATTTGTTTGTGTGTTTATTTATTTATTTTGAGCACACACCATTTTAAATGCCAATGCGAATATGTCTGTGAATACTATACAGTTGTCATGAGTGCTACTTAAAATATTAGCATTACAAGTGAAGAATCCAGTTACACAAAAATAGACATGCCATTCTAACCAATTTCATTCACTAGTGTGCTCCTTAGCCTTTAATATGCCAGTCTAGAAAAGGACCAAAAGTGGCACTGGCATTCACAGAAGTTCAACCTTCGTTTAAGTTTAAGAACCCCGGACCATTCTTGTAATTCTGCCACTTAACCTAGAGCCCTGCACAAAGAAATGTCACTTGCAAATCTTTCACCTCCTCATAATGTTATCATTGGTGTTTATTGCCTTGTCTTGACAAAAGCATCTGAAATCAGTGCTTCTAGGGAAACAGAGGCACTGGAAAACTGGAAGTGAAAGAAACACAAGACTTCCCACTAAATACTGAAAAATAAGCACAACATTGTAAGGTGGAGACTGCCTTTTGTTAGCTCACTTGCTAGCATTTCTGGTTTTTAGCCTTTAGGTGAGTAAGTGATCTTAGTGTGCTGCATCAACTATTGACAGCACATCCATGTATCAGCACAGTCGGTAACCTCCTTTGTTCGACCTTAGAAGTCCTTACATGCCAAATCTCATCTTCCATATACAGACATACCAGGTTGACTCAGGTTTGTCCTAGATGGCAGAAGAGAGACTCAAAGATCACCCCTTATAAAAATTCATTACTGATGAATATTGAAATATAACTGGGAAATTAATCAGGATTATTAAACATCAAGAGATTAATGCCAGCTGGTTCTATGGGAGACAGAACCAACCACTACAGAAGAGCTATTAAAAGTGCCGATTGAAAAAATTTTAATATATGTCTATATGAATGTGAAAATGACTAACTTTTCAAAGGTCAGTCAAAGACAGAAAGCAAATGGAAAGCTGAAAATGAAGAGTTCGGTGGTATAGGAAATTGTCCTCGGCCCTTCTGAGCAGCCCAGCTACTTTCAGAGATCATATTGACTCTGCCTGAAGTACCTCTTTACTAATCAAAGAAAGGTATTTGGCCTTTTGCTTTAGCCAAGATCCACTGTGGATTCAGTGGGTATCCACTGAGTAGGTCGAGACCTTAAGAACCCAATCAAATAATGAAATCCCATGTGCTTCCCAAAAAGAAATTACTGTTTTCTTTTCATGTGGATTATGACTTGTTTAAACCCCAGTGACTGTTCAGTTTCTGTTCACAGAAGACAAATATTTGCTAATTAAGGATAAGAATAGATAGAACCAGAAGGTTAATCTGCTTATTTCTTGCTAAAAGTCATACAAGGAGGCTGCTATCTTCTAAAGTGTGTTTTACAAGACATTTAGAAATTCTTGTCTTGTATTTCATATACATTGACACCATTATCACTCTTTAACCTGCCTTTCTTTGTGAGGCTGTTATTGGGAGCTCCAGAATGAAAATAAAAAATGACTTCTGGGGCCGAGCCCGTGGCGCACTCGGTAGAGTGCTGCGCTTAGGAGCGCGGCGACGCTCCCGCCGCGGGTTCGGATCCTATATAGGAATGACCGGTGCGCTGAGTGCCGGTCACGGAAAAAAAAAAAAAAAAAAATGACTTCTGACCTAGACACTCTTGAACTATTTCACCCTGAATCTTAGATAGTCTCTAGTTCATCTGGAATCAGACAGTCTGGGTTTGAATATAGCTTCCATTACTTCTAGAAATGATCTTGAACAATTACTTAATCTCGTAGTTAGTTTCCTCTTCTACAACATGATGATGTTGATAGTGTGCATACCATGGGATTGTGATAAGACATAAAAGAGATCATACATATAAATTGTCTAACATAACTCCTGGATGCTTAATAAATACTCAAAATGTAATAGTACTTATTACTTAAAACCAAACAGAGTGCACTCTCCTCAGGTAGATGGCATCAGATCTTCTTATAATAGATTTAGAATAGATTCATATATACTATTTTTTCCTAGTCATTATGTCCTTTCAGGATATTAATAAACTGCCTAACTATACGAATAAACATTTCTAAAGTCCCAAATGTTTCTTACTATAAAGCCAATTCTCCAGCACTCAATGGCTCATCATTTGATTAGTGGATTAATTCCTTTCCTTTTCTTCAGGAAAGGAGAGATATAGTGAAAAGAATGCAAGCCCCATCGACAGAGTGGGAAGCATCATCCATTCCAAGATTAGAGGTAAGATCTTTAGGGAATGTCAAAACTCCCTTCTCATGAGCCTCAGTACATAAATGGATATGTATCAATGTGCCTCTCATTTGCTTTAGTAAAACTTCCCTCTGAGGAACATTAATTAAAACATTTAGGAATCACAGTTGACTCTACAATTTGAGTGGAAGCCAGAAAAAGGTCTTCCTTCCATTGTGCTGTTTATTGTTAATATAAATACTGCAGCTGCTGCTCAGAATGCTAAAACAATACTTCAAAGATATCATGCATTTGATTTTCCCTGTCCCGTGAGGATCAGAAAAATTAGTCATAATATAAGATGGTTCTCCTGTGAACATGCTGGTTCTGCAACAGTGGAACGGAGAGAAAAGATATCCTGGGTTGCAAGCAATAGACCCCAAGAACACAGTGACAGGCTGGGTCCAAAGTCCAAATTATTGTGCTGACAGGCCAACATCTGTGACCTTTCTAGATATCATGGTGTCAAATGCATCAATTCAACTTTGAAGAATAATTTCTTTCCGAGAATTCTCTAATAAGATGGTCAGAGTTGATACATCTCTCACTCTCAAATCTCTATTCTATCCCCACTCAGATCTCTCTTTCAAATAGCACATAGCAAACTGTCTATTCTTCAGGAATATCTCACAGCTTTTAAACCAATACACCTCCGCAGTCTGGCTTCTTTTCTTTGTTGCCTCTCTAAGCACATGGCACCACAATTTCCCCAGTGAACACCATCCTTGCTTGTTTCTTCTCCCATGCCTGCTGAGTAAAATCATCACGTCTTATCAAGACTAATTCTTTTTTAAAAAAATTCTTTTTCTCCATCCCAATTCTCAGTCTTCTACTACCTTAGATCCAGCCATCATCATCTACGTTTGCATTATGGGGATAATTTCCTAACTAGCCTCCCTGTCTACCTTGCTCCTCACCAATGCAATCTCTACAAAGCCACCCACAATCTTTCTGTAGTGCATTTCCAATTATGTTGCTCCCTACTTAAAACATTTTAAAGACTTTCACTGTCTTCAGGATAAAAAACAAACTCTTTAGAATTTTGTGAAATTCCTTTTGTGATCTGGTCCCAACTTATATTCTCAAGCAATCCTGTTACCCCTCATACTCGATGTTCCAGATGTACTACATTACTTGTAGTTTTTCAAACTTACCATGGTTTTTCTTGCCCACAGGTCTCTGCACTTGCAGTTTACTACACTCAAGAAAGTGGCCCCTTTCTCAATATTTTCAGTTATCTGGTTAAGTCATTCATCTTTTGGATTTGGGTTTAGAGACCACCTCTTCCTTGAGGTTTTCTCTGACTTCCAATTGTATCCAGTATTTTTTGTATGTCCTCAACACTTTCAAACAATAATATTATTGTATTTTTTTTTAATTCCATTCTAGACTTCTTCTTTTCTAAGATTCTTAAAGTCAGCAGTTTTGTTTGTTGAATGCCCAATGCATAGAACAGGGCCTCACTCATAAATCCTCAATAAAAAAATTTTATTGAATACCAAGATAGTCATCAAGGTTTGATTATAAATACCAAAAAAACTGATAACAAATCAAAATCCCTAAATATGGAAATGGGTTAATAAATTTTGGCGCATCTATAACGTGGAAGATAGCATTGCTTCTTCAAAATAAAAAAGGTTTTGAAAATTTTTCATAGATAAGAACATAGAAATGATGGGATACTGAGTGAAAATCACAGATCAAGTCTGCATTAACAATATGATGTCAGAGTATAGACATACAGATAGAGAGGAGACAGACAAATAGATATACATGATAGAGAAAGAGATGATGATTATTTAGATAGATAGCAGACAAACTGGAAAAATATACAAATATGATAACAACATTTATATTTGGCTTATTTGTAATTTTTGTGTACTACACTTTGAAGTATATTTCTGATTTCCCAGGATGAGTCAAGTAAAAGAATAACAGAAGAGCAAAAGGGCCACAGTGAATTCTGACTTCATCTTGGCCAACATCTATAATGAAAAAAGTCACATTTGCAGATATGAAGCATCACAGCTGGATTCTCAGGACACAGCTAATGCGTGAAGTTAGATGGGTGGCAATACTAGTGTCAGACCCCAGTATCAAAGGCAGGAATGGAAACCAGAGAGCCAAGAGCAGGTCCAGAAAGTACAGCTCAATGAATGGTGAGGGGCCCATTGCAATATTGTAGAATAGCTCCTAGTGTCATGAATTGCACTGATAACAATCTGACCCACGGATCTTGGTGGGCCAGCAATGCTAAAGGCAGGAGCGAGGGCAATAATGAAGGTATCAATTTTGTGTTTAAGAAAGGTGGGGAAGGCAGAGACAAAGAGGATAAAGAAAACAGTCCAGCATTCTTTAGCAATTGCCAAAATGGCATTAAATAACAAATGTTCTTTTTGAAGAGAACAATTACCTAGTTAAATTAAAGAGTGTTTTCTTTCGAGTGTTGCAATTAAAAATAGAGGGCCAGAGAAACTTGCCTTAGCCATGTGCCACCACCCTAGGGTTTGTTGATCAACTTTATGCTCCATTTATGTCTCCATAAATCATTCTGTGGAATTAAAAGTGTGTGGCTGACATGAATATTACCCACTTTGCAAATGAAAGACAAGGAGCAAGAAAAACTTTATGCAGAAGCATGAGGCTATCATACAAAAGTTCTTTACAATTATTATCTCTGCTTCCTCACAAAAGTGAGATTACTCTCTTGGTGGATGTCATAGAATTGAGGCTTTGAAATGGAGATGCCAAGCTGTAAATTACATTTCTGAATCAATTATGCCTCTATCAGAAAGGCTATAAATAACGTGCAGAATTACCAGATGTGTAATTTTTTGTTACACTTGAACATTTGGCACGTTTAGAATGTCTGAGTGAGGGACTTGGGTTAATCTGTGAATTTCACGGATTCATCGACAAGACAGCAGAAAAATGTGGATGAGAATTATGTTGACTTTGCCTCAAGGAGACTTATTAGAACAAGGTCAACTCAGGAATTTGCCTGCATTTTTCTTAAAAGGAACTTGGATGGGAAATGATCATTGAAGCCCCCTGGTGTTTCACTGGCTGAATTCTCAGAAGAATTGAGTAAAGGACACATTTGGTTTCAGATGGGTGACTTGAGCAAAACATAATTCAATGAGGAGCCTTTCTTTTGACAGCTATACATTGATTTTATTTTGTCACCTTCTTGGGAAGTCTAAGTGAGAAACTGTTGGACAGTTTATTATAACCAGTCTCAGCATCCGAAACTTAAACATCAAACGGTGTGTACAGGAAAGGGTTGGAGTTTATCAAGTAGCCTCAGGCAGTAACCTTCCCATGAATATCACTTATTCCTGGGTCTGTTACATTTTAGAAAATGTTTCCTCCTGTGGCAAGTTAAGCTTTTATTCTTCTTATTTGTAGGTGAGCATTTGTGTTATTAAATTTAGAAGCTGTCAATAATAGGACTAAGGGAGAAATGTGTCTCTCTAACAGAATATAGCAGCCACCTTTTCCTGAGAATTGCTAGAGACATGTAAGAGTATTCCTTGTTAATGCACTAGAGGAAATCTGGCTCCCCTGCAATTAGGTAAATACTGTACGGTCTAATAAAGTTTTATTGGTTATGCCTTGAGTTGACTACCACTTATAAGGTTTGCAATATTTTTTCCCTTAGCACAACATAATAGAATGAACAACAAGTTTGGAATCGGCTGGAGTCTGACTGATGAAATATGTCTAAGGTCATAGTGTTAAATTTGTCACAGCTAAGATTTCAACCCAGCTCAGTTTTCTTATCTGTAAAATGGATATAATTGTTTCTAATTTCTTGTATTATTTTGGAGGTTAAATTGGTTAATGCTTGCAAAATATTTATTACAGTTCTCTACCTATAATTGGTACTAGAAGAAGTGATTCTCGGTATCATTTACAGAGCTTTCTTTTAAATTGAACATGCCTCTCCCCACATTTCTTGTCTTCTACCTACAATTGTCTGTCCCCAAAGAGGAGAGTAGCATAGCATAACTCTGAGTTAGTTAGTTTGGGTTTAAATCCCAGTTCAGATACTCATCAGCTGTATGAGCTCCAGCAAATCATATAACTTGTCTCTGCCTCTGTCTTCTCATCTGTTTAATGAGGATAATAATAGGAACCGCCTCACAGAGGACAACTTTCCTACTTAACTAGTGTTTGCTTTCAGGAGTAACTGAGATAAAACAAGGAAAGCATTCAGAACGCTGCCTGACCCATAACAGCTCACAATAAATACTTTTCTACTATGAATCCTTTTCAAAATCTGTTGAATTCATTCTCCCTCCTTGAGATAATTAATTTTATATGTCAATTTGACCAAGGCTTTGGATGCCCAGACATTTGGTCAAACATTATTCTGCATGGGTGTGTCTGAGGGTGTTTCTGGATGAGACTAGCGTTTGAATTAGTAGACTTAGTGAAGCAAATTACCTTCTCTAATTGGTTGGGCCTCATCCAATTGAAAACTTGAATAGACCAAAAAGGCTGCCTGACTACTGGGCTGGGACCTTGGTCTCCTTCTGCCCTCAAACTGGAACTTACACCACTGGCTTTCCTGATTCTAAGTCCTTTGGATTCAGACTGGAACTACACAACTGGCTCTCCTAGGTCTCCAGCTTGCCAACTGCAGATCTTGAGACTTCTCCATCTCAATAATCATGTGTACCAATTCCTTATAATAAAGATAGATAGATAGATAGACAGACAGACAGACAGACAGACAGACAGACAGACAGACAGACAGACAGACAGACAGACAGACAGACAGATAGATAGATAGATAGATAGATAGATAGATAGATAGATAGATAGATAAATAGATAGATAGATCGAGAGAGAGAGAGAGAGAGAGAGAGAGAGAGATTTAGCTCCCTGTATATTTATATTTCTCTTATTGGTCCTACTTCTTTGAAGAACCCTGACAAATACACTCCTCTATTTTTTTTCCTCTTCAACTTTCCATTTGCATGTAAACCTTGTAGTATGTGAGAAACATATTTACCCCTTCTAGTAATAATTGATCATCACCAGCACTCAATAGGATAAAAAGTAAACTAGTGGTTGGACCTCAGAAGAATATTGGCATATGTCAAATTTAATGCACTTATCAAAAGAAAAATCAAGATGATGTATCATAATGAGGTTTACCCAAACCAAATAACGTATCCATATAAAAACTAGTAGCAAGTCCTCCACAAAAGCAAACAAGAGAAACAAAGAGTTAAAGAGAGATGAAAATCACTTGCATGTGTATGGTTTCTTGGAGGGATGTTCTTGAAGGCCTTGAATATGACCCTTGAAAAGGGCCTCTTATATCTTGATTTCCAATTATTAGAAAATTAACAGCTGTGCATTTTTAGAAAGCCATTAATAAATCACTGCTTGTGAAGCTTTAAAGGCACTATGTTTCTTGTTCTGATGGAGAGAAGCATCAGAATTGAGTGGACATCTCCTCAACAAGTACAAATTGAGCCATGGTTTTGTCCGTGCAAGCTTTGAAAGAATAAACCATCTGAATGGTTTTTTTTTAAATATTGAGGGAGGAGTTGTCACATTAGAACTTGTTAATGCATTTACCATCATAACTGACACATGAACCTGTATCAAATTGAGAGTCAAAGTTTTTAACCAAAGGCTGGCCAGTTGGCTCAGCAGGTTAGTGTGCAGTCTTGAAACACAAAGATCAAGGGTTTGGATCCCCTTACCGGCCAGCCACAAAAAAAAAAAAAGAGAGAGAGAGGGAAGAAAAAAGAAGTTCAAAGTTTTTAACCAAATCTTGAAGATCCTGCAATATTCCATTGAGCATTTTGCATATGGTCACCCTCAGAATAAAGGATTTTTTTTTCCATTTTGAGTAATAATAGAGAGCAGTGTCATGTTTCTGCATTGAGATATAGTTGTCACATCACATTACATTACACTATCATTTACACACTGGAACATTCTTATTTGTTTAAAACCCAGTGTTTTGCTCCTATCTGAATGACAGCTTTCAGGCAACAGAAGGGAAAACATTAAAATCTTTGAATTTACTCTTTAAAGTATACAGTCATCAAATTGGGACATAAAAAGAAAATTGATGGGGTCACATCTTCTCTTATGCCAATGATAAAGTTGAGCAAATAAAAAGAAAAACTCAGGGATTCTTCAAGTAAAATATGTGATAAAGGTTCAGCACAAAGCACATAAATTTGAAGCAAGAGGAGCATAGCACAGGAAAAACTCAATTCATTTGTAATTTAATGCTTATTCAAATTCGGATCAACTGACTATGAAGACAAAAACAATTATTCTCACAACTTGAATATATTTAAAGACATAGCCTGTTCAGCATGAACAACACATGCTAGTCTTTAAATTCTGAGTTAGTTTGTGGTTTTTTTTCTTTCATAAGATAAATAGTCTTATATTGTGTATAACCAGAAAGTGAAGGGATTAAGCCTTCACTGCTAGATTCATGTGCACCCATTTTGAAAAAGTTACAGAAAAGTTTTGGTAGTATATGAGCATTTTTCAGAGGATTGAAAAAATTCAGCTGTCGCTGAACTTTTCTAATTGAAAAAATGGTATTTAAAGGTGATTTAGATAATTGGCTTTGTTCTCAACACAGTTGCATGGAAGATGGTACATGGAGAGAGGAAGATAGATACATAGATTTGCATATAGGAGCCAGTGATTGAAACATTGTATCAAAACTGGATATAACTTTGATGGAGAACAGAAGTGAGGCAGCTGATGTTCTAATTTAGGGAATGTTGGTTCCCATGGATTTTTAATTGGATAGATGTACCTAATTGAGAACACTTTGCTGAATACCCAATATTAAGAATAGTAATACTGTATATTCTCATTTATATTTTTAATATCTTGTTTTTAATATATCTAATATTTTTTCTCCATAATGTAGCTAGATAACAAAAATAATCCAAATTCTTACTGTGTATTTATTCTAATGGGCTCGTATTATATCATTCAAATTTAAAGAATAATTATAATTAAGCTAGTAGCAGGCTAGGACTTTTTGTAATAATTTATTAGAAAAAATGTATTTCTTAAATAAATGTAAATAATTTGTTTTACAAGGTGTATTCACAAATGCCTCACAGTGGGTTGTTTAATATACACTTGTTCACCTATCACGTTTTCTCCTAACAAAAGTCCTATGAGATGTGGAAGCTGTTGAAAGAAGCTTTATATTCCTCTAGTTTCCACTCCTTTCCCTGCATTTCAAAGAAGGTTGCTGATCCGGAGTGGCCGAACTCCAGGACAATTTACCATGTCACAGACGGAGAGACTAGGAATTTCAAAGGAGTGAAAAGCTCAAGCAGACCCATTGCTTACTCTCTCTTCACCCATGTGGCAAATTGAAATGGGCCAAGGGAATATTGGGATCCACCTGGGTCATGTGGCTATGCTAGCTTAGGGTTTAAGCCACCAAATTTTGGACTGTTTTCCTCCTTTCCTCAGGCGACCTTGCTCATACTTGAATGGCAAGAGCTGAGTTATGTGTTTTGACTATACTAGGGTATAGAGATATAACTTGTTTAGGCAAAAGGAGTCCTCCAAGAAGAGTTCACATGTATGGTTTGAGCTAAACTTCCAACTGGTAGCATATTTCTATGCCTTACCTGTACCAGAAATTTGCAAGGAAGGGAAATTTCTAAGAAGCTATATTTCCAGAAATTTCTGCCACTATATCTCCAGACAATATTTTACCACCCTGAAGAAGAATTTCTAGGGTATTTCCCCCAATTCCTTTTCTGAATGAAGGGAGCAGGCTTGAGTTATATTCTTTATCTTCTTTACATTTTACTCACCTCTTATTTTGGCAGATGATAAATGGGCTATAAGTGAGGCCCCTGTTATTCTGTAAATGGTAGAATTATTTAAACAATTGAGAGACCACACTCTCACACTTACACAATCATTACACACAAACTTCCTCATCCTTTGTTCGTGTGGCTAAATCAGCCACACAAATCAGTTTTTGAAGCATTCAGAAACACCTACTCATAATTTCACAGGTTTTATGCAAAATATTGGCATTACTAAGGAAAATGCCAAAGATCTTCTACTGAAACAATTTGTGTAAATAACAGAATGCCAACTCTGAAAATGATATAGATGGAAAATGGATTCAAGTAAGAAAAACATATAACAACTTAAATAAGCAGTGACCAATTGATAATTTTACTCAGTAGCTGGTAGAAAATTCTGGATTTGTGAGGGGCTCATTATCCCTTGACAAAAAAACTGTTCACATAGTTTGTATACAGTATTTGAAAAGATAAACTGTGCATATTATCACTTTAAAGGCACAAGAAATTTTTCAGTTCTTCACTCCGTGCCTTGAATACTTTATTTATTTAATTTTTCCTTTCTTCTTTGTTATCTTTTGACAAAATGCAGTGGGATAGCAGTTTTTAAGCCAAAGAGACCTAAGTTCATTCCATGTAAGCTACTTATTAAATGTTTGACCTGGGGCTGGCCAGTTAGTTCAGCTGGTTAGAGCATAGTGCTGATAACAAGATCCAGGGTTCAATCCCTGTACCAGCCAGCTGCCAAAAAAAATAAAAATACACACACATATGTATATATATTTTTATATATATATACTTTTACACAACACATATACTTTTTGATATGTATAAATATATGTACATATATACACATATGTGTATGTGTGTGTATATGTATATTTGGAGGGGTAGCTGGCTGGTACAGGGATCGAACCCTGAACTTTGGTGTGATCATCACCATGCTGATATGTTTGTGTTTATGTACATATATGTGTGTGTGTATACATATATATATGTAAATGTTGAACCTGAACAAATTTCTCAAATTTCCTCATCTATACAATGGGGATGCTTACAAATGCTACTTTCAAATAAGTTTGTTGAGAGAATTAAATGAACGAATACTCCCTAAAGATGCTCACAAGTGTTGGGTTCCTCAGTACTTAAAGTATTGTGTAAGGCATGAAAAAGCTACAAAGATATTTAGGAAATACTTGTGATCTCGAAATAACTGAGTGTAGTAACAGACTATGTTCACATAATTAATTTTTGTTATCTTCAAATAATATTATTGGCACCAAAATGTGAAGATTAACTTAGGCTGCTCTTCAGTCATGCTGGCCCCCTTTTGGCATTGGGTTCGTTTTTGTTCCAGCCAATACACTGGAACAGAGACCATTATTCTTGACTGACAAATCCATGCTGCCCTTGCAACGTTCACCGTCCGAATATATGTTCCCACAAGTGTGTATTCTCTGTTACCTAGGAAAATGAAAGTCTAACGGAACTAACCAAACAATAATGTTTGTGAGAACAGAGACTGTATTTTGCTGATTATTTTATTGTCAGAAAGTAATAGGTATTTTAATAAATTTTAGTTGCATGAACAAATATCTGCTTTGTTCCCAACACATTACTAGAAGAAATTGAACACATGTTTTCTTAGTCAATCCTCCAAAATACCTTTATAGTGAAATATAAACACCAATTTACACAGAGAAAACTGAGGTTCAATGATGTTTATTGATTTGTCAAAATCTCACCTATTCCAAAAGATTGAGTTAGTATTTTTTTCATGTCTATACAGCTCCAAAGTCCCTGGGCTATCTACTTTAGCATCATCTCTCCCTGTGTAAGGTTGAGTTAATCACAAGATAAAATTTATTGATAATGCATTAGTAAAATCCTTTATGACCTTCTTCCCAGAGAATAATGCTAATGGACTGAGCATCCCACTTAAAGATGAAGTAATTTTAATAATAACTAACATCCGTAAGAATAATCAATTATCATCATCAATATTTTCAACTTCTGTACACTTCCTTAGAGTTCACAAATACTTTACACTTTTGATTTAGATGTTAAGTGACTTGCCCAGTGTCACATGACTATAAGTAATATCCAGACATCTCTGTGATTCTGAAGCCCCTCTATGAAACAATTTCTTATCTCCTAAAAACTTGTGGCAGTGTTGAGGAGGCAGGAACCTTGGCTAGGCACAGTTGGAGAGTTTTCTTAGAAACTGAAGGAGTGACTTGCTCTGGGTTGTCCTCCTCTGTTCCATTTCCCTCTGACAGCCAGTGACAAGAACAGGAAGGCAGTTCTTGGTCCACACTAAAGGCTGGTCATAAACAAGTCTGGAAATTGTGGCAGATATTAGTAAGGTTTGTTTCCTCAACATTTGAATTTGTCCATCAAATAAAAGTCCATTTTATAATTTCCTCTCTTTTGATACTGACAAATTTCAATGAAACCAAAACATATTAATTCCAAGAAATTTTCACAAAACATATCTGGTCTTGTCTAGCCATTTTTCAGATGAAGAATCTGAAATATATATATTTATTTATAAGAATCTGAAATATATAAATATATAAGGATTAACTTTTCCAATGAAAAGGCAATATAAAGTCAAGATTAATGGAAAAGTCAAGATTAAGAATAAAGTTTCTTTTCTTTCTCCCTCCTTTCCTTCCTTCTGCAATATTTAGTTGAGTATCTGTCAAATCAATGTAGGATTCAATGTGGGATACTATTTATTCTCCTATATGTCCACGTGCGTGTATGTGTGTTCCAAATAGTGTCTTTCCCACTGAAGATACAAAGTGGAACCTCTAGGAATTCACTGTCTACTGGGGAAACAAAACTGTAAATACATAGTCTCTCTCTCTCTCTCTCTCTCTCTCTCTCTCTCACACACACACACACGCACACACACACCAGTGATAAGTGTCATGATAATGACATTTCCAAGACAGAATATTGAAATTGAGCCAAATCAGCTTGTTGATGTCTTCTGTTTCTTAGTCTACAGCTATTTTTCCCTACAGACTGATTATTATCACCTTGTCAATTGCATACCTCCTGGGATACCAGAGCAGATAAAAATGTAGCTGAGAGCAGACCTTAGGGACCAGCCGCTGTATCCAGAACTCTGACACTTTCCTTCCATTAACCCTGACTGAGTCCTACAAATGGAATGTTTTGGTTTACAATTTCCTAAATACCTCTTGAACTGAGCTTGCCTCAAGTAGGACCATACATCAGAACTACATTTTTTTCAAGCCTCAGTTCTGGTTAGTTCTAGGGTATTTGGGTTTCTAGCACCAAGACCCTGTTTTTTAAAGCTACCATTTAAAATATTTAGGTAGGAAAGAGGCCCACGCACCTCGAGGCACCCCTGCTGGAGCAGGTAGGTGCCACTGTGAGACTCCCAGCCCAGGACACTGCATGCTGCCCAGAGAGGCCCTAAAGCCACCAGGGTCACAGGGCCCCAAGCCACCCACAGGTAGGTGCCACTGCGGGACTCCCAGCCCAGGCCAGTCCCTGTGGCCCAGAGAGGCCTGAGGCTCCCACCCACAGGCACCAAGGCAGCCATGCCAAATTGGCAGTCCCTGCAGGATCCCAGCCAGACATTAGAATCAAATGAGTAGGCCAGGAAATCCCCTGCCACAATGACTAAACACCAAAGGAAAGATACCAGAAATATGAAAAATCAAGAAAATACAACACCAAAAAAGGATAATAATAACTCTCAAGCTCTAGATCCTATAGAACAGGAAGTCCTTGAAATAACTGACAAGGAATTTCAAGAAACAATTCTAAGGAACTAAGTGAGATACAAGAAAACTCAGTTAAACAACTAAGTGAAATGAGGAACATTATACAGGACCTGAAAGAAGAAATGTACAGAAATCAATGCCCTGAAAAAGAATGTAGCAGATCTTGCAGAGCTGCAGAATTCTTTCAATGAAACAGAAAATACAACAGAGAGTTTAACCAGCAGGCTAGAACAAGCAGAAGAAAGAATTTCTGACCTTGAAGATGGGCTGTTTGAAATAACATAGGTGGACAAAACAAAATAAAAAAGAACTAAAAACATTAAAGAAAATCTAAGAGAGATAACAGACAACCTTAAGTGCGCAAATATCTGAATCATGGGTATTCCAGAAGGGGACGAAAAAGGAAATGGTATTGAAAACATATTCAATAAAATAATGGCAAAAAACTTACCAGGTATAGCAAAAAACACAGATCTTCATGTTCAGGAGGCTCAAAGATCCCCAAACATATTCAACCCAAAAAGGTCCTCTCAAAGACATGTTACAGTCAAATTGGTAAAACTCAAAGACAAACAGAGAATCTTAAAAGCTGCAATAGAGAAGCATCAAGTCATCTATAAGGGAGCCCCAATCAGACTAACATCAGACTTTTCATCACAAACCCTAAAAGCCAGAAAAGAAGGGGATAATATATTCAAAATACTAAAAGACAAAGATTGCCAGCCAAGAATACTTTACCCAGCAAGGCTACCCTTCCAAACTGAAGGACAAATAGTATATTTCTCAGACAAACAAAAACTGTCGGAGTACAGTACCACACAACCAGCCTCACAAGAAATTCTCAAGGGAGTACTGGGTTTGGTACCTGAAAAACAAACACCACTGCCATAAATACTCAAGAAAAAGCAAAACCCACGAGTAAAATAAAAATGTTAACAATGAGGAGAAAAAAACGTTTATCTACCATGCCAAGAAATCAACAAATACAGAAGACAAACAGTAAATCAGAAAGAAAAGAACAAAAGATACTTAAGACATCCAAACAAAAATCAATAAAATGCTAGGAGTAAATCAACACCTTTTGATAACAACTCTTAATGTAAAAGGATTAAATTCACTCAAAAGACACAGACTGACTGTATTAAAAAGGTGGACCCAACTATATGCTGCCTTCAAGAGACTCACCTCACCTGTAAAGACACAAATAGACTAAGAGTAAAAGGATGGAAAAAGATATACCATGCAAATAGAAATGAAAAACAAGCTGGAGTAGCTATTCTTATATCAGATAAAATAGACTTTAAACAAAAAACTATAAAAAGAGATAAAGAGGGCCGACCCCATGGCGCACTCAGGGGAGTGCAGCACTGGGAGTGCAGTGGCACTCCCGCCGTGGGTTTGGATCCTATATAGATAGGGATGGCTGGTGCGCTCACTGGCTGAGCACGGTGTGGGCGACACCAAGCCAAGGGTTGCAATCCCCTTACCGGTCACAAAAAAAAAAAAGGTGATAAAGAAGGCCACTATATAATGATAAAAGGATCTATCCATCAAGAAGACATAATAATCATAAATACATATGCACCCAACATTGGAGCAGCCAGATTTATAAAGCAAACACTATTAGACCTAGAGAATGAGATACTAATACCATAATAGTAGGGAACCTGAACACCCCACTCTCAATATTGGACAGATCATCTAGGCAAAGAATCAGCAGAGAAACACAAGATTGAAACAGCACTGTAGATCAATTGGACTTGGCAAATATCTAAAGAACATTCCATCCAACAACCTCACAATATTCATTCTTCTCATCAGCACATGGAACATTCTCCAGGATAGATCACATGTTAGATTATAAATCAAGTCTCAACAAATTCAAAATAATTGGAATTATCCCATGTATTTTTTCAGATCACGATGGATTAAAATTAGAGATCAATAGCAAATGAAATTCTAGAAACTATACAAACACATGGAAATTAAACAGCATTCTACTTAATGACATATGGGTCCAAGAAGAAATTAAACAGAAAATCTAAAAATTTATTGAAACTAATGAAAACAATGATACATCATACAAAAACCTGTGGGATACTGCAAAAGCAGTACTAAGGGGAAAATTTATTGCATTAAATGCTTACTTCAGAAAAATGGAAAGATGGCAAGTAAACAACCTAACACTTCACCTTAAAGAACCAGAAAAGCAAGAATAATCCAAACCCAAAGTTCGCAAATGGAAAGAAATCATTAACATCAGAGCAGAACATAATGAAATAGAAACCCAAAAAATGATACAAAAGATCAATGAATCAAAAAGTTGGTGTTTTGAAAAGATAAGTAAAATTGACAAACCATTAGCAAGGCTAACTAAAAAAAGAAGAGAGAAGACCCAAATAACAAAAGTTAGAAATGGAAAAGGTGATATTACAACTGATACCTCAGAAATACAAGAAATCATTAGAGACTACTATAAACAACTATATGCCAACAAATTTGAATATCTGGAGGAAATGGATAAATTTCTGGACACACGCAAATTACCAAAACTGAGCCAAGAAGATGTAGAAAATCTGAACAGACCAAAAACAATGAAAGAGATTGAAACTGTTCTCAGAAGGCTCCCAACAAAGAAAAGCCCAGGATTGGACGGGTTCAGTGCAGAGTTTTACCAAACCTTCAAAGAGGAACTGAAATCAATTCTCTACAAACTATGCCAAAAGATTGAAACACAAGCCATTCTCCAAACTCACTCTACGAGGCAAACATCACCCTGATACCAAAACCAGACAAAGAAAAAAAAAAACAAAAAAAAAAAAACCAGACAAAGATACATCAAAAAAAGAAAACTACAGGCAAATATCCTTGATGAATATAGATGCAAAAATCCTCAATAAAATACTAGCTTACAGAATACAACCACACCTACACAAAATTATACACCATGATCAAGTGGGATTCATCCCAGGGATGCAAGGTTGGTTCAACATATGCAAATCAATAAATGTGATACACCACATCAATAAAATCAAAGGCAAAGATCATATGATCATCTCTATAGATGCCGAAAAAGCATTTGATGAAATGCAACATTCATTCACGATAAAGACCCTCTACAAGTTAAGTATAGACAAAAAGTATCTCAACATAATTAAAGCCATATATGATAAACCCACTGCCAATATCATCCTGAATGGATGATATGTAAGAACAGGAACTAGACAAGGATGCCCACGCTCACTACTACTATTCAACATAGTGTTTGAAGTATTAGCCAGAGCAATCAGAGAAAAGAAGGAAATAAAGGGCATCCAGATTGGAAAAGATGAAGCCAAACTGCCCCTGTTTGCAGATGACATGATCCTATATATGGAACAGCCTAAGCCCTCTACAAAAAAACTCTTAGAGTTGATAATGATTTCATTAAACTTGCAGGATACAAAATCAACACACAAAAATCAGTAGCATTTCTATACTCCAACAGTGAACATGCAGAAAAAGAAATCAAGAAAGCTAGCCCATTTACAATAGCCACCAAAAAAATAAAATACTTAGGAATAAAGCTGACCAAGGATGTGAAAAATCTCTATAATGAGAACAACAAACCACATTTGAGATAAATTAAAGAGGACACAAGAATATGGAAAGATATCCCATGCTCTTGGATTGGAAGAATTAACATTGTGAAAATGTCCATACTACCCAAAATGATCTACAGATTCAATGCAATCCCCATCAAAATTCCAATGACATCTTTCTCTGAAATGGAAAAATACTATCCTAACATTTACATGTAATAACAAAAGACTATGATTAGCCAAAGCAATTCTGAGCAAAAAAATAAAGCTGGATGCATAACACTACCTGACTTCAAACTATACTACAAAGCTATAATAACCAAGACAGCATGGTACTGTGATAAGAACACATGGATCAATGGAATAGAATAGAGAATCCAGAGATCAACCTACACACCTACAGCCATCTGATCTTTGACAAAGGCACCAAGTCTGCACACTGGAGAAGAGACTGCCTCTTCAGCAAATGGTGCTGGGATAACTGGATATCCATATGCAGGAGAATGAAACTAGACCCATATCTCTCACTATATACCAAAATCAACTCAAAATGGATTAAAGAATTAAATATACACCCTGAAACAATAAAAACTCCTTAAAGAAAACATAGGGGAAACACTTCAGGAAGTAAGATTTGGTACAGACTTCATGAATATGACCCCAAAAGCACAGGCAACCAAAGGAAAAATAAACAAATAGGATTATATCAAATTAAAAAGCTTCTGCACAGTGAAAGGAACAATTAACAGAGTTAAAAGACAACCAACAGAGTGGGAGAAAATGTTTGCAAAATATACATCTGACAAAGGATTAATATCCAGAACATACAAGGAACTCAAACAACTTTACAACAAAAAAACAAGTAACACAATTAGAAAATGGGCAAAGGAGCTGAACAGGCATTTCTCAAAGGAAGATATACAAATAGCCAACAGACACATGAAAAAAATGCTCAACATCACTCAGCATTTGGGAAATGCAAATCAAAACCACACTGAGATAACCATCTCACTCCAGTTAGGATGGCTAATATCCGAAAGACTGAGAATGATAAATGCTGGCGAGGTTGTGGAGAAAAAGGAACCCTCCTACAATGTTGGTGGGACTGCAGAATGGTGCAGACTTTATAGAAAATGGTTTGGAGTTTCCTCAAACAATTACAGATAGATCTTCCATATGACCCAGCTATTCCACTTCTGGGAATATACCCCGAGGAATGTAAATCATCATGTTGAAGAGATACCTGCACCCCAATATTTACTGCAGCACTATTTACAATAGCCAAGAGTTGGAACCAGCCCAAATGTCCATCATCAGATGAGTGGATATGGAAAATGTGGTATATCTACACAATGGAATACTACTCTGCTATAAAAAAGAATGAAATTCTACCATTTGCAGCAACATGGATGGACTCAGAAAAAATTATATTAAGTGAAAGAAGTCAGACACAGAAAGAGAAATACCACATGTTCTTGCTTATTTGTGGGAGCTAAAAATAAGTAAATAAATATGCAAATGGAGGGAGAGGAAGAATTCACAACAATCACAATTCCTTAAACTTGCTAAGACAAGTGAACAGATATGATGTTGATGGGTGGGAGCGGGGAGAGGGAGGGAGTAGGGAGGAATTGGTAAAGGGACATGAAAATCAACTACATTGTAGATTGATAAAATAAAATTAAATAAATAAAAAATAAAAATAAAGTATTTTGGTAGTTTTGATTGTTTTTTAACTCAGTAGAAAAGATTAGATGGAAATGGTTTTCCACTTAAGTAGAAGCTAATATAGAAACTGAATTATAAATGGTACTGTTGGTGGGTACAGAATTTTTGTTTGGGGTTAGGCTAATTTGCCCATATCACCCAGCATTTATGGCTATATGGGCCATTGGCCCATTTCGCATTTAGTAAATGATTTAGGGGAGGAGATTATTTAAAAATTTAACCAACATGTTCTTTCCTCCTTCTCAGAACAACAAACTCATAATACTGAAAAGTATACAGAAATAAATTTTAGAAAAAGCACGTATACACCAGGTTAGACTGGCCACTAGTCAGTGTTTTTGAAGAAGTAATAGACATGTTGGCACAATAACAAGCAATCACAAGATTCATTAAGTATACACAAAATATAATATATATCCGCCTGAGTCCATCTTAACATCCTGACTACTGTGCACACTTGGAGCACTTATTTCCATGAAGAATAAGATTCGGTCAGGCTTCCATTATTGACATTTTTAACCACATGCTAACTCTGGTTTCCTAAATACTCCACATATTAAAGGCTTTTACCACATCTAAGATAGTCACTTAGACCCACAAATGAAGTTTACTGACTTAAATCATTAAAAAAAAAAAAAATTCATTTCTGAGAGGAAGAGAAACAAACAAACAAAAAACAGATTGGTGGTATTTCTAATTCTGACCTCAACATTTCATCATATTCTTGAATAAGCCCAAGTTATCATTGAAATGGGTGAACATTTTGGAAAGTTGTGTTACATAATATGTAAAAATATTAAAACATCAATGAATATTTCTTCCGAATTATAATCATTTATTCAGTACATATTTATCTAGTGACTATTTTGTTCCATGCACCATGGAACTGCTGAGAATGTCCAGGTGAGTAGGGCTTGTCCTGTCTTTGGAGCCAATGGTTGTAAAGAAGAGATAAACATGCAAACAGATAATTAAATATTGTTACCTAAATAACTGTATGGAGGCAAAAATACTCACATGAAATCACAGAAGAAAAGAGTAAATGGCTCTGATTTGGGGGCAGTCAGGAAAGATTGATAGAAAGAAGATGCAACTTTGGAGGACTGAATAGGAGTATTTCAGGTGCATGTTACGCAGGAGAACCAGGAGAGGCAGATGCAAAATGAGGAGACAGGAGGATTGTGGAGGGTTTAATGATCCACAAGGTTCCCAATTATGAGTGAAAGGGAGAGCAGAAGTGGAGGAGTGGAGGGATAGAGCTAATGCTATTCCTCATCCTACAGATTGGTACCTATGCATACATGCAGTACTTCAGGCAAAGAAACCATGGTTAAAAATCAAATTGTTACTACTTATGGGAAAGATGATTGCCACTCCAAACTGGAAAAGACTCCTTGTGATGACTTCTACTACTCTCATGGTAACTCTCTTTCTCTTGCCATTCCTCTTTTCTAACAGAAGTCCCCAAATCCCTTCCACAGTACTTGTTATGCAGAAGGAAGCCTGAATGATGAAGTTATTCAAACAGCACACCACAGCTAACTATTTCAAGCATATCTATTGACTGAAGAGATTTGCATTACAAACTAAATCAGTCAAAAAAAAAAAAAAAAAAACAATGGTAAATAGCAGCAAAAACAAAGAAACAGATCATTTAAATAAAGAAAAGGTGTTAACACCAATGTGTATCCATTTCTCCCCAGCTGAAATTTACCCTGGAGGAACTAAAATACAAATATTACCATCATTGTTTAAAGAAAATCCAATGGAATGGAATGCTAATTCTGTAACTCCAAGAGTCAAATGGGTGAATAACAAATGCATTCAACTGCAACACATCCAGTTTTTGTTGTGCAGACACTGTAAAGTCCTACAGATATAAAGATAAGACATAGTCACTGCTCTCAAGGGTGTAACAATTTGTTAGGGAAGAAGAACACAAACAAGTAATTGCAATGCAAAGTGGTCAAGTGTACAAAGAATGGATACACAAAATATCATGGGAGGATGGAAGAGAAATAAACCATTCTACTGTATTCAGTTGACATTTGGGGTGGAAGGGGAATAACTAACCATGAAAACATGAGAGGAAGTGACATTCAAGCCAGAAGGTTAGTAAGTGAAAATGTTCATAGGGACTGCAGGTGATCTGGAAGACGGAGTGATCTTTCAGGAAGAAGGAATAACATACAAAGTCTCGAGAACACGAAATAATATGATCATTGCAATTATTTCTATGTAGAGAAGGAAAAGAGGTATCAGTGAGACTTAATGGAAAGAAATTAGGTTATAGGGGTGTAGTCATGGAAGTTTAAGCTGAAAATATTGAATGGAAACAGTTTGTAAAGGGCCTGCTTGCCACACTACAAAAAACTGCATCATATCAGGTACCTAAGAGACACTGGATACAAAATTGTAGAGGGATAGGAAAAATAAGATGGAGTGTTCTATATAGCAATATAGGGAGACTGCAGTCAACAACAAATTACTGTATAATTTCAAGTAGCTAGCCGAGAGGATGCTGGATGTTTCCAATAGAAAGAGGTGACAAATGTTTGAAGTGATGAATATTCTGAATACGTTGATATGATCATTGCACGCTGTCCAAAGGCACCCAAATATCACATTGTACTCCACAAATATATACAATTATCATGGGTCAATTAAGAAAAAATAAGTTAAAAAGAAAAAAAGAACTTTCAAAGACAGAAGTAGAGTAGAGGTTACCAGAAACTGCAGGAAAGAAATAATGAGAAGTTATTGCTTAATGGGTACACAGTTTATGTTTGGATGAAGAAAAAGCTTTGGAAATGGAGGTAGTGGTTACAGAGCATTGTGAATGTAATTAATTCCATGCAACTGTATGTTTAAAAATGCTTAAAATGTCAATCTTTATATTATATATATATTCTACCACAATAAAAGAAAGAGAATGCTTTCAACGATCAGGTTTGCTTTTAAAGAAGAAAAGAATAGTAATCGCTGACTGAGGCCAAGGAGTTTTAGTGAGGGAGAACGGGGAAGAGGTTATTTCAATAATTCAAGGTGGGAGATGCCATAACCCAAATCAGAATTTATAGTGACTGGAGTAATTTTTATAAAAAACTAAATAATATTCAATAATGATACAGTACTAAACCTTTCTCCTGGCCTAGAGCACTTTTTTTTAAGTAGAAGCAGTAAGGAGCTCTATGAAAACAGGAATCTTGCTGTCAGGAATTGTAAAAATCCCACTATATTCTCAAGACCTTGAATTTGCCTGGCAAATAGCACATGTTTAATACTATCTGGTGAACAAATGAATGTGTTCATGAATGAATGAATGAAATTTTGTTTGTCATCTGACTTAGATCAGGTTCCCTGGGAACTAGACATTGAGGCAGAGATTCAGGGCAGGAGGATTTTTGGAATGCAGTCTCAGGAACAACATTTGTAAGGAGGTAAGGGAAGCAGGACTGGGCAGAAGGAGAAGATAAACTACAAAGAAGCTTCCTCCAACCGTATGGGGAGCTCCGCATGGCTCCTCAGGGTTATCCTGTTCTTTCTTTCCCCTACATCAACTAATCATTGAATGAGGACTCCCATTTGGCTAAGGGTTATTCCCAGAGAGGGACTCAGCTCTGAGTTGTTAGCAGCCAACCTTCCCAGCAGCTAGAGAAATAAATGCCCAATGCTTAAGGGGGAGGTGGCCTGTGTTGGGCACTGCAGCACCCACCCAGCATCTGAATGCATAAGGGAAATAACAAATGATTGGCTCAAACTGATGGCAGGAAGAGGGCAAACAGATCCCTGCATCCCTTTTTGTTAGGCCTCCTCCCATCCCCAGTTCCTTGAAAGCCTCTGAAGTATTTGCAAGAAAATTTAGAGGTGCTGAAATTAAAACTGTGGGGAAAAAAAAATCAAAAACCCAGTTCCTCTAGTTTAGGTCCCAGGGCAATACAGAATGTTTGTAGAGCACCTAGGTTACAATTCTGTCCCTTCCACATTTTGTTTGGACACTTACCCCAGTTTCTCTTGGTATTATTTTCCTAATAAAGAAATTAAACTTAACAGCAGTGACTGCCTCACAGCAATCCCTGAAGATTAAATAAGATAATGTATTTTATGGTGCATGGCACACGGTAAGCACTCACTAAATGATTAAATCTTAGCATTATTACTATTCTGCTATAAAAAAGAATGAAATATTAACATTCGCAGCAACATGGATGGACTTAGAAAAAATTATATTAAGTAAAATAAGTCAGGAACGGAAAGAGAAATACCACATGTTCTCACTTATTTGTGGGAGCTAAAAATCAATCAATAAATAAATATACAAACAAATGGGGGGCAGGGAAGAAGACACAACAATCACAAAAATTCTTTGAACTTGTTAAGACAAGTGAACAGATATGATGTTGATGGGGGGAAGGGGGGAGTGGGAGGGGGAAAGAGGAATTGGTAAGGGGACACAAAAATCAACTACATTGTATATTGATAAATTAAAATAAAATAAAATAAATAAATCCTAGTATTATTAAGGAAGTTCTTGAATTACAAGACTGATTTCTCATTTTTATCACTATTAATCTCCAATCAATTATTTCTGGAAAATAAATTTCTCAATTATGTGAAGTTCAAAGTTTTGGGAGTTCAGGGGCTCAGACTTTCACCTATGCAGTCAAATCCCAAATATCTTCTAAACAGTGAACATGAAATAAATATAAATTATTGGTTACAGAGGCAGAAAGTCAGGATAGCCACATAGAGAATGAGAGAAAATTCCCAGCCTCCACCACCTCATACCCCAGGAGGGAGCAGCAAGAACCCAGGAGAAATTTTTGCCTGCAGGAGAGAAGTGAGTGAGTGTGGCACCACAAGCCAGGTGGTCCAAACCACAGGGGAATTGTGCTGTCCTTGTAGGCTGCACTTGGTCTGGGCTGGGAGCCCAATGATTGCATCGATCCAGAGAGGGAGTTCACACTGAGTCACCCCCAACCCACAGGTCCCAGGCTGCTGCAGTGTTTGCCACTTTATGATCAGACCCAACACCCCAATGCATTCTGCTTTGGAGCCCAACAGCCCCAGCGGTTTCACAGTCCTGAGGCCCCATCATCCTGTTGAGCTGCCTACATCCGAGTCTACTATGGCATCCTGCACCCTGGGAACAGGTGGTCCAGTGCAGTGAGGGGGCCACCCTTAGGACAGAGGGGGTCAGTGCATGTACTTTCTTGAGCCAGAAAGACAACTAATGAGGGCCTTTGGCCACTGCCTGTGACCCTGCCATCTTTGGCAAAGTGTCCTTGCAATTCTCACAGCCATAAGAGTCACTCCACAGCCCCAGTGAACAGGCATAGACCCATGCACCCCAGCAGGGAGACAGTGAAAGGCCCCCATGCTTCTCTCAGGAGCACAGAATATCTCAAGAAAACAGAGGTATGGACTTTCTGAACCTTAAGAGCTGACCAATCAGGGTCTATTGCCACTGCTGGCAGCCCTGCCTTCTTTGGTGAAGTGCTCTTGCAATTCTCACAGCCATGCTGAGTCACTACTTGGCTTAAGTGGACCTGCACAGTCCCATGCACCCAACACAGAGACTGTGGAGACCTTGCAGCCACTTTTAGGGCACACATCACCACCTACAGCACCTGTGAGACTGCCCATGGCTGCCCACCTAGCAGGGTGGCTGCAGAGGCCCCAGCATCTCTCTTGGAAGCACAGCAGCCTACTCACAGCCCCAGTGACCTCATGTGGGGCAGCCCACCCCATCTGAGAAGCTCCAGAGAGACCCAGTGCCCTCAGAAGCCTTGCCCAGAGTGGCCCATCTCAGCCAAGCAGCTACAGAGGACCCTAGTATCTTTTGGAAGGTGCAGGGTTCTGCACATGACCATAGCAACCTTACCAAGAGTGGCCCACTTTGGCTGAGGTACTGCAGAGAGACCCAACATCTCTTGTGGGGGTGCAAGTTCCCCCCCCACAACCACAGCAGCCTCACCCAGAGTGGCCACTCTAGCTGAGCAGCTATAGAGAGCCCCAGCATCCCTCTTGGGGGCAAAGAGTCCTGGCCCAAATTTCTACCACCTGGCCCAAAGTGGTCCACTCCAACAGTGGTGCAGCAGAGCAACTCAGTGTCTCTCTGGAGGGTACAGGGCTCTTCCCACACACAAACCTAGTGACCTCACCCAGAGCAGCCCACTTCAATGGTGAATCTGCAAAGCACCCCACCATCTCTCTTGCATGCACAGAGTCCTACCCACAGCCCCAGCAATCTTGTCCAGTGATGCCCACTTTGACTGAGGATCTTCAGAGCACCCCAATGCCTCCTTTGGAAGTACAGGGCCCAGCCAAAAGCCCCAATGACTCCACGGAGTCACCCACTCTAGCTGAGAGCTGTGGGACATTTCATTGTATCCCTCAAAGTTCAAGGTCCTAACTCAACCCCCAGAAACTCTACCCAGGGTTGTCCATTTAAGCTGAGGAGATTCAGAGCATCCCAGTGCATCTATCAGAGTCACAGAATTCTGTCTGGGGTGCCAGAAAGCCTGTCTGGGGTCACCCACTTCAACTGAGGAGCAACAGGCACCCCAACACTACTCCCAAGAGCTTAAGACTTCAATCACAACCTGGTGATCTAGCCCAGTGTCACTCACTTCATTAACAAATTGCTAAGTACCCAGTGTCTAGATCACAAAGATACACACAGACAGCTCCAATACTGAATACAGTCTAAGAACTCACACAGAGACTACACTACTGCATCCACTGGAAAAGAAAAAAAGCATCAAATCACCTATAAGGAAATCCCCATCAGACTATCAGCAAATTTCTCAGCTGAAACACCACAAGCCAGGAGAGAATGGGATGATATATTCAAAGTACTAAAAGGAAAAAACTGCCAACCAGGAATACTATACCCAGCAATGCTATACTTGAGAAAATGAAGGAGAAATAGTGTCCTTCCCAGACAAACAAAAACTATAGGAATTCACCACCACAAGGCCAACCTTACAAGAATTCCTCAAAGGAGTCCTACAGTTGTAACCCAAAGATCTATAATCACCACCATGAATACAAAAGAAAAATAAAACCTACTGATAAAGCAGATACACAAAAGAGAAACAGAAAGAAACTATATCACTACAAAAAAACCAACGAATACCAAAGACAAACAAAAAAAAATGGAAAGAAAGGAACAAAGATATGTAAAACAACCATAAAAAAATCAATAAAATGGTAGGAGTAAGGCAATACTTTTTAATAATAACCCTGAACATAAATGGATTGAATTCCCCACTTAAAAGACATAGACTGGATGAATGGATTAAAAAAATACAGCCAACTATATGCTACCTAAAAGAAACTCACTTCACCTGTCAAGACAAACACAGGTTAATAGTGAAAGGATGGAAAAAGATACACCATGCAAATGGAAATCAAAGAGCAGGAGTAGGTATACTTATATTAGATAAAATAGACCTTAAAACAAAAAATATAAAAAGAGACAAGGTCATTATCTAATGATAAAAGGATCAATTCAGCAAGAGTATATAACATTTGTTAATATATATGCACCCAACATCAAAACACCCACATATATAAAGCAAATAATATTAGATCCAAAGAGAGAGATAGACCCCATTACAATAATAGATGGGGATTTCACCACCCGTCTGTCAGCATCGGATGGACAGATTATCTAGACAAGAAATCAGCAGAGAAACATTGGATTTAAACTACACTTTAGACCAATTGGACTTGATAGACATTTATAGAACATATCATCCAACACTATACAGAATATGCATTCTTCTCATCAGCACATGGATCAATATCCAGGATAGACCACATGTTAGACCACAAGTCAAGTCTCTACACATTTTTAAAAACTGAATTCATTTCAAGCACTTCTTCAGAACACAATGGAATAAAACTAAAAATCAATGATAAGCAAAACTTTGGAAACTATACAAATACATGAAAGTTAAACAACATGCTCCTGAATAACCTATGAGTCACATAAGAAATTAATCAGGAAATAAACAAATTTCTTAAGACAAATGAAAATAAATGTACATTATACCAAAACATATGGGATACTGCAAAAGCGGTACTAAGAAGGAAGTTTATTGCAATAAGTGTTTACATCAAAATAATAAAAAGACTTCAGATAGACAACCTAATGTTACACCTCAAAGAACTAGAAAAAATGAACAATCCAATCCCTAAATTAGTAGATGGAAAGAAATAATTAAGATTAGAGGAGAATCTAAATGAAGTAGAGACCAAAAAAAAAAAGAAGAAGAAGAAGATACAAAACATTAACAAAACAAAAAGCTGTTATTTTGAGAAGGTAAACAAAATAGATAAACCATTAGCTGGACTAAGAAAATAAGAAAGAAGACTCAACAAAAATCAGGAATGCAAAAGGAGACATTACAATGGATACCACAAAAATACAATGAATCACTAGAGACTATTAGGAACAACTATACACCAACAAATTTGAAAATCTGGAGGAAATGGATACATTTCTGAACCAAGAAAAAAATAGAAAAACTTTCTATTTCTCTACCAAGTCTGAACCAAGAAGAAATAGAAAATCTCAACAGACCAGTAGCAAGCAACAAGATTCAATCAGTAACTGGCAGCAGGGTCCCAACAAAGAAAAGCCCAGGACCAGATGATTTCACTGCTGAATTCTATCAACCTTTTAAAGAATTAATAATACTTCTTTTAAAACAATTCCAAAATATTGAAACAGATGTCATTCTTTCAAACTCACTCAATGACAACAGCAACACCCTAATGCCAAAATCAAAGACACGCAAAAAAAGAAAACTACAGGCCAATATCCTTGATGAACATAGATGCAAAAATTCTCAACAAAATACTAGTAAACAGATTTCAACAGCACATCAAAAAGGTTATATACCATGGTCAAGTGAGTATGCAAGGATGCATAGATGGTTCAACATATGCAAGTCAATAGATGTGATACACCACATCAACAAAATCAAGGACAAAAACTGTGACAAATCTCAGTAAATGCAGATAAAACATTTGACAAAATTATATATTTCATAATAAATACTGAACAAACTAGGCATAGAAGGAAAATATCTCAACACAATAAAATCCATATATTATAAATCCACAGCTAACATCATCCTGAATGGGGAAAATCTTAGGGCTTTTCTTTTAAAAACAGGAACAACTCTGTACTCCACATATGTACAATCAACTTTGTTACAATAAAGTAAATAAATTAAATAAAATAAAAACAGGAACAAGACAAGGATGCCCACTTTCACCACTCCTATTCAACATAGTATTGTAAATTCTAGCCAGAGCAATCAGATAAGGGGAAAAGGTAAGAAATAAAGGGCATCCAAATTGGAAAAGACAAAGTTAAATTGTCCCAGTTTGCAGATGACTTGATCTTATATACAGAGAAACCTAAAGGCTCCACAAAAAACTCTTAGAGCTGATAAATGATTTCAATAAAGTTGCAGTATTCAAAATTAATACATGAAAATCAGCAGCATTTCTATACACCAAAATGATCTAGCAGAAAAAGAAATCAAGAAAGCAAGCCCATCTACAATAGCTACCAAAAAATAAAATATTTATGAATAAATTGAACCAAGGAGGTGAAAGATCCCTACAATGAAAACTACAAAACAGTGATGAAAGATATTAAAGAGGACACAAAAAATGGAAAGACATTCCATATTCATAGGTTGGTAGAATTATTACAAAAATGACCATACTACCCAAAGTGATCTACAGATTCAATGAAATCCCATCAAAACACCAATGACATTCTTCACAGAAATAGGAAAAACAATCCTAACCTTCATATGGAACAACAAAAGACCCAGAATAGCCAAAGCAATTCTGAGCAAAATAAATAAAAAGTCAGTGGCATTATATTACCTGACTTCAAAACATACTAGAAAACTATGCTAACCAAAACAGCATGGTGTTGGCATAAAAACAGACACATGGACAAATGGAACAGGATTGAGAACCCAGAAATTAATCCACATATGCACACCCAGCTGATCTTTGAAAAAGGTGCCAAGAACATACACTGGGGGAAGGATAGCTTCTTCAATAAATTGTGCTTGTAAAACTGGATATCCATGTGTAGAAGAATGAAACTAGACACCTATCTTTCACCATTTACCAAAATCAACTCAAAGTGGATTAAAGACTTAAATATATAACCTAAAACTGTGAAACTCCTAGAACAAAACACAGGGGAATTGTTTCAGGATGTAGAACTGGGCAAAGACTTTATGAATAAGACCTCAAAAGTACAGGCAACAAAATAAAAAATAAACAAATGGGACTATAACAAACTAAAAAGCTTCTGCATAGCAAAGGAAACAATCAATAGAGTGTAAAGACAACCTACAGAATGAGATGTTGGATGCAAACTACGCATCCAACAAGGGATTTTTATACAGAATACACAAGGAACTGAAACAACTTACTAATAACTACAAAGAAAATCAAAGTTAAAAATGTGCAAAGGAGGTGAATATATATTTGTCAAAAGAAGACATATAAATGGACAACAGCTACATGAAAAATGCTCAACATCACTAATCATCAGAGAAATGCAAATCAAAACTAAATTGAGATATCATCTCACCCCAGTTAGACTAGCCATTACCAAAAAGACAGAAAATTAGTGACTCCATTATGAAAAACAGTATGGAGCTTTCTCAAACAACTACAGATAGAACTGCCATACAGTCCAGCAATCCCACTACTGATTTTATACCCAAAGAAATTAAAATCATCATGTCAAAGGGATACTTGCACTCCCACGTTTATCTCAGCTCTATTTACCATATCCAGGATATGGAACCAACCTAAATGTCCATCCATGGATGACTGTATAAGGACAATGTGGTATATATACACAATGGACTACTACTCAGCCATACAGAAGAATGACATTCTGCCATTCACAGCAACATGGATGAGCTTGGAGAAAATTGTGTTAAGTGAAATAAGCCAGGCACATAATGAGAAATACCCCATGTCCTCAATCATAAGTGGGAGCTAAAAAACAGAAAGAAAGAATGAAAAACAGAAAGAAAGAATGACAATAATACATTGAACTTTCAAAAGAAGAGAACAGAACTGTTTTTACTGGAGGTGGGAAAGGGGGTAGAGGGTTAGCAAGAAATTGGTTAATGGACACAAACAATGATCACGTTTTGTAATGATGAATATACTAATTATCCTGATTTGATCATCACACATTGTATAGAGGTATCGATATTCAACTCTGTACCCCATAAATATGTATAACCAATTATGTTTCAACAAAAAATAAATAAATAAAACCAGATTTCCCATTAAAAAAAAAAAGACAGAAAATAACAAATGCTGGAGAGAATGTGGACAAAGGGGGATCATTATACACTGCTGGTGGGATTCAAAGTTAGTGCAGCCATTATGGAAAATAGTATGGAGGTTTCTGAAAGAACTACAGATAGAACTACCATACGATCCAGCAATCCTGCTGCTGGGTGTATGTACGAAGGAATGGAAATCATGTCAAAGGGATACTTTGTATTCATCTGTTTCTGTTAAATATAAGAAAGTACTTAAAACTGGGTGATTTACCAAATAAATAAATAAATAAATAAATTTATTCCTTCCAGTTTCTGAGCCTGGTCAGCCCAAAGTCCATCTAGTAGTGGCTACAATGACCCAGGGGTCTCACATTGCAAGATGGTAGAAGCAGAGAGAAAGACACAGTCTCCTCTTCTTTTAAAGCCCTCAGAATCACCTTTTCAAGGCTCCAAAATAGGATTTCCCACTCTCTCAACAGTCAATGTAGGGGCTAAGTTTCTAATATATAAAACTTGTGGGACATAATTCAAGCTTCAGTGAGTTTTGGGAGGACATAATTCAATCCACTACACCTGCACTCCCATGTTTATCTCATCTCTATTTATAATAGCCAAGATATGGAACCAACCTAAATGTCCATTGACAGAAGACTGGATTAGGAAAATGTGGCATATCTACACAGCAGAAAACTACTCTGCCATAAAAAAGAATGAAATTCTACCATTCGAGCTTGGAGAAAATCGTGTTAAGTGAAATGAGCCAGGCACAGAAAGAGAAATAAGTGGGAGAAAAAGAGAAAGAGAAGGAGGGGAGAGGGAGGGAGGGAAAGAATGAAATACTACCATTCGCAACAACGTGGATGGACTTTGAGAAAATTACATTAAGTGAAACGAGTCAGGCACAGAAAGAGAAATACCACATGTTCTCACTTTTATTTGTGGGAGCTAAAAATAAATAAATAAACACACAAACAAATAAAGGGTGGGGGGAAGAAGACACAACAATCACAACAATTCCTTGAACTTTTTAAGACAAGTGAACAGATAGGATGTGGGGGGAGGGGAAGAAGAACAGGTAAAGGGTCATGGAAATCAACTACAATGTATATTGAGAAGTTAAATTTTTTTTAAAGGATATAAATGTGAATAAATTATATTAAAATAGTTGTATTATATTGATTATATTACAGTTGAAACAATGTACCATATCACTGATTTTGCCATGTGACCCTTACTTTGTGCACTGCTATACAGTTGTACTGGTATCGGTGCAGCACTTTGGGGCTGGGGTTGTAGCATCACACAATCTACATTCAAAACCTAGCTCTGCCACTTTTCTAGATATGTGATAAATTATTGAAGATCCCTAAGCCTCAGTTACCTTATCTGCAAAATGGGCATGAATAGTAACATCTAATTCATAAGATTATGTGATGCATAAGTAAGATAATGTAAGATAAAGTTTTTAGTGCAGTGTCTGGTATTTGATATGTCCTAGCTATCATGTTTTAAACAATGTATTAGTCAGCACAGGCTGCCATAAAAAAAATACTACAGACTGGGTGGCTTTAACAACAAATGTGTGTTTTCTCACAGTTCTGGAGACTTCAAGTCCACAATCAAGGTGTCAGCAGGTTTGGTTTCTCCTGAGGCCTCTCTTCTTGGCTTGCAAATGGCTGTCTTCAAGCTGTGTCTTCCACGTGGTTTTTCTTCTGTGTATGGACATACCTGGTGTCCCTTCCTCTTCTCATAAGGGCACCAGTAATACTGGATTAGGGGCTCACTCTGACTGACTCATTTTATCTTAAACACCTCTTTAAAGATGCTATCTCCAAATACAGTTACATTCTTAGGTAACTGGAGGCTGAGACTTCAACATGTGAATTTTGTGGGGGATATAACACCCACTTACTATTCGTTATTGGCTATGTGTCTGTCATAATAACAGACCACTTTCTTCTGGACTTTTTTTCTGGACTTGCCACAAGTGTGTTCTTGACTTTACCTCATAAATCTTTTTACTCTCTAAACCATCTCCTTTAGCAGCTTACTTACCCTTGTTTTGTTTTGTTTTTTCAATATCGAAATTGTTTTTTTCTTTTCTTTTTTTTTTTTTTTTTCTTTTTGTGGCCGGTAAGGGGATCGCAACCCTTGGCTTGGTGTCACCCACACCGCGCTCAGCCAGTGAGCACCCCGGCCATCCTTACATAGGATCCGAACCCGCAGCCACGGTGCACCCAGCCGCTGCACTCCCAGCACCGCACTCACCCGAGTGAGCCACGGGGTCGGCCCTCGAAATTGTTTTTTTCTAATCATTTTATATACAAAACATATCTTCATTATAAAATACTCAGAAGATACAAAAATGTATAAAGATTAGAGGAAACCTTCCCATAACCCCACTACAAAGAAATAACCACTGCTTTGAATTTTGTAAATGGCCATATTTTTTTTCTGTTCACACATACACAAACTTATTATTTTCCAAAGCTGTACTTATACTCTGCCTCTGCTCATAACTTTACTTAAAATATTTTAGATATTTTTCATGTCAAAAATCATAAGTCTACATCACAACTTTAATACTGCATAATATTTCATAGTTACTTCATTTCCCAACATTAACATGTTGACAGTTCTTTGCTATTATAAAAAACAGTTTAATGAACATCCTTGTAGAAGCATCATTTCTTTCATATACTTTCTTAAATAAAAACATTAAAACGTTCTTAAATTCATTGATCCGTATTTCTAGATTGCCCTCCAGAAACATGTTCCAATTGTACTCCTTGTAAGTACTAACTGGTTAATATAATTTCCAAGAAATGTGCTGGTTTTGCATCAATCCTTTTCTACCCCTGCTTCCCCCAACCGTAACTATCCTTTGAGAAGCCATACCATGCTAATTGAACCAATATAACATGGCCCTTTCCCCTCAGAGTGACAAGGCTAAAACAGATGAAACAATTTGCAAGTAGCACATGGAAACGTATATCCAAGTGCTAAATTGCATGTAGCACAGATGCTAAGCACCCTGGGAGGCTCAAATTATTTCCTTCTGCTTTTAGTCCCTAAGCAGGGTTGAAATGAAACACACCCATAAGCTGTAATGTGTTCAATGTATTTTTCTAAAGAAATGCTTAATCTTCTGTTCAACTTTAAAGAAACGGAAGCAAAAACAGCCCCTACCACCTACTTCTCTACAATCATCTCTACCATGTTCACCCACTACACTCCAGCCACATCGGTTCTCTCTGTCTCTCTCTAGTGCCAAGCTCATGCCAGACTAAAAGCCTTTCCACTTGCTGCTCCCTCTGCCTCAAATGCTCTTCCCCCAGATCATCCTCCAATGGCTTCTCACCATTCAGGTCTCGATGTCATCCACCTCACTCATGACACCCTCAGAAAGGCCTTCACTGACAGCCCAGTTGGAGATAACCATCCCACCCCTTGAAACTTCTATTGCATCACTATCTATTTCTTTTCCTCTTAGTACATACCGTGGAAGAGAATTATCCCATCTATTTTACGCTTGTTTTATATTAGCCTGTACACACTAGAATGTAAGCTTTATAGAGACAGTAATCTTGGCTGTTTCATCCATCACCATATAGAATACAATATTCCTATCTGACAGATACCATATTTCTTTGACTTTAAGATGCATTTTTGAAAAATATTTAAACATCAAGGTATGTCTTACACTTAGTGTCATTTAGACAGCAATCAAGGTATTCTTGGTATTGCCTACACATGTACAAACTTGGCCATACATGCTCATGTTGTCATCTCTTCAACGAGTTTGTATACTGTGGAAACCACACGTATAGAGTTTAATCAGCATTGAATTCAAAGATCGAGTACACAAAAAGTCATAGAAACAGAACCAGAAACAGAACATAAGTTTGACATTAGGCAGACGAATAATTGTAGTAAGAGGAATAATCACATTTCCATATTTTCTTGCAAAACAAAAAGAAGTGCATTCTGGGGGCTATGAAATGAAGAGATACCCAAGTAGATTAAGGTGTGGTACATTTTCTTATTAAAATACATGCAAAATCTTTGTCCATTAAGCCAAGCAAAAGATTTAAACAGACACTTTAACACAAAATATATATGAATGACCCCAAAAGCATGTGAAACAAAGTTAAACATTAGTCATTAGGAAAGTGTAAATTAAACCACAACTAGATATCGAAGTGTTGGCACAGGTGAGGCAGAACTGGAACTCACATACGCTGTTCATGAAAATATGAAATGGTAGAAAACAGTTTGACAGCTTCGTTAAAAGTTAAATATGCACCTACCACAAAGACTTGTGCATAAGCGTTTATAACACATATATTTGTAATAGCCAAAAACTGTCTATCAGCAGTTGTAGTGGATTGAATTATGTCCCCCCAAAACTCACTGAAGTTTGAATTGTGTCCCCCAAGTTTTATGTGTTAGAAACAGCCTGCACTGTGACTGTTAAGAGAGTGGGAGTGAGAAAAATGGAGTTAGTCAGGCCCTCTCACTTCATCTCCGGCTGGGTATGATTCGGCACATCCATTGTAAACAAGTTACATGAGAGTAGTGTTAGCATGCATGTGCACCCATGCACCCGTGGGCTCATTGCCGCTATTGGGTACTTTTGGTATATAAGACAACAGCTTCTAACCGCTGGCAGCGGAGCTCTTGCCTGAAATAAAGCATGTCCATTTTGCCGGCAGCTACTTGGTTTTTCTTTCACTTACCTCACTCACGGCCTGCACAGGACTGGGTAGTGGGGTCTGTGACCCAGCCCGACAGTGGAAAATCCTATTATGGTAATTGAAAGGTGGAGCCTTGAAGTGGTGACTGGATTGTAGGACCATGCTGTAATGAATGGATTAATAACGGCAGTCAGAGGAGTGGTTCTGAGAGCCTTCAAAAAAGAGAGTCTGTCTGTTTTGCTCTGCTCTGCTTCCACCATCTTGCAATGTGAGACCACAGGTAGCTGTCGCCACGACCACATGGACTTGGGACTTCCCAGCCTCAGAAACTGTAAGCAATAAATTTCGTTTTCTTTATAAATCACCCAGTTCCAGGTATTTTGTCATAAGCAACAGAAACGGACTAATACATCGGTTAAAAAGTCTATCAACAATTAAATGGATGAACAGATTGTGGTAAACCCTGTAATGGAATACTACTCAGCAATTTTTTAAAATGTATATTAATATATACTACAAACACGGATGAATGTCAAAGTAATTACCTGAGCAAAAGAAACCAGACCAAAAAATAGTACCTACTGTATAATTCCATTTATGCAAAATTAAAGTGTACACTAGCCTATTGTGATAGAAAGCAGGTCAGTAGTTGCCAAAGGATATGGTAGACGTGAGGGGCAGGTTTGTGCAGCGTGGGAGATAGGGATTACAAAGGGGCATGAGGAGACATTTGGGGGTGATGAATACGTTCACTATCTTGATGTGGCGATGATTTCATGGGTGTATCATACATCAAAACTTACTGTACACCTTATATATGTGTAGTTTATTGGATGTCATTTATACTTCAATAAAGCTATCACCAAAAAGAAAAAGGCACGCATCCCTACAATGACAATTTTAAAAAGAGAGAAAAAAAGGACAGAGAGTACAGATTAGTTCCCCCATATTATATATAAACATATTTTATAATGAGAAAAATATAATGATAATAATAACTCACCTACAGAGATGCAAAGAGCTTCATATAAAATATCCTCACTATATCACTGTCCTATGATATTAATTTCTCTATTTGACATTAAGATCAAGCACATAGGTTAGCAAAGGAAAGTTTCTAATTTCTCAATTTTTTAAATAAAAAAATCTCAGAAAAGTTATAAAACTAAAATCATACTGACTATATTTCACTAATTTTATAGAAAGTAAAAAATATAAAATGATATATAAAGTCCCCTTAATATGTTTACCTGTGAACTTTTTTTCAGATGTTTAAGAAAACATAAGATCACATAAAAGTTCTGTAAAGTATATAAATTTCAAAAGCGTAAACATAATAATATGTAATTTCATATCAAAGTTAATTGCTCTTTGTTTAAAAACAAAACTAGAACGATACCAAAATGTATTTAGGATAGATACTTGAAATCACTATTATTATACAGTTTTGTATTCTGATTTTTTTCTCTAATTAATGAACCAAAATATTTCCTCAATCACAATAGAAACTCTGCAATAAATTTGCTATTTGGTTTTAATAAACCCTAGGTATATGGCTACCTTTCTTTGACTCTTTTAAAGCTTTGAACTGTTCTTAATAAATAATATGAATTGGAAAGACACAGACATGATCTTAATTCCACATTCTGCATGCCCCTCACCATTCCGTAGGACTAGAGAAAGTTTCTAGTATTTTCTCTGTAATCTGAAGTCTTTTCAGGTTTATTGTAAATGGTTGTAGGTCAACAGTTCAACAACTTTCTATAAAACACAAAATAGAATATGTCCAATGCTATATTTTTTTAGGACTATTAAGTTCCAGTGTTATTAAGCTCAGACTTGAACTAGCCCTGTAGGGTGAATTCTAAGAAACACACTTGTAAATTCTCTTGAATGCAGTAGCATTCTCTTGGACAGTCTGCATGCTTCTTAATGTTCCCAAGAGTCCTGTTTCTACTTTGGATTCCCCTCCAATATATGTAAACTCATTTATAAATTTTATGTATATACAATTCTACTTATATAATATGCACAGAGGATTTTTAGGGCATTGAAACTATTCTGTATGATACTGTAATGGTGAATACACAACACTAAGCATTTAGCAAAACCCATGGAACTGTACAACACAAAGAGGCAAACCTAATGTAAAACTGAGTTAATAATAACATATCAACAAAGATTCATAACTTCAACAAATGTACTACACTAATGTAACATGTTGATAATAGAAGAAGCTCTGTATGGACAGTGGGGGAAGAAGAGTATGGGAACTATCTAGACTTTCGGCTTGATTTCCCCGTAAACCTAAAACTGCTATAAAACTAAAGCCTATTAAAATAAAAAATATATATTATAAACACATTTAAAAATATTTTTAAGACATAAGATAAATATGAAATAAGCCATATTGTTAAAATAATTATTTTGTGTATTGATAGAACAAGTAACCTTGTTATTATCACTAAAAATACATCACTGTGATGTGAAGGTCTGGCTGTTCAGCTTATTTCAAGACTAGGTTTTGGGGGCCAGCAAAGCTAAACAAGCTGCCTCCCCACATGCAGAGATCTTAAATGGGGTGGGGGAGACAGGAGGAAGAGAGCATAATCGTCTTGCTAAATAAGTTGTTGCTTTGCCTCCCACGGATTTGTCACCCCTCTTCCCCTGGGTGATGCAGTGGCAAAGATTACTCAAAGCCCATCTCTTTTGAGCAGTGAGAAGCCCCAAAGGTGTTAATCTCCCGGAACCCTGAAGAGCGAGGCATTCCTTCCATTTGGGAAATTAACCACGAATTGGGGTTGTCTTCTCGCATTTATTCTCCAGACCAGGAAGTTACAGGAAAAGAACATAGATGGGGTTATAGTTTAACAATACAGACTGGTAACATTCAGTAAAACAAGCAAAGTGACATTCCATAATGCAATTTGTAAGAAGTTAAGCCATCCACCAACAAAACCTTGGTCTTAGTAAACATTCCTTCTCCCTACACAGCTTCTCAGTATCTTTACATATTAATCAGTAACCTGTCTGTCCTTTGAGCCAGCAACCTTGCTGTGTTACAATTCCTTATCTTACAACAGAGACTATAGCCTGGGGGAAAATTTCCTGTCTTTTGCAAGGTCAACATTTTATATGTACTTTTAAGAAATTAGACTAAACCTGAAACTACAAGAAACTAGGCCCTGTGAAATATATTTGCTTTATAGTATACTCCACAATAAGTTTTGATGCTTATTTACCAATCATATAGTGTTTGCTTCATCTTTTGGATTTATCGTTTTTAAATATCTTGCTAAGGGTGATGATTTCATACAAGCTTTAATCAATATCTCAAGGCAAAATAAACAGAATGTGGTATAATGATAATTGTGTCTTCAATACACATGTCAAGCAGTTTCCTAGAAAAAAACTTTTTTCTGGCCTACTTTCTGTTTGATTTCATTAGCTTGTTTTTAATCTCGCTATATGTACCAACAGGCTTGGACTAGCAGTAGAAGAAGTGTGACGCTGTCATTCTTTTGGTGTTAGCTTTTTTTTTTGCATTATTGATATTATTCAAAATTCATTATTTCTTAGCAGTAATCATTTTTATCAGCTTTATTGAAGTATAATTGACATACAATAAACTGCACATATTTAAAGTGTTCAATTTGATTAGTTTTGACATACGTACACACTCAGGAAACTATCACCACAATCACCACACTGTCTTGATTATGCTACTAAGTCTTAAAATCAGGTCATATAAGTCCTCCAACTTTATTCCTCTTTTTCAATGAAGTTTGAGCTATTTTGGTATGAGATTTCATTATGCTTCTCAGAAGAGCATGCAATTAAAAACTTAGGCTGATAATATCCAGGTCTAGGGTTTGATCCCTTTACTAGCCAACCACCAAAAAAATTAATAAATAAATAAAGCTTATGAAATGTTAATTTTTGGAATTTTTCATTTAATATTTTTTGACCACAGTTTAATGCAGGTAACTGAACTGTGGAAAGTAAAACTGTGGATGAGGGGGAACTATTGTATCAGCATGATATATTTTTCATACTTTTACTTTTAAGCTATTCGTTTCTTTGTATTTGAAATCCATTTCTTAAAGACAACACACAATGTCTTGCTTTTTATATAATTTTAAAAATATCTGAATTTTATCTGAGATATTTAGAGTATTTACATTTAATGTGATTATTAATATAGTTAGGCTTCAGCCTTACTGTTCGTTTTCTATTAGTTGTGTCTTTCCTGTTCCTTTTTTCCTTTTTTATCCTACCTTCTTCTAGATAAATTGAATATTGTTATAAATCCATTTTACCTTCTTTGTTGGGTTTTTTTTTTTGCCACAATTCTTTGCCCTTTTACTTTACCCAGTGGTTTTACGGGGTTGATGCTATTCACCTTTAATTTATCACAATCTACCTTTAAGTGGTATTATACCACTTCCTATATGGTTTAATATTCTTATTATTGTATACATCCATTTCTCTGCTTTCCCCTTTGCACTACTGTTGTTATATCTTCTACTTTTACATATGCTATAAACTCACACTATGTTGTTATTTTTATTTGAAGTCAATAATCATTCAAAGATATTTTTAAATAAAATTTAAAATTCTATATTTATCCATGTATTTATCATGTCCAATATTCTTCATTCCTTTGTCTAGGACCATATTTCCATGTAGTACCATTTTCCTTCATCCTAAAGAAATTTCTTTAACATTTTTGTACTGATGGTCTTTTAATGATCAATTCTTCCAACTTTTGGAAGTCTGAAAAAGTCTATTTTCCTTTATTTTTGTAATACATTTTTACTAGGTATAAAATTCTAGGTTTTCTGTCAGTATTTTAAAGGTATTGCTCCACTGTTTTCTCACTTGCGTTGCTTCCCATGAGAAATTTTCTGTCATTCTTAGCTTCATTTCTTTGGCTACATTTAAGATTTTCCCTTTATTACTGATTTTGAGCAATTTGAATATAATGTGTGATGGTGTAGTTTTCTTCATAGTTATTATACCTGAGGCTCCTTTAGCTTTTTAGATGTGGAAGCTTATAATTTTCAACAAATTTGGAAAACTTTTGTTCATTATTTGTTCTAACCATCTTCCCTCCACCTTCCAAGGACTCCAGTTATAAACATGTTAGTCCACTTGAAGTTCTTCTACAGCTCAGTGATGCTCTAGTCATTTTTTCTGTATTGTCTGTTTTTGTTTGTTTTTTTCGTTTCTACTGTTATGTCTTTATATTTACTAGCCTTTTCTACAACGTTTAATTTGCTGTTAATCCCATCCAGTGTATTTTTTCATCTCATACATTACGTATTTTTCCCTAGAAGTTCAGTCTGGGTCTGTTTTATGTCTTCTATGTGTCTCATTAACTCTTAGAACGTGTATAATAAATAACAATTGTTTTAATGTCCTTGTCTGAATATTCTAATATCTTTCAGTTCTGAATTGGTTTGAGTTGACTGATTCTGTCCTCGTTACGGATGTTATTTTCCTGATTCTTTGCCTGCCTCATAAGTTTATATTGAGTACCAGACATTGAGAGTTTATCTTCTTGGGTGCTGAATATTCATGTATTCGCCATAAATATCGGCGTACTTCAAAAAAGTTTGTGGAAAAATAAAATTAAACGATAATACAACCTTTCCATGAACTTTTTGAAGTACCCTTCTATTTGAGTTTTATTATTGATACAGGTAAGTTACTTGAAAACAGTTCAATGTTTTTGGATCTTGCCATTGATATTCATTGGATGACACTGAAGCAACATTCAGTTCAGGGATAATTATTCCCCACTACTGAAGCAAGACCCTTCTACTCGTATGTACTCTACCAAATAGCATGGATCATGGCTTTTCCAGTATGTCTGATAGGAACAGACATTATTCCTAACCCTGTGTGACTACCAAATGTTACCTCTGATCTTTTCAGTTCTTTCCCTAACATACAATAGTTTCCTCACATGCAGGCACAAATCAGTACTCAGCTGAATAACTGAGCAGGACCTTCTGCACATCTTTAGAGTTCTTCCTTTGTCCAGATTTCTCTTCTCCAGTACTCTGTTTTGTAATCTCTAGTGGCATTTGTCTCCTTTTACTTTCAGCAAATTTCTTCAACTCTGAGCTCCACCTCGGTTCCCTTTCTGTATCCTGGAAACTCTAGAATTTATCTCATTTGTTTTCTACCTCTCAGTAATCACCATCCTTTATTGCCTGATGTTCAATGTCTTGACAGACATTTTTTCGTACATTTTCTTGGGTTTTTTTGTTTTGTTTTTGGGGGTTTGTTGTTGTTGTTATTGCAAGTGTGAGTGTAAATCTGGTTTCTGCTATTCCTTCTTGACTAGAAGCAGAAGCCATCTTCTCATTCTCTCTTAAATGGTCATAATGATTAATTTTAGGTGTCAATTTGGCTGGATTAAGAGATACCCACATAGCTAACAAACATTATTCCTGGGTGTGTCTGTGAGGGAGTTCCCGGAAGGCATTAGCATTTGAACCAGTGAACTAAGAAAGATCCTCCTTCACCCAATGTAGGTAGGCACCATCCAATAAGCCTGCATAGAACAAAAAGGCAGATAAAAGGTGAATTCATCTCTCTCTCTCTTCTGGAGACAGGATACTCATCTTCTCCTGCCCTCGGACATCAGAACTCCAGGTTCTCCAGCCTATGAACACTGGTTCCTGCACCAGTGGCCTCCCTCATTCTCAGGCCTTCAAAATTATACTAAGCATGCAGCCAGCTTCCCTAGTTCTCCAGCTTATAGACTACACATCATGGGACTTAGTCTCCATAATCACGTCAGCCAATTCTCCCAATAAACCCCCTCTTATACACACACACACACACACACACACACACACACGCATGCACACACACGTACGCACAGAGCTCATGGAAGAATTGTATTATCTTTTAATTCAATTTTTCCACAAACATTTTGAAGTACCCTCATGTGTATGTGTATGTGTGTATATGCAGGTACTTCAAAAAGTTCATGGAAAGATTTATATTATCTTTTAATTCTATTTTTCCATGAATTTTTTGAAGTGCCCTCGTGTATGTATATATGACATTTTTTAAGTACCCTCATTTGTGTATATTTTATATATCCCATTGGTTCTGTTTCTCTGGAGAAAACTGACTATTACAATGGCAGTGTGGATTTTTGGTGTGATGGTCAATAAATGCACAGAAAACATTATGAACTGAGCTAAATGCTGTAAAGCAATGCAATGTGTTCATTTAGAACATTTAACCAAGGAAACTGTCTGGCTTTATGAGAATAAAATATTTGCTTGAGAAAGTTAATAGTTGAAATGTAGGGGAAACCTATCCAAGAAAAGAAAGGCTTCCTGTTAAGGACCTATAACAGGAGGAAGTGTGGAGCGTTGCAGCCAAGAGAGAGTTTGAGGCAGCATAAGGCCAGGCAGGCAGCAGGCGTCTGATCATGCAAAGTACGAAAACCTTGGTAACTATTTTAGACATTATTCTGAGAACAATGAGAAAACACTAAATGATTTTTAGTATGGAATGTTAACATAATCATATGTGTGTTTTGAAAAAACTCTTTATTTTTTTGTTCCTTTCAGAAAGTCAAATGGAAAAGAAAGCTGTATGGGAAATCTAGTTGTCCTTGACCTAAATTAGTATGTTGGAAGGAATCTCAAACAAGTTTAGGGAGGGACAAGAAAGAATACACCAATTTTTAGCTAACAGAACACATTGTTGAGATGCCCTTGGGCAGTATTATATGGGATTTAAAGTGCCCTAAACTGTAGAGTACAACAGACTTGGGTTTAATTCCTGGCTCTGCCATTTATTAGTTGTGAAGTTTTTGAACAAGTTAATTATCCCCACTTTACAGATGAAGAAACTGAAGTTCAAAGAGGTTAATCATACATACTCCAAACAGTCCTAGTGTGATATGTAAACCTCTGTAATTCTAGTTCCATAGTAAGGGCAGAATATATGTTAGCTCTTAGGGGTAGTGCTATTATATAACTAAGTCAACTCAGAAAGACTAAGTAATATATGTTCAGGGTCACCCAGCTGGTAAACATAAAATTGTTTTTTAAAAATTACCTTCCTAACTCACACAGATTATTCATCATAAGAATTAGACCAATTTACACTCCCATTAAAAAAAAAATACCAACTTCACACTCTCGCCCCAACATTAAAAACTGTCATGTTAAAACATTATTTTATTAAGCAAGATTTTAAATGATGGCGTTCTATTTCCAAACTTTCTAGCAGAAAGATTTATTTTACACACTAAGGTTAAAATCTGTGGTACTATGTGACAAAGTCTAGATCAAAGGTTATGCTGAGATACAAAATGTAAACTACAGTATTATAAGGTCAAAATAATCTGCTGTTACGTATTTTTATTATCTATTATCATTTTGTTTTTATTCCTTGACATGAGTTGATAAACTATACTGTTACTCAAAATAATCTATATTTGCAACTTTAAATAGGGGACACGGAGATTACACTCACATAAAGTCCCTAGAGAGCATATGCATATCAAATCAGACTACCAAGCCTAGGCACATTATGGTTTTTCCTAGAAATATGCTGAATATCATTGAATTGACCTATAATAGAAGACTTGGGGGAGCAGTGGTTTCTCATCACTTGGAATCTATTTCTTCTTTGTATAGCACTCAAATTGCTTTAGAGAGAGTCCAGAAAATGAATACTATGATAAAATGTTTAGAATTAAAATGACTGTCTTATCTGATTAAAATTCCAGTAGATGTGCCTTTTAAGGAGAAAAGTTTTTGAGTGCACTTACAATCGGACATTTGTAAAGTGTCTTAATTATTTACATTTTCTATGCTTGAACCAATATAATGACAAGGCTGAATAAGAGCTAAAGAGCTCCCTTTTATTTGAGTGTAAGGATCAAATTTCACAAGGATGAACAAAGCCACATAGTGGACTGTGTTTCCACTTTAATTCATTTTGCTGCCTCTTAAGGCAAATCACATAAAGCCAAAAATTCACCCTGTTTGTAATCAACAGCTCAGCCTCTGATACCATCATAGTTTTATCTATAAATGTTGCCTGGGTACTTGAAAAATCATCTTAACATATATTTTTCAAGTGGCAGGAGTAAATGGTGTAACATGAATTAGTCTGATCTTCAGAGTGATCGGGTTTATTTTGATCTTTTTCAGACACTCACCACACTCTTAAGTGTAACACAGCATAATGGAAATAGCGCTGATTTACAGGAGGGCTGACTTTCAGTGTTGACCCTGACCCTGTAATTTTTCTTTTCTTTTGATTTCAGCTCTTTGAGTCAGTGTTAGGTAAAATAGGGTTATGATTTAGACTAGGTGCTCTCTAAGAAAGTTTTCAGCTGATGTTTTTTGAATCTCTGACCTAGGTCATGTTGATAATGAGATAAAGCTGAGTTAAATATGTTCCTCAGTTGTTCTATGAAAAGCCTTTCTCTTGTTTCACTTTATTTTCATTTTTCCCTTTATTTTCGGTGTCCATTTCCTTCCCCCTTGCTCCCATAGTCTTGGCTATATATGTAAGCTTGTAAAACATATAATGTTATTTTATGCGTATGTTTGTGTTTTCAGTTTACGTAAATAATGCCTTCTATAGTTCTTTACGTTCCCTAATTTATAATTCAAAACTATGCATTTAAAATCTGCCCAAGTTTTACTAATGCATCCAGTTTATTGATTGTGATATTTTACTTGAAGTGGACACATAGATTACCTCAAATTGTTCACTACCACGAACGTACTGTAACCCAATTAAAATCAAAATTTAGCTCAAACAGCATGTTAGCAGGGGAAGAAGAGGAGGTATGATAATCTTGTCCACATCCTCTTAATACGCCTACATGATATTTTTAATGAGCCAGATAACCAGAAGGGGAGATTGCTAATCCACAGATCATGTCCTTCTTCATTTCATTGCAAACTGCCAAATTGCGCTCAGAATGGCTGCATCATCTTTTATATCTCTGCCAGAAGTGCCAGCAGGTTTGTGTTTGTGTATACCTTTATCAAAATTTGGTAGTTTCTGACCTTCTATTGTATTTCAACATGATGGATGAAATGGGATCTCATTGTTTTAATTTACCTTTTTTCTGTTAAAGTAAGCTTCAGCATCTTTTTTTGTACTTGATTGTCACTGGAATAGTTAAGATAAGTTAGGCCATGCTGAAATATCAACAGCATAATTCAACCAAGTTTTATCTTTTATGCTGGGCAATTCTCCAGGGTAAGTCTCCCCCCCGTGGCTCATGCTGGCACCTTCCATCTCAAAACTCACTGACTCAGTCGACGACAGCCTTCAACGCTACCAATAAGGGAGAGAGGGGTGGAGAAGGCGTATCGGTTCTTTCCTGCCTTAGTCCTGGCGTGACACGTGTCACTCAGAGACCATCAGCCAAACAAGTTACTTAACTCCAAAGAAGCCTAAGAAATATATAGGACTATATGGATATTTTGTGAGCACTGTCCACCACAGTGATGTAACTTTTCAACAAGTCTGAATGCTTTGACTTGTTACAATACTTTTTATGCTTTATAATAACGGGAAAAAAAAGAAACATGTAAGCAATGATCAGAGAATCAATTTTGTGTGTCAGCGCCAGATTTAATCATGTCACTTCTTTGTTCACAAGCCTTCGATGGCCCCCACTGCCTAATAGACTAAACTTCTTCATCTGGTTTTCTCTCCAGTTATAGGAGATCAAATTTAGGATGACTTTTCAGTCCCATAAATTTTTGATCAGTTTTTATTCAATCTTTGTGTAAATTGGAAGATAGCGATGGTCCCTTAAGAAATGGTATGTAATTGAATGAAATTTAATAAGGCACCTGACAGTTATGTGATTGTGATTTGTAGAACTTTCATTTTATAACCTGAAGCAATATTGACCTCAGAAAAGAATAGAATGAGGGACAAAAAGAATGAATGTGTTATTCATCTTTGTTCTAGTCTTCCTACTTGATAACTGCCTCAATAAATGTCTAAATTAATTCCTGAATAAGACTTGAACAAATTTTCTTTTGAGAAAGTTGATTCATTGCCAAGACATTTCATGTACAATATGCAAGAAAAGACAACAGGTAAATGGATTTTACAATGAACATATTGATGGAGAATATGAAGGTATATAAATAAACAACCAACCAAAATAAAATGTCATGGAGTGATTGCCACTAGGACAGCCTAGGGGATTTGGGAGGACCCTTTCACATACCCAAGTTTTCTTTTGAGCCCCAAGAGGTGACCCTGATTCTCTCAAGCAGAAAAAGTACATTTGGAAGCTGTGCTCCAATTATTTCAGTCGAACACACAATACAAATAGTTCTTAGGGTAAGCTAAAGTCTCTTGAAAGTTTGTGGGCCTGCTTTAAAAACATCTACCTCTGCCAGATTTTATAAAATGTCATCTCAATTATTTTTGCACAATAGCATTGGAGAAACAACATTTCCTCGATTAGCTTGACATGTGGTAATTTGGGTAGAACTTAACTTTATTTATCTTTGACTAGAACAGATTGTCTCTCTGCCCTTGTTTATACAAAATGCTGTTATTTTTGCTCCTTTCATTTGTGTAATCTGTGGCTTGGTTTCATTTTAAATGCTGGTAATTTGTACATTGAGGCAGGCTTCAACTGCATCAAACTCACAGCGAAGAAAGCAAAATGGTGTGCGGAGGAGATGTGGGGATAGATTCAGTACAAACATAAGACATGTTAAACAAAAGCCAAGGATAATTTTTTTTAAAAAAAAAAAACTGACAGAACAATGAACTAGCAAAGAGTTTCCAACTTTAGAAGAAAAGGAAAACTGAAGAGGAAATATTTCCAGTGCAACTTTGTTTCAGTTCTACTTTACACTGAAGAATATTTACTTACTCTCAAATTTATACACCTATAAATTTAGATTAGGGACTCTCTAATAATTTGGCCTCACTCTAAAGGGAAAAGTTTACATGTAAAGTTATTCGTCCTCCTTAAAGATTGTTGGCACACAAAATGATGCTCAGAAATGCCAGTTAGCCTTGAGAAAGTGTAAACACAAAGACTATTGTGAATTTAGATGTGAATTTTATCCCCTTAATTATGATACATTTAATTGAACCACACTGGAGTAGATAATAGAATCAGAGAAAAAACAGTGTTTGAAAGTCACCTCAGAGGCTACTTGAAACCACAAAATCTTTTTTTTCTCTCTAATATGCTTTATTTTGATTCTGTTTACTAAAACTAAATGTTATTCAATGTCAATTTGGCCTTTGTATGCAATATCTAGACAGATTATTTCACATAAGGGCTCAGTACTGAAAAGAGAAAATAAAAAATAAAAGGGAATTTACTGAGCACCTACTATGGTTGGGGCACTCTTGTAAGACTTTTTACGTATACGAGTATTAACTTTTATAATCCTCAAAATCAAAAATCACACTTATTTAATTTAATACTCTTATCTTTACATTTTTGCTTTTATATTTTGTTTTTATAATATTCATACATGTTCCCCATAAAAATCTTGGAAAGATATGTAGAGGAAACTACAAATCATCTGTAATCTACAGTCTAGATATAATCACTATTAAGTTTCTATTCATTTTCCATGTGGATGTCTTGGTTTTTAATGTAATTGGAATCACCCAGGTTATGCAGTTTCTTGCCCTTCAATTTTCGCTGAAATTATATCATCAACATTTTCCTATGTTATTATAAATTCTCCAACCATGATTTTGAAGGGCCCGTTATGTTTCATCATTTAGATGCACCATAATTAGTCTAACCTCTCTGGTATTTGGGGGGCATTTAATTTGCTGAGAATCTTACTTTTTATGAAACCAGAATGCATCTACAATAGTAATACTGCTAACTGCTGTGGCCACAGCCTCCCTTTCAAGGTTACTGCTGAAACCTAATTGAAATCTAAAGGTTGGCACAAAAAGTGTGTTAGCAGGGGATGAAGGGGTAAGGATAGCTTAGAGAGATATTTAGAAGGAAGAGTCAGCAGGAGAGACAGTACTATGCTCTATTCTTTGCTCTATTATTCCAGCCAAAATTCAAAAGAGCTAGGTTCAAAACATCTAAGCATTTGTGTCCTGGGCTCTAGGTCTTCCTGAGTGAGACCTACTTAAATTTGTGCACATATTGGGTAAGCTTCTAATATAAATTCTTCATTTTTTGGTTATTTTTTTAGTTAGATTGTTTTGCAACTTACAACCAAAAGAGGCCTAATTCATACTTACTAAATGAATAAAAGCACTTAGTGTCTATAACAAAGATGGCAAAAGATTGTAGTAGAGTTTTCAGAGAAACAGAACCAATAGGAGATATGTGTGTGTGTGTGTGTGTGCGTGTGTGCGTGTGTATACATACATATGAGGGTACTTTAGAAAGTTCATGCAAGAATAGAATCAAAAGATAATACAAATCCTTCCATGAACTATTTGAAGCCCCATGGGTGTGTACATGTATACACATACACATATATATTCTATTACATGTAAATAATAATAAATATTATATAAATTTATATGCTATATTTATATAAGGACATTTGTTATGAGGATTCAACTCACGTGATTATGAAGACTGAGAAGTCCCACAATCTACCATCTGAAGCTGGAGACCCAGGAAAGTCCAGTGGCGTAATTAAACCTGAGTCTGAAGGCCTGAGATCCAAGGGAGCCAATGGTGTAAATCCCCATCTGAAGGCAGGAGAAGATGAGATGAGATGTCCCAGCTCAAGCAGTAAGGCAAAAAATAAAAATAAACAAAAAGGGCAAATTCCTCTTTCCTCCACCTTTTTTCTATTCAGGTCCTCAGCAGGCTGTATGATGATCATCTACATTGGGGAGGGCGATCTACTTTACTGAGTCCATCGGTTTAAATGCTAATCTCATTCAGAAATACCCTCATAGACACATCCAGAAATAATGTCTAACCAGATATCTAAGCATCGTCTGATCCAATCAAGTTGAAACATAAAATTAAATATCTTAAGTCCACCCCTTGTCAACTTGGCATGCATACGCATCTCCTTAAACCATGCTTAACCTCCAAGTAAAGACAATAACAAGGTTATAATTCCACCTAACGTGATACAACTATCCTACTTACAATCCAAAATTCACTAACCCTTCCTCAAAAGACAAGGGTAAAGTCCTTGAATGATGTTTACTTTTCTTCTTTATAACCTGTGACATAAATACCATGATATAAAATTAACAATACTTAAATACTTACTATGTGATGTAAAGTCAATACATCTTATGTTACATGATAAGGGAATAAGAGAGAAGAAAAAAATACACACACACGTTCATAGAACAAAGTGGAATATTCATGGCAATTCCAGTCCTGCTATCTGTAACTGGTGACGTGATTGTAGCTGGTATTTGTAACTACCTTCTTCTGCTATCCATTATGTATTCCCTTTGTCTTCAGCAAGCACCTCAGTTGGTCATGGTTCTTTACCTAGTGGGGTGACCTAAACCTTCATTCCTGAAGCCATTTGTAGTCCTGCCTGGACTGGATTGTTGATATTTTCCATTTACCTTAATCACAGGACGTGGTAATACTAAGAGATGTCATAGGGGTCTCCTATACTCCAGACATACTCTTCTTTACCTCTATTGAGGGGTAGTAGTCCAATTTCCCCTTGCTAATCAGTATTAATCAGCACAGCCAACCTGTTAACTCACTCTTTGCCTGTTGACTCAGAGGCATGAGGAGCCCAAAGTGGCCAGTTGGCAGTCTTAACCTCCAGTTCAATAAAATCACTGTTGTATTTCCTGGTGGAAGAATTCCTCCCTCTGGAACTAAGTCTTCTAGACCAGCAGAGCATAAAGTCATGGGAATGGGAAGAAAACATTTTGCTAGTGGATCACTAGGGATAATAATGAGTGGTGCCACTCACATTTCCACCTCTTGATTCATAGATGCATAAGTCCTAGCTATAAGAGAAACAGGACCATATATTGAACACTGATTCAGAGCATATACAACCTTCTGGAGAACCTTGTTCCAGTCCTGTAAGTTATTGCTACCTAGTTGGTGCTGCAACTGAGTCTTCAAAAGGTCATTCTAAGATTCAATCAGTGGCTGCTTCAGGATGGCAGGGAACACGGTCAGACCAGTGAATTCCATGACTATGGGCCCATTGCTGCACTTTTTTTTTTTTGCTGTTAAGTGAGTTTCTTGATTAGAAGCAATGCTGTGTGGAATACTATGATGGTGGATAAGGCATTCCATAAGTTTACAGATGGTAGTTTTGGCAGAAGAATTGCATGCAGGGAAGACAAATTCATATCCAAAGTATCTATTCCAGTAAGGACAAAACATTGCCCTTTCACATTATAATCAACTTGCCACTAGATAGCTGGCTAATCACCCCCGGGAATGGTGCCATATCAAGGGACTCAATGATGGTATCTGCTGGTGGCAGACTGAACACTCAGCAGTCAGCTATGGTACTGTCAGCTATTGAACAGGTCAGCTATGGTACATGGAAGTCCATGCTGCCGAGTCCATGTATAACTTCCATTCCTTCCACCATGCCCACCTTGTTCATGATCCCATTAAGCAATGACAGGGATGGCTAGGGAAAGAGGTTGACTGGTATCCACAGAATAAGTCATCCTATCCACTTGATGATTAAAATCCTCCTCTGTTGTGGTCACTCTTTGGTGAGCATTCACATGGGACACAAATATCTTCATATTGTTTGCCCATTCTGAGAGGTCTATCTATATACTTCTTCCCTAAATTTCTTTGTCTCTAATTTTCCAATTATGTTCCTTCCAAGTCTCTGACTATCAAGCCAAGCCCATGAATGTAATTGCACAACTGGCCATTTCTCTTCCCAAGCAAAATGAACAACCAGATGCACTTCCCAAATTTCTGCCCACTGGGAGGAGTTTCCTTCATCACTGATTTTCAGGAATGTCCCAGAGAGGAGCTGTAGCACTGCATTTGTCCACTTTTGGGTGGTGTCTGCATGTCAGGCAAAACCATGTGTAAACCATGCCCCAGTCTCCTCTTCCTCTGTCAACTGATTGTAGAGAACTCCCCATGAAGCCATAGGAACAGACTGGAAGAGAAAAATTATCTATCATATAGGTCCACTCTATTCTGAGCAAACTATGTTGGGATTAAAAGTAGTTATTGCACTTAAAATAGATACTGAAAAAGTAGAGTCCCTCCACGCTTACAAGACAAGAGACAGTTTCTAGACCAGTTCCTAAGGGAAACGTAAAAATAAATGAAAATATTTTGCTTGTCATAGTGAGAGTTATCCATAAATGTTGAAATGTGGTCTAGTATAAGAGGAAATAGACTTGTTCTATGTGATTGCATGACTTAGAAAATTTAGACCAATGAAATATGATTTTGTTTAATGTAAGGAAGAGCATTCCAAAAGAGTGGAATAAAAAGTTAATTGAACTGCCTCAGGAAGCAGTAACCCACTAGACTAGTCAGGTATATAAATAATCATCATTTGATGGATATCTTAAGGAGAAAAATTGAGATATTGGTGGAAAGTTCTATTATGTGACATTCCAAATGACTTCCAAATCTGAAAGGTTTTTGTTTAAATATCTTATAGGCTATTATAACAAATAGATACTTTCTTAAGCCTTAAAAAGTTTTTTGTTTTTTTCAGAATGAATGTTGCCTAGCTTACTTTGAGGGGCTGGGACAAAAGTGTGGTAGGAATGTTATCCATTAATATGCCACCAAGACAATTTTTCAAAGATAGGATGAGAAAATGTCATTGAGAGTGTACACAAATTGTGGTTTGGAGGGAAGAAAGTCAATCTCCAGAGACACAGTGTCAAGTTTGAGGGTGAGAAGAGGCAAGAAATGTGAGAACTAATATCAAGATCAGAAACTGAGAAAACATCAGAAAGCCTTGAGGAGAATAGGACAAAACCAGTAGGTCAGAAATAGCACAGTGAACAATGAGCAAATATTACCTTCCTCAGAGCTCTATGCCAGGCATGGGACTTAAAGAAACAGTAGAGAGTTGGAAAATAAGAGGAAACATTTATGGAGAGCAGAGTATAATAGTATCTTTTATCTCAAGCATCTATATTAAATTGCAAAGATAAATTTTAAGAATTTTGTTACATTAATGGGTGATAAAAGATGCTCAGAAAAAAACAACAGAATTTCTTAAAATTTCTATTTTTATGGAGAACTATTTTCTTTTACTCTTTAAACTATTTTATTTACTTTTTAAAATTTTATCATTACAGAATGTAATCATTTTTTGTGGCTAGAAGTAAAAACCTAGATAAGGAAGAATAATCACACTGCAGTATTTTTTCAGTATTTAATTTTTTTTTTTTTGTAGTATTTAACTCTTGAGCTCTTCATAAGAGAATCTATTGCTAAAGGACATTCCATGCTTTCTCCAGTCAAACTGAACCCCTACAAATGTCATATATTTATGACATAGAGGCAAAGAGCATGAGCTTTGCATTTATATAGGCATGAGGTCAAATTCCAGCTTTGCTTTTACTATGTTACATTTTGGAAAATGGCACTGGAAAATAACTCTGTGCTTCAACTTTCTCACTTGTAAGTTGAGAGTTTTTCTGAGGGTTAAATGAGAAATATATTTGATGTGTTTAACACAGTTCTTGGAACATTATAAATGTGCATTAAATTGTAGCTATGATTATGAGTATTTTAAAGACCTGGTGTATTCATCTGTTCATTCATTAAAAGTTTATTGGCTGTCAAAGCTCGGTCTGATCTATTCAGCCATCACCATTACAGATGCTACAGATTTTTACAAAATCCAATAAAAAGGCAAAAATCAATGATGGCATCCAAATAAGGGCCATATCAAGTTAGAATTTGAAGCTGTGATTAACTTTTTATTCTGCTTTCTGGAAAGAAAAAAACAAAATGCTCTTTGTTGTAAACAGATCTCTCTATATACAGCAATGTCATAGTGTGAAATGACTAATGGTGTCATCCAAGGGTTTGTTAATATCAACCAAGAGCTCAGTAGGAGAATTTGGGCTTCCCTGGAATTGCTGGGTTTCCTCTAAACCTGTTACATATAATTAAGTTAAATAGCAGCCAAAATTATCTCATTCAAATCATTTATTTTGATAAGATATCCTCTAAGTTCAGCTTCCTGGGGTTAAGACAGCTACTTTACTTAATTTACAATTTTGTTAGCTTGACAGCATACCAAAAATATAGCAAGAATTGGCAGCTGACCAGAAAAATTGTACATGTGTTGAGCCAATTTTCAAAAAATGCTTTCAAATTGCAATGAATTCATGGTGGGCCACCTGGCATACAAATGATTGGAATGGATTCATAAATAGAAAATATGAGAGCAGAAAGGGTCATGATGTAGCAATGGGGATTAGAGAGAAAATTCTTTGCATTCCAAGGGAGGGTAGGATGGAAGAGGATGGAAGAGTAGGGAGAGTAAAAAGGCACTTCATCAAGAGAAAGAAGTGTTCATCCAAAATCCCAGCCCCTCACTGCCGTATAATCCACTGCTAGGATGACAGCAATGTAAGCAAAAATTTTTAAATCTCTAGTTCACTTTCTCATAACAGATTGACAAAAGAAGGTCTCAAGTAGTTAAATGACTAGTCACTCTCCCAAAGAGTACATCAGTCTTCTGACAGAACCAGAGATAAAACTATGGTTGTCTCATTTCACTGCTATTTCCATGTTACCTTTTTTAAATGATACTAACTACATCATGAAGATGATGCCTTAGAAGTGCACCTTCAGAAAATATATATATAGCATAGACACAGAGACAGTAGGAAGTTGAGCCTCTTGGTTAAAGCGTTAATACCAGCAACAAATCTAGATTTGAGGGTTTTGACCATTGCTAGTTGTGTGGCCTTGAGCGACTTGTTTATTTTTTCTGAATGTTGCTTTGATGTTCATTTTCTCCTTATTTCTAAAAGGTTTGTGTATTGATAGGTTGGAGGGTGATGAGAGATAAATACGACCATCTCATCCAGTTATTGTTGTTGTTATAATATTCAATTATAGAACAAGTATAAAGTACTTAGTATAGTCCCTATGTAAATGGCAGGTCGTGTAATGAAGGTCAGAGTTTTGAATATATCTCCCTAATCAGACTGTTAGATATGACAGACCCACTTTATTCTGAGATAAACATAGAAAACCTTAACTACACAAGAAGGTGAAATCTGATTATGTTCATAGACTATCTATAAAGGGCATCACAAATACAGTATATTCGTTTTCATACACAGATGAGGTGCTGAAGCAGACTGAACCAAATGTTTAATGTTAAGTGAAGACTTGGTTTGAATTTTTAAAAAGCATATAGCAGCAAAGTTTTGAGAAACTACCTGCAGAAACATGAAGGAAGTGCTAGAACTGAGCATGCCCCATCTAGGTCTACCTCTTGATAGAAATCTTAGTCATGCTTGCTGATGACCATGAAGAAAATTGAAGGCCAGGTGTACTCCAGCTTCCTTCTGAGCATTCAAAGCTAAACAATTTTTTTAATGACAAATAGGAAAATAGGAGTTAAAAGTTCGAGTGAAAAGAAGCTCTGAAAAACTAATACGCTCTTGGAGGAAGTGGTTATTAAATCCAACCGTTGCATTTTTAGCCAGTCTATAATCAAGTGTATGGCAGGGAAGCATAGGTTTTTATTGCTGTTGATGGTGGTGCTTGTGGTGGGGAGGAGGGGGGCGTTCCTTCTTTCAGTACAAACTTGGAAGACCAAAAGGAAGTGTAGCAAAATGCTTCCATTTTGACTGTTTCTCATTTGGAGAATGATCCTGAGGGAGCTCCATCAATGTGTTCTCCAGAGATAAGCCACGGAATTGTCAAGGCCAGAGCCAAATTCAAAAGCCTATATACTGGGGAGAGATTTAGAGAAATCACTCTCAATAGAGGTAGAATTTGCTTTTCATATTATTTGGAGATGATAGGTAATAGAGGGAAAAGATGTGTACAGGTGTATTAGTCAGGGTTCTCCAGAGAAATAGACCAATAGGATGGATGGATGGATGGATGGATGGATGGATGGATGGATGGATGGATGGATGGATGGATGGATGATAGATAGATAGATAGATAGATAGATAGATAGATAGATAGATAGATAGATAGATAATAGGTATGAGAGGGAATTTATTAGGGGAATAGGCTCACAAGATTATAGAGGCTGAGAAGTCCCACAATAGGCTGTCTGCAAGCTATAGAACCAGAGAAGTCAATAGCATGGCTCAGTCCAAGCTGGAAGGCCTAGAACCAAGGAAGCCGAACCTGGAGCTCTTATGTCCAAGGGCAGGAAGAGAAGGATGTCCTGCTCTGGGAGAGAGAGAGACAGAGACAGAGATAGACAGAGAAAGAGAATTTACCCTTCTGACTTTTTGTTCCATCAGGGCCCCCAGCCAATTGGAAGGTGCCTACACTCACTGAGGATGGATCTTCTCTGCTCTGTCCACTGAGTCACCTGCCAGTCTCTTGTGGAAACACTCCCACAGACATACCCCAAAACAATGCTTCACCAGCTATCTAGGCATTTCTCTACCCAGTACAGTTGATACCTAAAATTAACCATCACAACAACCTTTAATATTTTCTTAATATTCTGCATTTTCAGAAGCCACAGTAAAAACAGAGGCAGGGAGCAACAAATTTGCCAATGGCTCTGTTTTGACTGACATTACAGAATGGCTTACGAAATCCCCTCAACTCTTTCTATCTGTCCCAGCCACCAAGGCCAAGGATCTGTGTCCCCCTAGCTTAACTTCTCATAACATCTATTTTGAAAGGCTAGTGATAGAAGAAAAACAGACAAAAATAAAAAACTCATCTCTCATTTTCTAGAAACTTGCTGTTTAAAGTTGGGTTCTTGGAATTACCTGGCAGACTGTTAGAAATGCAGACTCTCAGGCCCTAATCCAGAAGAACTGAGTAAGAATCTGTGTTTTAACAAGATTCCCAGGTGGTCTTATGCAAAGATCAAACAGCACTGTACTAGATTTTCTAATCATCAGGAGAAACACAGCAAACCCTCCTCTGTCCATTCTTCTCTTACATCCAAAGAGTATTGGCAGCCCAGACTGCAAAATGAATATTTGTTAATCATGCAGGCATTAGACAAGCCCAGCAAGCATTCTGATTCAAATGCATCCGGAATGACTCTGCTCCTCAGTAAGAACACAATTAGTGTATTTATACCTGGCTCATGGAAACCGTAATTATTAATCACCCTAAGTGGGGAGATCTGCAAATAAGGTGCTGATCATAGTTAGATGGTCTGTTAACACACACATTCTAACATCTGAACTGAACTTGCAACAACAGGCCTATTTTTCCTGTGGTCAGATTTGTACTGGCAAACCTCATCCTCATTCACTGCCATTATCATTGCACTTTTCAAAACCTCTATTTTATGTTATAAAAGACAAGTTAAGATTTGCCCATGAGCTTCAACCATGCATATGCTGTAGGTATCTGTAAGAGAAAAGTACTCTAGAAAAAATCCCCATGCTCATCAAATAGAAAAGCCATTACTCACACATTCCTACATTCACTTGGTACATATTTCTTGGTTTCTCTGTACCATGCTGAGAACAAGACATATACATGCTTACAATTATCCTTGGGGAGATCAGATAAATTAACAGATCATCACAGTGCTCGGTTACATGCACTAACTAGGGAACATTTAAGGTGATGGAAATACAAAGTTTCCCTAATAAAATTCTCGGAGATAAGAGCATATCACCTAGAGACTGTGGCATTTAAGTCAATGTGGACAAACAGCAAGTATTTATGAATACAGAGAGGAAACAATGTACCAGATAGGAAAGAAAAAAATATATACCAAGGCCTACAGGTAAGTGGGAACATGAAGCTACTGCAAGCATCTGTTATGTCTGCAAGTACAGGATGGGAACACAGGGAAGAGGCACAAAGGAAATCAGAGGAGTAAGCAGAGGAGAAGTCATGAGGAACCTCACAAGCCATGTCAATGAGTTGTATGTTGAATGTAATGAGAGTTGGAGAATCAGAATAACTTCTTGGATTTCTTTGGTTGTAGTTGGAGTAGGGCAAGACTAGAGGTAGGGAGACCAGGTAAGATATGCACAGGTTCAGAGATGAGGAGGGGTCTCCTGACATCTGTCTGCAGAACTGCTACAGAAAGTTCAAGAGACAAGATTGAAGTAATGCCCTCTTTCTAAGAGCAGGACCGATGCCACTTAAGATAGCCCCTCCATTGTGTGAAAGTTAGGTGGGAAAGTGGAGGTGGGACTGGAGGAGCTCCACTAACTGCAAAATTAGCTCATGTACTGTTGGCTTGCTTGCATTGGCTAATACCTCTTGGCGTGGTGATCAGATGACCAAGTTGCTGCGCTTGCAGCTTTAAAAACCAAGAACAAAGACGGTTCAGGGCCGCACCTTGAATTGGCTGGTGTGGTCCCAGCCACTGGAAATAAAAATCTTTTTCTCTTTTTCTATATCAGTCTCCAAGGGTGATTTTCTCCCGACGCCTACAACAAGATCAGTAATAAGGAAATAAAGCAGAGGTTCTGAAGCCCAGAGGGATCTGATTAGTGCATATCCCGAAGGAATTAGGCAACGTCAGGTTGGAAATGAAGCAAAACCAACAATGAGGATGGTGAAAAAAAGAATTCAAGATCATGAGCGCTGAACAGACACTAGCTGTTCCCTCCATGGCACGATGTACTTCTTCAGATTGCAGCAGACCCTTAAAGAGGGCAAACTGGGATAAAAAGGGTACCCACTGGATTTTTTTTAATACTACCTATCAATGTTACCAAAGGATAATTTGAAGCATTTAGTAAAGTACTGTATGTATACATACAACCACACCACATTTTGGGTGTAGAACCAGAGTTGATGAAAATGTTCATCTCTGTGGATTAGTTTGTCATGGAACACCCAAGCAAATGCAAAATTTTGAATACCCAGGACTGGTAAAAGTTTTGTTTCCAGTTATCCAAATATTTGAACCTTGCCTCTTAATGTGAGAGTAGAAAATAATAACATCTACACAAATTAAGCTTGTAGGCATATGTAATTTGTTTAGGTGTGCTTTTTTTTCATAACAAAAACTGCCTGTGAATTGAATTTTAAACTATTAACCAAATGTTAAATACAACCTATTGACATAAAAGATTTCTGTCACTAATCAATCCTTTGTTATTATGAATACTTTCCATTCACACCCTCCCATGCAGATCAACCCGACTAATATATAGGGTGTGTGTGTGTGTGTGTGTGTGTGTGTGTGTGTGTGTGTGTGTATTTTGTTTTATTAGAGCAGAGAACAACCATCTTGGAAGGATTCTTGTGATCCCTGGGAGGTGGATAACTTCAAAATCCAACATTTTTTAACTCTAAACTAGTCACTGCCTCCTTTGGTGACATAATTAGAATATGACTTTGTTCTGTTACCTTAAAACATTGTGAAATATTTCAGTTAAGTTTGAGTTAAATCTCATCCACTTTGTCTTGGCACCACACAGACAAAAATAATAGATAAATCTTTTGAAGTGTTTGAGGAAACCATGAATTTCAATGTATTAAATGTTTCCTTGGGTGCTTTATTTTTCCTTCCAATGCTAAAATAAAAGACAAACATCACTCCTGTACTGGGTTAAATAGTTTCCTCCCAAAATTCATGTTCATTTGGAACCTCAGAATTTCACCTTATTTGGAAATAGAGTCTTTGCAAAGGTAATTTAAGTGTTGGCCCTAATCTAAAGACTGGTGTCCTTATAAGAGGGAAGTTTGGACACAGAAACACAAGGAGGAGAATGCCACGTGAAGACACACAGGGAGAACACCTTTTGTTGAGGGGGCAGAGATTGAAGTAATGTGCCTACAAGCCAAGGAATGCCAAAGATTGCTGGCAACCAGCAGAAGCTAGGAAGAGACAAGGAAGGAAACTGCCCTAGAGCCTTCAGAGAGAGCATGGCCCTTGATTTTAGACTTCTGTCCTCCAGAATTGTGGGACAATAGATTTCTGTTGTTTTAAGCCACTCAGTTTGTGGTAATTTGTTACAAAACTCTGGGAAATTAATACAATGTATTTTTATCTAATGTGTTGGATCAGTCCTATAACAACCTTCTAGAGACTTCCTGAAGCATCCAGCATCCTTACTTTGAGAACTAACCCTTGAGAGTCTGTAGAGTGGATAGAAAGTGGGAAGCGAAAACAGTAAACATGGTAAGTCCATCCAAATAAAATTTTGATTTAATGTGCATTTTATTACTCCCTCAAACAAAGGATGGATGCTCTTAATTGGAATCTCTGAAAAGTGATCGATTGTCCAAAAATACACTTTATCAAAAAGTAGGGCTGAAAATACCACACGGAGAGTCTTCCGTCTCCTATCAGAAGAGGTTTGGATTCATTTTCTCTTGCTTCCATAACAAATTACCAAAAATTTGGTGGCTTAAAACAATACCTACGATATTTATTATATGTGTACCACGGTTCTGTAGATCAGAAATCTGGTGTTCTCAGCTGGTTTCTCTGCTCTGAGTCTCCAACGGCAAAAATCAAGGGATCAGGGGGTTCTCTTCAGCCTGATTCTTTTGCCTTCTTCTTCTACTTCTGGGAGCTGTAGGGAAGAATCTGTTTCCGGGTTCATTTAGTTGCTGGCAGATCAGTTCCATTTGGTTGTAGGACTGAAGTCCTTTTTTCTTGGTGGCTGTCAACTGGGGGTCACCCTCAGCTGTTTGTTGCACATGGTCCCCTACATGTCAGAGCCAGCACCAGTGAGACAGATCCTTCTCACACTGCCCATCTCTTCTGCCTGATTCTTCTGCCTTCCTCTTCTACTTACTTTCAAGGGCTCATGTGATTACACTGGGCCCTCCCTGATACTCCAGGATAATTTCCCTATTCTAAAGTTGGCTGATCTTAGCTCCATCTGCAAAATCTCTTTACAGCAGTACCTAGATTTGCCTTTGATTGAATAACCAGAGGATAGGAATGTTGGGTGACATCTCCAGAATCCTACCTGCCACAGTGTTATAAAAAGGCTCACTCAGGGAGGCGTCATGAACAGCCCCATGAGCAGATTCTTGGCATGATGAGAGGCTGTGATGTCTTGTAGTTGGCGAGGCTGGTGGGTCCTAATGATCTTGGAAGCCTGGATTCCAGCAGTATCAATGCCAATCACAGCTTTTACTGCCCCAGAGTTCCCTCCTAAGCACTTATAAGGCCCTATCTCTGTCTTTTGCCACAATGAAGCTTCAAATAATATAATGACCAGCTATAAAAATGCAATAAACTAAGCAAATAACCAAACAAAAAAGGGGGGTACATTTTCTGCAAACCTAATATGATACTGTTAGGCAGCATGCTTTCATTTCTTGATCACAAGAGTGATTGCTCTGGGCGTGGGGCTCTGGGTTTTTTTCTTATACACTGGGAACACACACAAACAGTAATGAAAGGAGCCCTGGGTGCTGAGGGAAGAAGAAAACCCAATTTGTGCACTCAGGTTTGTTATTACTTAACTGCAATTACGCTTTCAAGAGAGTGTTGCTTTAAGAACCGCCCACTTAGTTTCTTAGACATTGAAAACTTTCTGGTAGAGTAATTGCCTGACATAGAACACCTAGGAGGTGAATTGAAATGAAAAGCCTTTTACTGAGTGGCAAAAGAAAGTATTAAATGCTTGATTAGAAGTTCTATGTCACTAATAGCAAATGCCAAAGAAAGGCCAAATGAATGCTCCCTCTCACATCTGTCTTCCCAGTCTGCCTTCCTCTTCTCTGTCTTTGTGGAACATGCAAATTCCCATTCTACATTCAAAACCCCAAAGTGGCTTTGAAGTCCTGTTTTCCTTACTGAAAACAAGGAAAGGCAATTGATTCATTTAGTCTCTTGAGTGTTTTCTTACTAAAATCTCTTTCCTAAAAGATTGTCTTATAATGATCCAGCCTCATAACAAGTAAAATCTTCATGCCTGACATACCTGGGTTCTGCCACTTTCCACTGTTTTGACCTTAGGTAACTCATGGGAACCCTGTGAGCCTCAGATTGATCAACTGTGAGACGGGAATAGCAGCATCCATTTCTTAGATAGTTAAGAGAATTAGAACACTGAAAGTTTCTGGCACATGGTAGATGCTCAAGCATTAAATCTCTTTCCCTATTCCCCTGTCTCTTTGTTTATGTTCTAATTAATCTCTAGCTTGTACATGCAGGCATGTTACAAATAGATTATAAATCATCTAAAAACAAGGACTATACCAATGTAATTTCATAAAAAGATTTTTGTATTGCCATTCAGGAGATTTAGGCCCAGGCATGCAAAAGTGATCTTGATTAAGTCAATTGCCCTCTCTGCCATGCAATTTCTGCAGGTATAAGAGGTTATTTAACCACATGGATTGCTCAGTTCTAGATGTCATGTTAACACCGACTTTCTACCTGTTTAAAGACTCTACTGAGCAAGCAGTAGACATTCAGTTAGTGTTTGCTGACTGTTTGCTGAATGAAGGTATCCAGTATGACGGGGTTAATGGCATTTATTACCAGATAGTAATGGGAATAGATCCAAAGCAACTCATTCCTAATTTTATACAAATATTTCTAAGAGAATTTGAAAACAAAAGAAAACAAAATTTTCTTTGAGAGTGGGAAGATAGTAAATGATGGCTAATACTCAATTTCCTTAAAAATGGGTTTGATTATGGCCTGGTCTCTCCAGTTTCTTTTTGTTCCCAATGATGAGTCATTGACCTATTTCTCATCTGGGAGTTGGATTGCTAGTCATTATGGAGAATTACACAAATGAGGACACAATGGAGGATTCCTAAAGGTTGTAAAATCTTACAAAGTTCTTATGATCTCACATTAACTTCTGAGATGGTGACTAACACGAGGCCTGGTTTATTTTGCTAAAGGTTATTTTTTAATGAGTTTTAATTTACATTGAATAAAAGGCTCATATTTTAAGTATACATTTTGCTGTGTTTTGACCATATATACACCTTTGTAACTGCCATCCCAAACAAGGTATAGAATATTTCTCTTCTGTCTTGGGAACAGAAAGTTCCCAGTGCCCCTCTGTAGTCAACCCTCCTCCCAAGACAGTCACTGCTCCAACTTCCATCACATTAACTTAGTTTTGCCTGGAATATACAATATGCATACTTTTGAATCTGGCTTTTTTTGCTCAACATAATGTTTTGAGATTTATCCATGTTACGTACATTGGGAGTCTATTTCTTTTTATTGCTGACTAGTAGTCTATTGTATGAAAATATCACAATTTGTATGTCTACTTACTTGTTGATGGACATTTGGGTTTCCAGTTTTAGGCTTTTATGAATAAAGCTCTTATGAACATTCTTGCCTTTGAGGGCATATTTTGTATTTCTCATTGGTAAATAACCATTCTGCAAATCCTAGGGCCCTTAAGAATTATGTTAAATCTATTCTGTCTGTGCTTGATAAATGGAACAAGAAAGCTCAAATAACAGCACGTTTGTTTACAGCATGGCTTACTGAATATTTTAAACCCACTGATGAGACCTACTGCTCAGAAAAAAATACCTTTCAAAATATGAGGATACTTCAAATAGTTTGTGGGAAAATGGAATGGAAAGATAATATGAATCTTTCCATGAGCTTTTTGAAGTACCCTCATTTTGCTACTACTCTGACAATGTACCTAGTTATCCAAGAGCTCTGACGGGGATGTGCAAAGATATTAATGTTGTTTTCCTGCCTGCTAACACAGCATCCATTCTGCAGCTCATGGATCAAGGAGTAATTTCAATTTTCAAGTCTTATTATTTAAGGAATACATTTTGTAAGGCTATAATTGCCATGAATAGTGATTCCTCTGATGGATCTGGGCCACGTAAGTTGAAAACCTTCTGGAAAGATTCACCATTTCAGATGCCATTAAGAACATTTGTGATTCATGGGAGGAAGTTAACAAGAGTTTGGAAGAAGTTGATTCCATCTCTCAGGGATGACTTTGAGGGGCTTGAGACTTCCACAGAGAAAGGAACTGCAGATATGGTGGAAATAGCAAGAAAACTAGAATTAGAAGTGGAGCCTGAAGATATGACTGAATTGCTGCAATCTCATGACGAAACTTTAACGAATGAGGAGTTACTTCTTACGGACGAGGAAAGAAAGTGGTTTCTTGAGATGAAATCTTCTCTTGGTGAAAATGCTATGAACATTGTTGAACTGACAACAAAGGATTTAGAATATTACATCAACTTAGGTGATAGACCAGCTGCAGGGTTTGAGAGGACTGACTCTAATTTTGAAAGAAGTACTACTGTGGGTAAAAACACTATCAAACAGCATCACATGCTTCAGAGAAATGTTTCACAAAAGGAAAAGTCAATCACGTGGCAAACTACATTGTTATCTTATTTAAAGAAATTGCCACAACCACCCTAGCCTTCAGCAACCACCACCCTGATCAGTTAACAGCCATGAACATCGAGACAAACCCTCCACCAGCAAAAAGCTTACAACTTGCGGAAGGCACAGGCTGATCATTATCATTTTTTAGCAATAAAGTATTTTTAAATTAAGTTATGTACATTGTTTTTTTAGACATAATGTTATCGAACACTGTAGTAGTCAGTTTCCTGTCACTTATAACAGAATACCTGAAACTGAGTAATTTACAAAGAAAAGAAATTTATTTCTTACAGTTTTGGATCTGGGAAGTGCAAGGTCAAGGGAGCACATGTAGCAAGGGCCTTCTTCTGGGTAGGGACTGTCTGCAGAGTCCCAAGGTGGTTCAGGATATCACATGGCAAGGGAGTCTGAGCATGTTAACGTGCTCACTTGCTCTTCTTATAAATCCACCAGTGCTACTCCCGTGATAACCCACCCATCCACTAATCTATTTAATCTAGTCGTCCATGAACAGAGTAATCCATTTATGAGGGCGTAGTCCTCACAATCCAATCACTTCCCAAAGGTCCCAACTTTCAATGCTGCTACATTAGGGATCAAGCTTCCACATGAGCTTTGGAGCAGACAAACACTCAGACCATAGCACACACTTAATATACTACAGTGTAGTGTCAACATAAATTTTATATGTACTGGGAAGCCAAAAAATGTGTGTGACTTGCTTTATTGCCATATTTTCTTTATGACAGTGGTCTGGAACTGAACTCACAATATCTCCCAAGTATACCTGTAACAGAAATATTATAAAAAGTAAATCCAGGACCTGCATTCTTACCCATTTTATCCATATTACCTTCTTCTTTCATGAAGTATTGTCTTCTCAACAAGAAGAACTACTGATCCTTTGGGGAAAGCAGTGATGTTCTCTCAACCAAATGAAAATGTTTCATCTCTTAGAGCCTCCAGACTGGAAGGCACTAAGGTCCACAAGAACCTGACTCACAAAGTGTCATTTACTCCCTCACCTATTATGGTACCAAGTGAGAGAGTGTGGATAGCTGAGCAGAACAGCCAATCCCTCTATCATGAGTAAAATCTGTAACTAAATAATCATGTGGCTACAAATCAAGAGCATCATCTCTGTGGGATAGATTAGTAATTCACTATCTTTACATTGCATCAAAATCAAATGGAGGGCTTATTAAATAAAGAGATTTGGGCCCCATTTTCCATAATTTCTAACTCAATAGGTCTGGGATAAAACTTAAGATTTTGCATTTTTAACAAACTTGCAAGTGATGTTGTTGCTCCCAGTCCTCTGACCACACTTTGTGTAGCACTGAAACAGAGTGTCTTCATCACTGAAATAAATACCTGATGAGAAAATGAGTATTACTTCGAGAGTGGCTAAGCAGGTTATCTAGCCAGTTAACAGTAGGCCTGTAGCCACAAAGTAACCCTTGAAGTCTTGACTCTACATCACTGATACCCAGAACTGGAATTTCAAACACCGCTACACTTGCAAAGTTAAATGAGAATAACCTAGATTGGTCTATACATTTTGAGATAGATTGATAGATAACAGATTATGTAGATTAGATAGATAGAGACATATGATATGGTGTAATCTCAGAATAAGTGTGCCTTTTAAATGCAGGAAAATTTGTTTTGAGAAAAACCCACTACCTTGCTCTTATTTTTATGCATTTACTACAAAAGGAAACCTCCAGTGGGATTCAGTATTCCATGGGGCTGCACATATTATTATTCCTTTCTGAAACACTTTTTCAGTGCTACATAGATTCAGCTCTATATGGACTCTTCAGCCCATTTCCCAATTGAGTGTTTAATTTCTTTACCAAAGCAAAAGTTTGACTTTCACTTGATTAATTTTACCTCATTTCTCTTTGTCTTTAGGACAAATCTAAATGTCTCAGCTGACAAACACCACCTTAGAAACATCCTGATTCTGATAAATGGCTTTCTTAAGTACCTTATAAGTATTATTAGCAGAGATGCTTGTTTGATTCCAAACTCCTGCTCTCTTCAGAGCCATCAGGGTGGGAACCTGAATCCAGATTAGGAGGGTGGTAGTACTCTCAGGCAGAGATTGAAGTTAGCATGCAGAACCTGCATTTGTGACTCTTTGAATTGTTAAAGTCACATTTCCTTTTTTTTTTTTTTTTTTTTTCTGTTTTTCCATTTTCAGGTTCCCAGAGGAGGGCTCAATTATTCACTGTTACAAAAATGGCCATTGATTATCTTGAAAATCCAGGCTAGAAGAAAAAAGGTAATGACATGACTGCTCATGTGCTTAAATAGTCAGCTTTTTATTAATAGATATAATTGTTTTTCATACCTTATTAAATAACATGAAGTGCAGGGAAAAAAACAATGTTATTGGTGATTTTTAATCAGGTTTCTATAAGTCTCAGTTATGAAGTAATTATTCAAACAAATGAAGGAAGGCAACACAATCCATAACTGCACTAAGTATCTATTAAAGGAATAATGTCCCATTTTAAAATAAAGTACATAAATGTTATACAATTCAGGTAAAGCATTTTTCTTTATGCACTTTACCACTTCATCAAAATCAAATTACAATTAATTCTATTTAATAATTACATGTTATATACAAAATAATGCACCATTATATTTCTAATATCTTTATCATTACAATGAATTATTATTGCTATTATTAATAATATTATTAACTATAAGAATAGCTCATTTTATGAAGCATTTCAATGCAAAGCGTTTTGCAGCATCACTGAACTTAGTTCACACAACTGTAGAGTTGGATACTCTTAGTTCACACAACTGTAGAGTTGGATACTCTGTTTCTTGAGAAGAAATTGAGGCTAAGAGAGCTTAGCTTAAAGACCTAAGTGTCTATTGACTAATAAGTAAATATCTGCCTGGGAATCAAATGTACGTATGCCTGACTCCAAAACCCATGCTCCTTGCCTGTCCCAAAGTACCACCCACTATGAGGTTCAAAGATAACATGTTTAATATCATAGAGTTTAGTGCTCAGTAAGTTGACAGGTGTTTCTCCGTTTGTGCTAGCCCAAGATGGCATTTGGGGATAGAACAGCCTTGCATTCAGGGTTCTCTATCTTCAGTTTCCTGTTTTCCTTCTTTGTGCATCAACCCTTGGTGCCTGAGACCTGTTGTGAAGTATCTGGTTGGCCATTGTTCCTACTTCTACATACTAATTGCTGTTTCTCTAAATTTACTAGTAGAGAAAGTTGGACTATTGCTTTGGCTGAGATAACTTATTCACTATTAAAATACCACCCCACCTCTTGCTTTCTTAACATTCTACTAAGATAGATTTTGTCCACAATGGCCATATAGCAATTCAATTATCCCTGGACAGGAAAGAGGATGCAGTAACTGGAGAAAATAGGTGAGTTCTACCTTATGAAAATATCTTTCTTAAAATTTCCTAATGTTAAGCTCTATTCCCTTCTACAATAAATTTTGCTGTTTATTTCATTAATACAGGTCACTCTGATATAGTGGAAAGGATACAGCTTCCAGAGTCAGATAGACCTGGGTTACAATGCCAGTTCCACATCTTAATAGTTGTGACTACACATTAACTTCTCTGAACCTCAAATTTCATGTCTGTAAACTGCTACACAGGGACGTTTTGAGGATTTAAGGGGCAATTATATGTAAAACCCTGGTACAACAAAGATGCTCAAATAACTAACATTGGTTCACTTCTCTTCTCTCTCTTCTGTGGTTGTAACAACAACAACAAAAAGGCACAACTTAACAGCAATAATATCTCGAAGCGTAGTTTGGGAGAGAGACCTAAAAGCAAATCAGTAGAAAATGGTGCTAAATAAGCCAGCAGCTCATCTACTTCTGTTTCTTTCCTTTATCCCAAAAATATGTGTTGGTTGTCTGCTATGGTCCAGGCACAAAGGATGAAAATAATCCAGATATTTAAATATCTATGAGAAGAGAGTTCTAGAAGGTGGGGGCAGAATGCAAATGCCCAGAGACAGAAAATCTCATAAATTCAAAGATCAGGAAAGTGATTAACAGTTGCAATGTGATGAGTATAGGGAGTGATACGAAATGGCATTAAAACTAAGCAAATGCTAGGCTATGGGAAGTGTCCCTTATGTCACCCTGAACTGGTCATTTCCTTGAACCAACAGGGCTTTACTTGTTGCAGAATTACATGCTTTACTTCTGGATAATCTTGTCACTGTTGGATATTTGTTACAGTGATCTTTTCCCCGCTATTGCTGCTACAGAGATTCTAACTTAAGTACACATCATAAATAAAAAATACGACCAAAGCATTTTAGTCTTTTCAGATTACTAAATCTGGCAGGATTGCATAATGGTTAAAGCATTGCTTCTGGAGTAGAAGCAGCCAAGTTTTGATCCCCTGCTAAGGCATGCAAGTCCTCTCTCTTCTCTAATCCTAGGTTGTCTTCTGTAAATGGAAGCAGATGGTTCTAAGAATTAAATTCTGCTCCAGTGTACTTCACACAGCACTTAATACATAAGGGCCCAAAGCAAGATATTTATTGATCTGACTAATATGTGGTATCACTTTTCTTTTCAAAATAAACATCTCACTTGACTATTACTCTCAATAACCAGAAGGGATAGAACAGTCTTTATTTTAAAAGTAAGTTTGTAACTACCAACATGTTTACCTGTGGCTTCTCCCAATTAGGTAAAATTATGAGTTAATCAAATGTAAGCAGTAATGGGTTTCTCTGTGGCCATAAAGTCTCATCTATGGTAACAGGCATGATTCTAGAGAGTTGTGCAGCTACGTTTCAGCATCAGGCTGGAATAGCTCTCATGCATTTTATTCATTCGTTCATTTACACATTCATTAAGCACCCTAGGTTATGTGCTACACCCTATGCTAGGCACTGAATATAATGTGGACAGGGATAAGTCACTCCTTAGCATTAAGATACTCACAGTCTAGCAGGTTTAAGAGACAATAAATAACCATTTAAATTGGTTAGGATACAAACAAGCACAAAATGCCAAGAGAAGCATTTTAGAGGTGAGGATAGAGGTTGTGATGTTGTGCATCACACTGGGCCTTGAGAAAGTCTTCCTAGAAGAAGTCACACATGGACCAAATTTAAAGGGTAACTAAAACTGTGGAAGATAATGAAAAAGTAGAAAATGTATTCTAGTCACCCCTGCTTAGAGACCTACTTAGTGGATGCATGGTGATCAAAGAACCACTGGGTCATGGGGCTGTTCTCAGAGAGCTCGTCATTAGTGTGGGACTCAGAGGTAGCATGGTAGGAACAGGTTTACAACTGAGATCAGAACCCCTGAGAGGTATGGTCTTCAGAATTCAGAATTGGGTTCAGCAACTGAGGAGCTTCATGTATGCCCATATGAAGGCCAACCAAACAGAAAGCTCCTGGAGAATCTTGCCATCAGGGACCATCTTAGCTTCCACCATGTTTAATCTCTCCTTTTTCATTTTGGAGGCTCCTGGATTTGAAGGCCGTCTCCTTTCCATTTAGTCCAAATACAAAGCAGAACTGAAACACTGGGAAGCCCAATTCTTTGGTTTTATTTCTTTGTTTCCTGCTGGGTTCCCAGTGGGTTTAGTCTTTAAGAGACACTCTGAAGGATCGGTGTGAATCTCTCATTCTCCCCTCTGAAGCATAACCCATGACACCGTGCCTAGGGTAGGCCAAGATGTCTGTGTCCTCAAGGAACACACACTCCGTGTGTTTAGGACTTCATACCAAAGAGGCAACTGCTATTCTATTCTTTCAGAGTCTCTGCTCTCATCGTGATGCCACAGGAGAGGGTCTGGGGGTGCCCTATAGCCGGCCTCAACCCACCCTGTGCTCTACCAGATTCTTGACTCTGCCACAGGAAAGAATTTAAGAGCAGAGTCATAATAGAAAATGAAAACAGGCTTGATACAGAGAATAAGAAAGAAAGACTCTACAGGGAAAGTGTGGCCCAGCTCTAGAGACTGAGCAGCAGCCACAGCAAGTTTAATACAAAAGTGTGAAATACACACTTCACAGTTAAGTAAGAAGGCTAAGTTTGCCCTTGGACACATTTATCCAAGCAGAAATACGTTCAAGTTCACAGATGGACTGTAGTTAAGTGTCACTTCCCTAATCCTATAGATTATTTTATCCAACCCCATAATGTTTTCAGTGTTCATGCACAGCTTTCAAAATATTAACACCTTACACCAGCTATTTTACACAATGCTGGCAATTATAGTAGCCAAAGGCATCATGTCTTGGGATTTTTAAAGTGAGTCCTACCAAGTTTACTATCCAACTTGAATCAGATATTAAATTTTCACCCATAATCACCATCAGATGCCCCCAAGACTGTATTTCTGATGGTCTCCCACGATACAGCCTTGTGATTGCTCAGGAAGAAATCCTTCAAGTCTTTCTTCTCACACTGTGTTATTAGTCCAAACTTTGTTTTTCTGTGGTCAATAACCCCTTTGCAGTATCAGACTTCTTTTGGTTGGAGACAACCTCCCCAGGGGATGGAAGGATGGAGGGACATTGCTCTTTACTGCATCACTTCATCCTAGGGGGACAAAGGCCAATTGATTGACCACCACACAACTAACTCTAAGGCATCACTTTAAATGACACTTTCCTGATAGAACAAACACAAAATTGGGTGTTTTATATACTTCATTTCCTCTAATCTTCAAAGCCATTCGGTGAGTCAGGTGCTTCAGGAGTGCTGGACTGATTGATCAAGCATTCAATTGATTGATTTTACTGTTTTCACTACCTTAAGAGAAACTGCTTTTTGAGAATGTCACATTCTTAGCTGCCTTCATCTATCCATTGCTTACCCACCAGCATTAACCACGTTTGTAAGATTTAGGTCTTACCTGCTTCAGCCTTTATAGTTAAAAGTTGAAGTAATGGCAGGTATGCCTTGCAATTAGATCTTTACCACAGAATGGATTTGATTTCTGACATCAATGAACAAACTCATTTTTCTACTGCTTCAGTTCGGTAGTAGAAATCCATCATAGTTTATCTGCCAGCTGTTGGTTCACCCCAGTCATAATTCCTTATTAAAAAATGCTTCCTAACCTCCACCAAAGTCTTCACTTACATCTGTAGTTTTCAGGTATCTGAAGAGCTCGCATTTTTAATGAATTCCTAAGGTACTTGCTCAAGCAAACAAGGAAATTATAACCATGGAACATTACATTTCAGATGTTAATCATAATTACTTAATAATACCAAACATTAAAATAAAATAAAGATTTTATTGCAAACTTAGACTTCTTACTTAACTTCAGAATCAGAATAATTGTCACATTTGCACATATTCCTAATGATATCATGTATTTCCAAATGCCTACATTAAACAGTTTATTCATAAAGAAATATTTTGTCAGCTAATTTAATTTAATTGCATGGCATAATCATTGCACCTATTTCTCTAAAAACAGAGATTTTTAGTAGGAGAAATGCAAGGAGATTATAAAAATCTCACTTTATTTCTCAACTACCAGGAAAAGTCTCTGCTGAAAGTTACCAGACAATTACAGATTCAGGGGTTTCCGTAGTTCTTCAATGTATTTGTTATATACCATTAGTCACCAGGTGAAGCCCTTCACTAATAGCAATACCCTTCAACAATAGCCCCAGAGAATTTAACACTGATTGATAGCAGGTCACCTGGAATTGGTTGGCAGAATTTCCAATTTTCTGTTGGGAAATTGCTTATTTCTCCAAGTCTATTCCCATTTTTACAAGTGGACAGCAAGCTGAGATTATACATTATTATGTGTCTAAATATAAAATTGTGATGGATGGTATCACACATTTAAAAAGAGTTAAGCATTTAATTTAAGATTTTAAAAGTTTAAATAAGTTTAAAATGTATTTTTAATCTTTCTCGGGAATTCATGGGCTGATCCATATTGGAGGGAATATTGAAAGATAGCCTGAGGAAAATCATTTAAATGGAGTATTATTTTCATAAAATTACCCTTTTAGATTTTCAAAGCAGTAGCACCAGCATTTTCTTGTAAATATATCTGAGAATCTCAAGCTTATCAGGGAACTGAAAAGATGAACAGTTTATTTTCATAAGTAAAGGAACTAATGCTAAATTTGGCAGAGAGGAAAGTAGAAAATTAAAACTCAAATGCCACGTTGAAATCAAAAGACAAAGTTTGCTATTTACATTAAATTGTTATTTGTTTGAAAATATGTATTAGGAGTAAATTTTAAAAGTTACGTGTTTAGGATGCTAAAATATTGCATGCTACAATAATATTACTCTGCAAGTATACTTGCATATATAATCTCTGTCAGATTCTTGAATTAAGCATTAAATAACTGGCTGCCTATGTAATGACATTAGAAGCTACAGGTAACAATACAATGACAAGTTCAAATTATAGCCAATCTGGGTCACTCTAGAGAAACAAACTAGCAAACCACAAAATTCGTAAAACTGAACACAATTGCTCAGTCTATTTTAGGATTAAAAATGCCCTTTTATATTAGATTTTTTACACAGTACTTATAAAAATATAGAGAAGCGCAAAGAACAAATTTAAAATACTTATAGAAAAAACAGAATAATAAATTAAACTAAGTTCCCTTCACTCAGAAATAATTACCATTAACGCTTGTCTTTTTCATACATACAGAAATATATATGCATACGGAGAGAGAGAAAGATAGAGAATAATATTGAACAGTGAAAAGCCTGCTTTGCAAACTATACTTTTTTTACTATGGACATGTTACAATGTTAAAATATATATACATATATTAAGTAAGACATTGTATAATACGTACATTTCTAAAAATGCCATTTTAAAGTCTCTATAGAATGTCATTATATGGTTACCTAATGCATTTGTCCAAGAACGTACTGATGTATATTTAATTTATCTTGTTTATGTTATTTATTTATTCAACAAATATTTGCAGAATATTTGATCTTACGTAATATCTCCATTTTTCCAAACTGGGAACACAAAATTTCTTCTCTTATGGAGCTTACATTCCAGAGACTAAGTGATAGAGACAGACAAAAAAATGTACACACATAAATTTAGCAGTCAGTGGTTAAGTCTTACAATAAAACTAAAATAATTATAATAAAGCAGGATAAGAAGACAGAGAGTGACAGGAAGTGATTGATGGCCCCTATGATAAGTCGACCTTCGAACAGGAATCTGATGAAGTTATGGCATTGGCCATGTGGAAATCTGGGTGACAAGCCTTCCAGACCTAGTAATGTAAAAGACAGAAGAGGGAGCATGTTTGGCATGTTAGTATAACAAAAAAGAGGAAAATGTAAATAAAAAAAACCTTGTGGATGAATCTTTACTTATATCCTTCTATCTTTGGAAAACATTCCTTGTAGTGTATTTGTGAGGTCAAAGATATGCACATTGTTTTCCTCCAAATTCTCTCAAGATTTTGTGAATGAAATTTTTTATTAAAACCATGTTTTAAAATCCCTCAATGTTATATTTCATTACATCACAATTCATCATTCTAATCAAGGCAGCTAAGCACCAAGCCCCACTGGCAACATTTTTACAATTTATTTTCCTTCTTTGGTATGATGCTATCCACTTGTTGAGTACACACTCCTCAGTATCATATTTAGGAGTTTAACTCTGGTAAGAAGTAGTTCCCCTTTTCTTTGGCAATTATGGCCAAGTCTCTGGTCCTTTAATTACAGTACCATTTTATTTTCATCAACGTATTCATTGTCATTTAAAATTATATTATTTATTTATTGTCTTTTTCCATGAACATGTCAGCTCTATTAGAGCGTAAACCTTGCCATAATTTCTCTTTATTATATCTCTCACCCCACCCCATCCCCAGTGCACAAAACCAGACCATATTCAAAGCTGGCACTCAATAAATATTTGAATAAAAGAACAGAGGAGACCCAGCTATCCCACTGTTAGGAATATACCCAGAGGAATGGAAATCATCAAGTCGAAGGTATACCTGTTCCCCAATGTTCATCGCAGCACTCTTTACAATAGCCAAGAGTTGGAACCAGCCCAAATGTCCATCATCAGATGAGTGGATACGGAAAATGTGGTACATCTACACAATGGAATACTACTCAGCTATAAAAAAGAATGAAATACTGCCATTTGCAACAACATGGATGGACCTCTAGAGAATTATATTAAGTGAAACAAGTCAGGCACAGAAAGAGAAATACCACATGTTCTCACTTATTGGTGGGAGCTAAAAATTAATATATAAATTCACACACACACACACACACACACACACACACACACACACAAAACCGGGGGGGGGGGGAGAAGATATAACAACCACAATTACTTGAAGTTGATACGACAAGCAAACAGAAAGGACATTGTTGGGGGGGGGGGAGAAGGGAGGGAGGTTTTGGTGATGAGGAGCAATAATCAGCCACAACGTATATCTAGAAAATAAAATTAAAAAAAAAAAAAAAAAAGAACAGAGACTGAATGAACAGATGAATGAAAAATTAACTGTGTAACATTGTTGCCTGTGGAATCCATGTGTCTTTCCATTCTTATCTATTTCATCTACTTTAGCTGTACTGGAGTTACCCTTGTAAATACAGGCAGAATGTAGAAACCTAGCTTCAGTCAATAGTCTATATTTCTAAAATAAATCCAAATTACATGAATGCTAACTTTGTGTCCCACATTCCCCATAGGCAAACTCAGTGAAGTAGGTGCTGTCATTGCTCTGACACCAGCTGCAGCTCCTTACATACCAAGGACTGCTTCCTACATCTCTCTGCCTGAGGATGTTTTTAGAATATGGTAACATGACAGTGCCCCAGAAGCAACCCTCAGCCATTGAGGTATAGGATTGGTGGATAAAATCCCCAGATCTCTCATCCTTCAGTGGAACAACTCTGAAGCATGTTCTATACAGTCTCTAAAGGATCTCCAGTGGTACTTGAGCCTCCATTGCCCATAGCAGACACCCACTAATTAACAGACTTTTATTTGGTTTTCCTTCCTTTCTTACCTCACTTCCTCACTCCCTCACTTGTAATAGAGAATTTGTCATCATTTCCCTAATAACATATTTTCACCCAAACTCTTGTCTCAGGGTCTCTTCCTGGAGTCATATGAGCTAAGACATTGGGGAACGTTAGCAGTAGTTATCACATAAAGCTATTGAAAGAATTCATTGAGTTAATACAAGTAAAAGTGCTAAGACAAGTGCTTAGGATACAGTCTCTGGTCCACAAATGTTAGCTGTTAGTATTATTAGCTACATTTATTAGTGTTCTATCGAGTATTATTTATCTCCTCTGACCCACTGCTCCTTGATTTGCCAATCTTGGTTCTCTATTTAAGTCCACACTCTTCCTCTTGATATTTATCTCAATCCTCACTCAATCAATGGCACACCCTTAAATTTCTAGATTAAGTTCCCCACCTCGTTTTGAACTCACTGTTGGTAGTTACCTTTCAACTTGTCCTTCTCTAGGATGAACCACCCTGAACCATTTACAACAGCTTTAGAGGTAGAAAACTGAAATTGGTCAGATCTAGCTAAAAAAAACTGTATTACTGCTGAGACATGACTGAGAGGACTCGATTTTTTAGTTTAGCCTTATTTTTTTTTTTACCATTGGAGAAATAAGTTACAAAGGTGGAATTTCTGACTCACATGATAATGTTATGTTTATTTTCTGAGGAACTGCCATACTGTTTCCACAGCAGCTGCACCATTTTACATTCCCACCAACAGTGCACAAGGATTCCAATTTCTCCACAAGGGTAACTTCATTTTTTAAACTGTCTCTGAATATTACCACACCTTGGAATTCATTTTCTTTTTAACTTTCTCATTAATTGTAAAGATCCTAATTGTATACTCTCATTTACCTTTGAACAACTTTATAAAAAACTAATATTCACTTAGTGCATACTTCTGATACTGAAGTTTCTTTTATCAAAACATAATTGACTACATATTTGTGGGGTACAGAATTAAATGTCAATAACTGTGTACAATATGTGATGATCAGGTCAGGATAATTAGCATGGCCATTGCTGTAGATTGGAGGCCCCCCCAACCTCATTGAAGCTTAAATCCCCACTCTAACTGTTGAGGGTGGGAAATCCTATTATGGTAATTGAAAGGTGGGGCCTTGAAGAGGTGATTAGACTGTAGGATCATGCTATAGTGAATGGATTAAAAATGGTGGCCAGTAGTGTGGTTCTGAGGGCTCTAAAAGAAGAGCACGTGAAAGGTTACTCTTTCTCTGCTCCACCGTTTTCTGCCATGTGAGACCCCTTCATTGCTGTAAAGCTATACCAACAAAGAAAACCCTCACCAGATGTGTTCCCTGGATTTTGGACTTCCCAGCCTCAGCAACCGTAAGCAATAAATTTCATTTTCTTATAAATCACCCAGTTCCAGGTATTTTGTTATAAGCAACAGAAACAAAACAATACACTTCTCATTACAAAACGTAATCATTCTTTTTGTTAATTAGCGAATTTCTTGCTAGCCCCCTTCTGCCTCCCTTTCCCTCCTGTAGTAACCACAGTTCTGTTCTCTACTTTTGAAAGTTCAATGTATTAATGTAATTCTTTCTTTGTTTCTTTCTTTTTCATTCATTTATTTTTTAGCTCCCACTTATGAATGAGGACATGTGGTTTTTCTCTTTCTGTGCTTGGCTTATTTCACTTAACATAATCTTCCCCAAGCTCATCCATATTTCTGTGAATGGCAGAATTTCATTTATTTTTTATGGCTGAGTAGTATTCTATTGTGTGTGTGTGTGTGTGTGTGTGTACACATACCACATTTCCCTTATCCAGTTGTCTGTTGATGGACATTTAGGTCAGTTCCATATTGACTATTGTAAACAGAGCTGCGGTGAACATGGGAGTGCATGTATTGCTCTGACATGATGATTTCCGTTCCTTTGGGTGTACACCCAGTAGTGAGATTGCTGAGTTATATGGTAGTTCTATCTGTAGTTGTTTGAGAAAACTCCATTCTGTTTTCCATAATGGCTGTGCTAATTTACAGTCCCACCAACAGTGTAGAAGGGTTCTCCTTTCTCTGCATCCTCACCAGCATTTGTTATTTTCTGTCTTTTTGATCATTGCCAGTATAACTTCGGTGAGATGATATCTCAATGTGGTTTTTATTTGCATTTCCCTGATGATTAGTGATGTTGAGCATTTTTTCATGTGCCTATGGGCCATTTTATGTCTTCTTTTGAGAAGATTTTTTTTAAACGTATGTGTTGGCCCCTTACCTCTAGGATGTTTCTAGTTTGTGATGCATAAAGATACTCATAAATTACAATGTGATATAAAATTGTCATCATATGCATATGTTTAAACATTATAAGAAGAAGTACAAAAATTACTTTTGTTGGAAAAAAATGTCAGTTGAAGTTTCAAAAAGAAAATAACATTGTGTTTGAATCTACGCTGATGAGAAGGGGTTTTAAGTTGAAAAGATAGTGTAAGGGGAAAGTGCATTACAAACTGGCAAAAGCTTATTGTATATTAGGGCAGACAGGGTTTGAGAGCCAGGTTGGTCCCCAAAAGCATTAAATATCATACAAAATTATTGTTTATCATTGTGTCAACAATGCATGTAATTAAAATTTCATTCATGAAAATATAAAATGGATTAGAGGTAGAGTTTACCCACCAGAGATTAGCTGCCTTTTGTAAACCAAGCCCAAACCAGACCCAGACCCAGACATACAAAACTTGAAATTGTCATCAGACCACTGTAATTTAGTCATCTAGGATTGTAACAGGGGCAAACGGTAAGGTCCCATGGTCAATGTGATATGGAGTGTTTAAAAAAACCTAATGAACCATGCTTCCATTAATTTGGTCATATCACAGAACCATTGTTACCCTTAATTATGGGCCTCTCTGCACGGGGCACCATCATAGGCACTGCCGAAAGTCCTCATCATCCTTGTATGATTAAAATCAAAGTCATGGAAAACCGATACAGACAGATTCCAAGGAAATCTGAATGCGAAGTTCCATCAGATCATAAACCCACATAAAACCTTAAGAAAGTGTGTATAGTGTAGATAGAGGATAAGCAGGTGTCACTGGTACATATGTGTATTAATAGAGTGGATCAGGAGACCTCTGGGGAAAAGTCATTACTTCTTGCACTCATCAGGAAAGTTCACTAAAAGATGTTTTGGGAAAGTTTAATTTTTAAAGATAATCTTCTCCTTTCCGCACTTTGCACATAAAGAGCTAACCATTAAGGTAGTAAATCATAGATCAAAGTTAGTTAGCATAGGCCAGATAGCAGGAAAAAGGCATTTTTCACATTTAAGAAGTAAGAAATTTACCACCAAAGTAATGTTATCAGACATCTGATCATTTTCAATCATAGAAAAGAAATATGATACACAAACCTTTCCATAATATTTGGGTGCACGTGAACTAACCTTATTTTCTCTGTCCCCAGAGCCAACACTTGTGTAATTATTTGATATACATAATTTTTTTTTATCAAAAGCATTGGTGCACATCAGTGAGAACTTTCAACCACCTTGAAAATGACTTTTAGAATATTTCATTAGCAGACTGTCTTTCAGAGCCTGAGTTGACATTCATGTTTCTTCATACCAGTCTTTCATCCATAAAACCCTTTGTTCTGCTGAAGTTTCCAGACAATGTGGGCAATCAAAAAAAAAAAAAAAAAAAAAGCATCCATTCCGGCATTTGATCAGTCTTATTCAAATCTCATCTATTAGTACTCTTTTGAGATCTTTCTAAGAATTTTATTTCCTTTCTTTCAGTATCATATTATTTCCTCAGAAAAACTCCCCAAATTTAATGAAATGGAAGCATGACTTTTCAAAGAAAATAGGCACAATTCATGACTAAATTTTATCCATTTTTATCACCTTCGATAAAGTAAATAGGAGATAACTGCAGTGTTCACTCTGAAGACTTATTTTTAATTACAGAAGATTGAATTTTTAGTACTCAATATATTAGGAAAAAAGACACTCGATTACTTAAATAGCATTTTATACACACCAAAAAATAGTATGCTCAAAATGAAATAATCTAAATTGTCAAATACTTTCCAGTATTTTAATAAAAATAAAATGTGAAATGAATATTTTAAGGAACAACCTGTTTATAACACATCCTATAAGTAGGGTGTGTTTTAGAATCACAAAGACTTAGGACCATGCACAACATGGAAGTCCTTTGTGTCTAGTCTCTGCAATGCAAGAATCTTCCCAGGTACTTCAACCTTTCCAATACCCATGTGAAATATACATCATTTAAGCTAATCTACTTTGGAAGCTTAAAACTGAAACTGTTTTTAAGTGAAATTTCTATGTATCTTGGCATATGTTAAGTACACATTTTGTAAAATTTGTACATTTTAGAAGCAGAAAATTCTTTTGCTGCACAATTATACCTATTAGTCCTACTACAGCAATTTAAAGAACCATTTGCAGAGTTTGGTCTTAGGGGTTAAACACAAATCATTAAATTCAAAGAAACACTAAGCTCAACTTGATTTACTATCTTTTATATATGCTTCTGTGACATTTTTATATATGAAAGACTGTAACAGCCAGAGTGAAATTTGCCAGATTCCTTTTCCCAATGGAGATGTTAATTTTAATTTTTAAGAACTTAAAATTTCCCAGTTTGATTACATTTTAATATTTTGTTGTTCAGACTAATTTGTTATTATGGTGTTTCATGATATTTATGTTTTCTGAATAAAATAGGAAATGGAATTTGGTTTTAAATAATGAAACTTTGAAGACAGAAATGGGAATTGGCAAAAATCAAAGGGTTGGAAGAGGCAAGATTCTTTTTATACTTTTCTTTCAAAAAATATTACTGAGAATTTATAAATATGTTAAAATGTTTCTCAAGCAAGAGAACCATATTTAATTTAGTCATAGAGTACCTAAAAGCAACTTTCTGCCCCTTCATAGCCAGTTAAATAGGAAATATGTCTATTGATTTTAGAACCCAGGTATTGTAATATCAGATTGGAAATGGAACTAGTTAAAGCAAAAGAAAAACTCCTAGAAAAGCCTTACAAAGATCCTTCATGGAGAAAAACAGCTTAGTAATTAGACTTAAATTCACATGAGGAATGTTCGAGCATTTGTGCAAAGCTGATATGACTTGCCAAACAAGGATCAAACTCTATCCTGAAATGAGGTTTTAAAATTCATTTAAGAAAATCCATTAAGAAAAAAAGGGAAGATAAAAGTGAGATATATCATATATTCTTGTTGCTTTGTGTTCCTCACACAGGGCACCATTTTGTTGCTTTGTGTTGCTTCGCCCCCCACAGATTTGTCACTGCACTTCCCTTGGGTGATGGAGATGCAAATGATTACTCAAAGCCCATCTCTTCTGAGCAGTGAGAGGCCCCAAAGTGGTTGACTTCCTTGGGACCTTCCAGCAAGAGGGATCCCTTCCTTAGGAAATTGACCCAGAATTGGGGTTCTCTTCCTGCATTTATTTTCCAGACCAGGAAGTTACAGGAAGAGAACATAGGTGGGGTTATAGTTTAACAATATAGGCTGGTAGCTCTCAGTGAAACAAGCCAGATGACATTCCAGTAAGGCAATTAAGTGGTCCTGTCAACACAAGCTTGATCTTAGCAAACATTCCTTCTCCCTCTAGAACATTTCCAGTAACTTTTTTTTTTTTAATTTTATTTTGTCGATATACATTGTAGCTGATTATTGCTCCCCATCACCAAAACCTCCCTCCCTTCTCCCTCCCCCCCTCCCCCCCAACAATGTCATTTCTGTTTGCTTGATTGTATCAACTTCAAATAATTATGGTTGTTATATCTTCTTCCCCCCCCCCCCCGGTTTGTGTGTGTGTGTGTGTATGTGTGTGTGTGAATTTATATATTAATTTTTAGCTCCCTCCAATAAGTGAGAACATGTGGTATTTCTCTTTCTGTGCCTGACTTGTTTCACTTAATATAATTCTCTCCAGGTCCATCCATGTTGTTGCTAATGGCAGTATTTCATTCGTTTTTATAGCTGAGTAGTATTCCATTGTGTAGATGTACCACATTTTCCGTATCCACTCATCTGATGATGGGCATTTGGGCTGGTTCCAACTCTTGGCTATTGTAAAGAGTGCTGCGATAAACATTGGGAAACAGGTATACCTTCGACTTGATGATTTCCAGTAACTTAGATATCAATCAATAACTCATCTGTCTTTGAGCCAGCAATCTTGCTGTGCCACAATTCTTATCGTGCAACAGAGACTCAATAGCCTGGGGGAAATTTCCAGAGCTCTGCAAGGTCAATATTTGTAACTGCAAGGCTTTGGAAAACCAGGCCCTGTGAGGTACATTTGCTTTATAGTATATTCTACATATTCTGAAGAGGGATGCGACTATTTTGAAGAGATAAATAAGAATCAACAGTCACAATACAGTGTGTGCAGGGCTTAGATGCAGATACAAGATGCAGTGAACGTAGTAAAAGGAGGACATATGTTCTCTTACAGATTGGCCCTAATAATTGTCTGTTTATGTCAATCTGGCCTTATCATCCTCTCAATTCTGGAAAATTATAGGGAGATCTTGGGAAATTGAGGCACTATTTTGAGTCAGTGATTTTGTATAGCTCAGCATATAATTATGAATAAGAGTCTGCCATTTTAATGCACACCTGCCACCCATTACCCAAAACTTGTTTCCAGTCACTCCCCAAACTCGGTCTCTTAACCATAGCTCCTCCTCCTCCTCATGCCTGTCTCATCTTTAATTTTCTCTCTATGGTCTTTTCTGTGCCCCACTGCTGCACTGAAAGCTCCTTAACCAGAGCTCCTAGTGACCTTTTGTGATCATTTCCAGTAGACATTCCTCAGCTTGTGCTGCATGTATTTTCATTCGCCCCCTTAGAATCCACTCCCATTTCTCCTCCAGCCTGCCCAGCACCCGGTGGCTGGTCTATATGGACTACATTAACTGACACTCTTGCTTCCAGCTGGGATGGCCAATGGAAAGCACAGACAAGGGAAGTGAGAGAATTCAAAAGAGGGTCGGGGTGAGTAAGCTCCAGTCCCTCACTGCAAGGCCCCTCAGTTCAAGTTCAGTGCTCCTTCTGCTGCAGTCTCACTAAGCTCGCTAGTGCCATGTCTGACTACTTCTCCTTCCTCTTGTCCCTTTAGGCAAAGAAGCAGGCAGGGAATCACCCTCTTTCTAGCACTGGCCAAAGGCACTATCCCATGGGGTTTCCCTACACTCTTCTCACACCTTGGTTAACAGTCTCTTTATGAAGTCTTCTTGCCTCAAATTACCCAATTTGAGAGTGCAATCTGTTTTCCGCTGGCAACCTGACAACTACAGTCCTTATCTTATTTGCCTGCTCTCCATTTGACACCAGTGTCCACTTCTTTCTTATCTCTGACTGTACCTGCTTAGTCTCCTCAATGAGTCTGTCTTAGTGTGGTCAAGAAAAGGTAATAACATAAATCTTCAACATCCCTCCCCCATAAAAATGTAATCTGATTAAAAACCATGTGCTTTGATGGAAACACAGCTTCAAGACAAGTTCCCTGTGCAGCAACCTTACTGCTACCAACACACACATGCACACATACACGCACACACACATTCCTGATCGGTTTTTTGCCCCTAGACACCTCCAAAAAATATATTTTTGATTTACTCTGTAGTTTCTCTTTCTCTGCTTATCCCTTAAGTGCTATTACTTTCAAGACTCACACTACATTTTCTATCCTTTTCTCTTCTTATTTTATACATTCTTTCTGTGAAATCTCAAGTCTATGGCTTTAATTTCCGTACAAATGCTGACCAATTCCAAATTCTTACCATGAACTCAGTCCTCTCCTCTGACCTCTAGTTCCAAATATCCTTCTGGACAACTCACCTTAGGAGTCCCCAAAGAATCTCAAACTCAACAAATTCAAAAATGAATCACCAAGAGTCCTCCAAAACTTGCTCCTTCTCCTGTTCCCTATCCCAGTGAAGGACACTGGTCTCTGCTCAGAAATCTGTGATCTGTCCTTAATACCTCCTACTCGGTAACTCTTCACCTCATTAAATCACCCAGAAAAGGCCATGTGTTCTGTCCTCTTAAATATATCTTAAATCTCCCCCTCCTTTATTCAACCTCACTGCCTCCTAATTATACTGCCTGTCAGGTCTCACCCTTCTATAATCCATCTTCCATACCACTTCCCCTCTGATGTTTCTAAAATAAATTTTAGCCTGTTACTCTCCCTTTATAATCCTTCACTGGCTGTATATTATATCAAGGTTAATATGTTCAGACTTCTCAAAAAGATATGCAAGATCACTGTCTACATTTCTAGGCTCATATCTTCACAACAACACACATATATCATAAAATACAGTTATTTTCAGTTATCAGTTTTATGATCATGCATACCTGTACATGTATAGATCTATTTCCAGAATCTCTATTCTGTTCCATTGATTTACTTGTCTATCTTCATGACAATAACTCACTGTCTTGACTATTATAGCTTTATAACAAGTCTTGCTGCCACAAAAACACACAGGCACACACACACCATAGTCTAGGTGCTTAATGCCATGAATTTTCCCATAAGTACCGATTAAATGGCATGTCACAAATTTTGTGTGTAGTATCTCTATTTTCATTCCATTCAGAATATTTTCTAATACTATTTTTATTTCCTCTTTGACCCATGGGTAATTCAGAAGTGTCTTATTTAGTTTCTAAGTGTTGAGGAATTTTCCAGATTTCTTTCTGTCATTGATTGGCAATTTAATTCCATTGTGGTTAGAGAACATATTGCATGTCTTGAATCCTTTTAAGTTTACTGAGATTAGTTTCATGGCCCAGGATATGGTGTGCCCTGGTAAATGCTCTATGACTCCTAGAAAAGAATTCTGCTGTTCTTGGGTTAAGTATTGTGTAAATGTCAATTAGATCAAGATGGTTGATTGTGCTATCTAAGTCTTTTATGTCCTCATTGATTTTTAAGTCCGTTTTTTCAGTCAGTTATTAAGAAAGGATATTGAAATATCCAACTACAATTATGAATTTGTCTATTTCTCCTTACAGTTCTGTCAGTTTGCTTCACATCTTTTGACACTGTTATTAGATGCTTAAGCATTTAAAATTGATATGTCCTCCTGGTGAATTGACCCCTTTATCATTACAAAATGACCTTCATTTGCCCTGGTAATATTCTTTGCTCTGAATCCTACTTTATCTGAAATTAATATAGACACTATGGCTTTCTTTTGAGTAGTTTTAACATGGTATATATTTCCCTATTCTTTATTTTAAACATATTTGTGTCTTAATATTTAAATTTTGTTTGCTGTAGGCAGCTTATAGTTGGGTCACGCTTTTTAATTCAATATGATAATCTCTGCCTTTTAGTTTGGGGCCTTTTTATTTTAGTGGTTGCCAGAGGATTCACTGTATATATCTTTAACTTATTCCAAGTATATTGTACCTCTTCAGGTAAAATATTAAAACCTCACAATGGTATACATCCATTTCTCTCCATTCAGCCTTTGTCATACATTTCACTTTTACATGTTATAAATCCCACAATGCACTGTTTTATTTTTATTTAAACAGTTAATAATCTTTTAAGGAGATTTTTTAATTTTTTTTAATAAAATCTTTTGTGTTTTTTATTTTATTTATTTATTTATTTATTTATTTATTTTTAGTTTTATTTTATTTTATCAATATACAATGTGGTTGATTATTGTAGCCCATTACCAAAACCTCCCTTCCTTTAAGGAGAGTTTTTTGTTTTTGTTTTTTTTTTTTGACCAGTAAGGGGATCGTGACCCTTGGCATGGTGTGGTCTGCACCATGCTCAGCCAGTGAGCGCACCAGCCATCCCTATATAGGATCCAAACCCACAACCGCAGCGCTCCCAGTGCCACACTCTCCCGAGTGAGCCACGGGGCCAGCCCTAAAGTGATATTTTAAATAATAAAATAATCTTGTTTCTTTACCAATGTAGTTACCATTTCCAGTGTTTCCACTCCTTAATGTAGGTTCATATTTCCATTCGGTCTGGTTTTCTTTTTTAATTCACTTCATAAATGCTTTGGACTGATTACCCTGGCATTTACTTCTTCTTTCTCTGGAATCCCACCCACTCCATCTCAGGAAGGTCTGGGGTAGTCCCTTGCAGAAACACCTGCCACCACTTTTGGATGACTCAGCCATGGGTTCAGCCAGACAAGCACAGTGGTTTTGAACAGTTTAATGCCATGGTGTAATTTTCATCATTTTCCTAGTACTTGGGTTATTTGAGCTTCTTGCACTTGCTGGTTTATAGTTTTCATCAAATTAAATTTTTTTAACCATTATTTCTTCAACTATATTTTCTGTGCTCTGCCCTGATTTGTAGACTCCAATTATATGCATAATATGTCACTTGAGGTTGTCCCACAGTTCACTGATTCTTTTTTGTCATTGTCTTTCCTTTTGGATATTTCCTATTGCTATGTCTTCAAGTTCACTAATCATTTCTTCTGCAATGTCTAATTTGGCATTAGTCCCATTCAGTGTGTTTTTCATTTCAGACACTGTAGTTTTCATCTCTAGACACTTCATTTGGGTGTTCTTTGTGTCTTCAATGTTTCTACTTAACTTTTTTAATATATGGAATACAGTTATTAAAACTTTTTATGTTCTTTTCTGCTAATTCTAATATTTGTCAGTTCTGGGTTAGCATCAATTGATTGATCTTTCTCCTCAATGTTAAGTTTATTTTCCTTCTTCTTTATCTGCCTCATAATATCTTATTGGACATCAGACATTTACCTTTTTTGGTGCTGAATATTTCTGAATTCCAAAAAATATTTTTTTAATTAACACATAATAATTGTACATATTTGTGGGGTAGAGAGTGATATTTGATGCATGTATACAATGTGTGATGATCAAGTCAGGGTAATTAGCATATTATCACAGCAAACTTTTATCATGTCTTTGTATGAGAACATTTAAACCTCTCTTCTAGCCATTTGAAAACATACAATAAATTATTGTTAATTGTACACACCTAGCACTACTGTAGAACACTAGAACTGGTTCTTCTTATCTAGCCCTAGGTTTGTATCTGGTAACCAATCTCTCCCTGTCCTTCCTCCCACCTACCCTTCCCAGGATCTAGTAATTACAATTCTACTTTATACTTCTATGAGCTCAACTTTTAGCTCCCACATATAAGTGAGAACATGAGGTATTTGTTTTTCTGTTTCCAACTTATTTCACTTAACATAATGTCCTCCAACCTCATCCATACTACTGCAGATGACAAGATTTCATTCTTTTCTGTGACTAAATAGCACTCCATTGTGTATATACACGACATTTTCTTTATCCATGTATCTGTTGATGGACATTTAGGTTGATTCTACATCTTGGCTATTGTGAATAGTGCTGCAATAAACACAGGGGTGCAGATATCTCCTTGGTATACTGACTACCTTTGCTTTAAATACCCAGTAGTGGAATCATTGGACCATATGGTAGTTCTATTTGTAGTTGTTTCTGGAACCTCTGTACTGTTTTCCATAATGGCTGTACTAATTTACATTCGCACCAACACTGTTACGAGTTTCCTTTTCTTTGCATCCTCATCAACATTTGTTTTGTTTTGTCTTTTTGATAATAGCCATTCTAACAGGGGTGAGATGATAAATCAGAAATGAAAAAAGAGACATTACAATTGATACCACAGAAGTAGAAAGGATCATTACAGACTATTTCAACCAACTATACACCTGTTGTATAAATATAACAGATATTTATACAATTGTATACACCATCAATTTGAAAAACCAGGAGGAAACACCCAAAGTATTCTTGAGCTTCATTCTGGGATACAGTTAAGTTACTTGTGAACAGTTTAATCCTTTCAGATTCTGCTTTTAACATTTGTGAAGCAGGACTAGAGCCATGTTTAGTCTAATGCTAATTATCTCCCAACACTTAGACAATATCCTTCTGAGTACTCAACCGAATGTCCCATGAATTATGAATTTTTCCACTCTGATTTGTGAGAACCGGCCCTATATAAGGTTTCAGTTCTATTCCCTTTAAGGATGGCTCTCTTTTTAGGCTTGGGTAGATTTCTCACACACACACACACACACACACACACACACACACACACACACACACACACGTTGCTGAGTACTCAGCTAAATACTCAAGAAATACTCTGCAATCTCTGGATTTCTCTCTCGGTGTGAAGCTCTCACATCCTCAGTACTGTTTCCTGTGAACTCTAACACTTTTAACTCTCCAGACTCTCAGCCTTGTCTTCTCAACTCAGGGAGTCTTCTGGCCTCCACCTGGGTTTTCTCTTCTTGCATTGTGGCCAGGAGGCACTCTCTGGGAAGTAAACTGGAGCAATTATAAGATTCATCTCATTAGTTCACCATCTCTCAGGGATCATTGTCCTCCATTGCCTCCTGCCAAGTGTCTTGAAAACCATTGTTTTATATATTTTGTTAGTTGTTCAGATGGGATGGTAAATCTCCATCTTGGTCAGAAATGGAAGTCTGAATAACTTCATTTGAGTCATTTATGAGAGTCTTAATATCAACACTATTTTGAGTTCACTATGGCCTAACGTTTTGACAAGTTTTGTTCAATTTATTCTATTTAAATTTGCAAGTTAGATACTATTATCATATACATTTTATAAATGGAAAATATATAGAGAGAGTTCAAGAAAATTGCTCTTTGTCACTCCACATTAAATGCTGCAGCCATATTTCAAAGCTGGATGGTCTGATTCAGGTTGGTACTCACAGCTATACATCACCACACATTATAAGAATAACCACCAACTATAAGACTTTTAATTATTTTACAAGATATTTATAATATATTACTGTTTTTCAAACTTTGGCTGTGATTTACAACAGAAATACAGCTTATATCGCCACCCAGCACAAACACACACATGCCTCTAATTATAAAAACTAAAACCAAAATTTCATAGCAAAATAACTACTATTATTGTAGATGCTTATCTCTGATTTTTTAAAAATTTTATTGTTAATGTTTATGTGACTCAATTTTATGATTCATTAATAGGTTCGATGTTCCATGGAAAAACAAAATGATGTAATGTTTATTTGGGCCCATTTATTCTAAAACCTCCTTATGAGATTGCTATAATTTTTCCTGGCTTTTATTTTGATTGTATTTGATAGGAATTTGGCAGTAAACTGGTAGATCCAAGGGCTAATTATAAATTTGTCATATTTATCCAATGCCATCATGTTTTGTCTTATTAGTACTATTACTATTATTATTGTTATTTACTTTTCAGCTTTATGAATTTTATCACAAATTGATATATGATAGATGTGAATTAACTTGAAATGTCCTCTTTTCCTAAGAATAGTCCTCAATCATCCAGTACTTTCATAAGATCAAAGTTCTGATATGATGTTCCATCGACTGATTGCATCCTCCTCAAGAGACATTATTTTTCAATTATTAGAAGTTTACCTAATCTTAAGTGTATGGAAATAAAACTTAGCCATACAGTTTTCTTATTTCAGTATAATACATTTAAATTTTATTGTTTCTGAATGCCTGGTATATCATTGTTATTATTTTTATGAATTTATTGATAGCTGTCATCAACATTTGAGATTCATTGACTTTTATGGCTATTTTATTATCAACAAAGCAAAGAAAATTATTATTTAACTTTAATAAATAAAAATATATGACTGGCAGGCAATTAACTTTGCAAATAAAAAATATGCACTTTGACTTTTATTCATAAATTATTTTCTATGTAATAGTTTTCCACTTAATGAACTATTTGTAGTAAGATTGATATCAATTAATATGTGTATTAAATACCATCATTTTCAAAAGTGATCCCTAACTGTCTTGCTGTAGGCTGTTTTGATAAATACGAGTAAAACATCTGCACATTTCTTATACAGTTAATATACCAGAAATTAAATTGGGCATTTCTTGCTTATGTAATTTTTATCTAATTACATGGTCATCAGATGTATTTTTATCTAATTATATGGTCATTAGATATTTCTCTCAAACGCTCAATAATTCTCTCTTTACAATCAACTTATGTTTAATTAAAAAGCAGTGGAAACTTGCTAACTTTGCGTTAACTACTCACTTGTGATAACAAATTAATAGCAGGTCTAAATTATTTTAAGTGATTTAAGGATTTCCAATATACTCTCCCAACTTCAAAGTTGCTTGATTCAAACAAACAGGAAGTAAAAACATGATGTTAATTAAATATGGTCTTGTTAACTAATAATAGGTTTATGTTTTTCTTTATTGTAACCTTTGAATGCAACATATTATACTAAATTTGCAAACTAAGAAATACAAATGACCAGTAGATATATAAAATTTATTTATTTATGTACAAAGTAATATAATTTAAAACAAAAGGGTGGTGTTGGAGGGACACCAATTTTGCTCTGAGTTTCTGCCAGAAAAGAAAATAGGTAACTGCGTGGATGGGGTTATTACAGTTTCTTATTCTCCCTTCCCTGTTTCTCTGGTCAGACACGACTCAGCTTGGAGATCCAGATGACCTATAAGACAGTGTGCAGCAGGAGCATAACCCAAGAGGAACAATCTGGATGCACTGAATAACAATATTATTTATTTGGAAGTTTAAATTTGAGAAATAGAAACTACACAATTGGTAACAAGAACAGAAAGCAGAAAGAAATATCATGTGACACCAAACTGGAAAAGAATTAGTAAAAAAAAAAAAATCTCTTACCGAGGGGAGAAGATGAGAAGATCTGACACCTAGAGTTGTACTTTATCTTGAAAAACCTTCCTCAGACACAACAATCACAACAATTCCTTAAACTTGTTAAGACAAGTGAACAGATAGGAGGTAGTTGGCAGGGAGGGGAGAGAGGAAGGGGGGAAAGAGGAATGGGTGAAGGGACAAGAAAATCAACTACAATGTATATTGAGACATTAAACTTAAATTAAATTAAATTTTTAAAAAACTTCTTCAGTACTATTCAACACCAGGCTCCTTGGTGCTTGGCTTTTTATTATTCTATGAGGCTCAGTTAATACCAGCTTCTTCACAAAATCCTCATTCCATGAAGTAATGTAAGTGAATACTGTTCTTTCCAACCAAATGACTTTCACACAAGGAGATTGACCAGGATATTAACAGATATTTATACAATTGTATACAATGCCCAAGCATGATGATATACAGTATATACGAGAATGTATATACTCTCAGTGAGAATGAAAATTTGTTCCAGTTTCTTTCACATAAATTTCACATATAGGAATTTATACAAAAATTATAACTAATTGTAGAGGTAAAGATTTAGTTAAGAAGTTTGCCAGAGGCTTGTATATCAAATAACAATAATAAAAGATTGGTAAAATATAGTATGATAAAATTCTATAGATTCAGTAAAAATGTTACTATAAAAACCTTTTAAGAATGAACTTCTGCCATTTTCAGCAGCATGGATGAGCTTGGAGAAAATTATGTTAAGTGAAATAAGCCAGGCACAGAGAGAGAAACACCGTATGCCCTCACTCATAAGTGGGAGCTAAAATAAATAAATAGGAAGAAAGAAAGAGAGGGAGAAAGGGAGGGAGGGAAGGAAGGAAAGAAATCATCACAATAATATATTGAGCTTTCAGAAGGAGAGATGAGAACTGTGGTTACTGGATGTGGGAAGGGGGGCTTACTAAAAATTAGTTAATGGACACAAGGAATGATTATATTTGTAATAATGAATATGCTAATTGTCCTGCTTTGATCATCACACATTGTATACAGGTATTGATTTTCAACTCTGTACCCTCTAAATTATGTATAATCAATCAATAAATAAATTTCAACACAAAATATTTAAGTCCACAAAAAAGTATTTTATTGGCCTAGAAATATGAAAATGAAATATTAAGTGACAATAAAAATTATAACCCAATACATATGATTCTTTTTTGTTAAAAATAAAATACATATCTTAAATACCTGTATACAAATATATAATCTGGATAAGGACTGAGGCCAACATGTTAAAAGTAGACATCTCTTAGATGGGATTTCATTTCCTTACTTTTTGCTGTCTGAATTTTCTAATTTCTTCTCTAAATATGTTTAACTTGTATAATCAAAACAAATTAAAGTTTAGAAATACGATAGCAGTGATTGTCCCTAGGTGTTTGCAACTGTGTTTTCCCTTTCTTTTCTATAATAAGCAAGTACTACTTTTATAATTGAAAACCAAATTGCATTTTTAAAAACAGAATAAATATAATGTAAAATGAGAGAACAAGTTTGATTTCACATAAGACTTGATTGGGATTACGATACGCTTTTGGGGGATCTTCCATGAAGCATTCTATTGTTAAAACACACCACAGGAGAAACAATCCCCTCCCACCCCCCAAATATAGCACAACATAAGCTTGTTTAGTGGCAAAGATTTCCATTTACAATTGGTCTTTATGGCCTTTGTAATACACAAAGGCAATTTTCTTTTTTGGATGTGAAAAACAAACTCCAAGCTATGTTACAGTAAATCCACCATCACCAGCATTGCTGCCAGGAATTGCCATTTGCCACCCTCACTGCATAAATCACTCTCTATAGAAAGCCAGAAGTTTTGTGATAATTCAAATATTGTCAATATATCTAATTATATTGTCACTAAAATCATCAACAGAGAATATATTTTCTATGTAGCAATGTGAAAGTGTTCATTTAATAAGCAAGAAAAACATATGTTTTTGATGGCTACAAGACCAACCAGGTCTTTCTAATAAATATACTTCCTAGAACGCCCAGTTTCTTACCCTGGTGTAAAGATAGGGTTTGATTTATTTACTTACTTCTCTTTATACAGGAGTCAAAAACTTCCAGCGTTGTGTATGTACTAAAAATATCTAATTTTTTTGAATAAGTTCTGGGGATCTAATGTCCAGCATGGTGACTATAGTTGATAACACTGTATCATGTACTTGAAATTTGCTACGAGAGCAGATTCTGTGTCCTCATCCCCACACTTCACACACACACGCACACACACGCACACACAGTAACTGAAGGATGTGTTAATTAATTTGATTGTGGTAATCATATAATGATATATTATATATTATATTACATAATCATATAATATATCAAATCACCATGTTGTACACCTTAAATATATACAATTTTCATTTATCAGTTATAGCTCAATAAAGCTGGAAAAAAAATAATTCATCTCCATAGAACCTCACACATTTGTCCTCTCCGCATGTCTGTTCTTTTTCAGACTCATGTTTCATGGAACCAGTTCCCTCCCAGTTCATTTTGCTGTCTGTGTTTGATTAACTCTCATTAGAGGATATTTCTCAGTAGACTAAGGTCATGGGTTTGGGTCACCAAAGCCAGTTAGTACTGCTCTATTTTGAACCTAATAGACTGGTCTTCTAATCGTGATCATCCATTTCAAATGGTGATAGTCACAAAGGGACTAAGAAAAACAGTATAGATGAATGAAAACCAGCTTTTCCTGACTTTAACTAAAAACCAAATAGTAGCACAGCACCTTGAACACAGCAGCCATGCATTCCTTCAACAAATACTGAGACCTAGGATGTACCAAGCACTCTTAGAAGGTCTAGAAATACACAAGTGAATATAAAAATGTCACTGCCTTCATGGAGCTCACATTTTGGAATTGGTTTTAAATGTTGTAAAAGCTCCAGTTGTCAGATCCTTAACCCAAGGCAAGAATTTTCAAACTGTTCAATTGATTCTTAGTGACTTTATAAGGTACCTCATTATCCTTCAAAAGATAAGGGTCCCCACACTCTCTTCTTTCTGTTCTCCAGTATTCAATTCTCTAAGAAAGTACCTGCTTCAAGCAGAGGAACTTTACTTGGGGTTAAACATATTAGAGTTCATTAGATTTCATTTGCCAAATAGCTTCAATAAGAGGAAAATCCCACAGGACAATTATAAGGAAAAAGCTAAGATGCTAATGACAAATATTTCATAATGACTTCCAAAAAATTGTCTGTTACTCAGGCCACAAAGTATCGGTGCTTGCTGAACTGCATGCCCACTTGGAGGATATGCCCCTACGATTGCCCAGAGCCTAAGAAATCCTGGGTAGAGGAGATTCGATGAGTCCAACAACATACCTCAGCGGAGCCCCCAGACACTTAGTGCATTCATGAAGATGACCCACTTTGACACACACAAAAGGATTCCTTGAATTCTGCTCACTGCTCCTATGATGCACAGAAGCTTGATAGTATTATTATTATTAATTTTGCCTCTGTACTGAACATCTCTGATGCACTAATACAAATCATATCAGCCTCACCTTTTTTCCAGTCACTAACACTGCAGACAGATTCATGCAGATGTTCCCTGACATCACATTTATCTTCCTTTTCCAGAGTTCTCTGATGCTGTCAGATCTTACCTTCTGCACCTTCTACTACCTCCGACAGTTCTGAATTTTGAGACACTCATTAAGATTTTCAGAAGGTTCCAGAAAGCCAGCCATCCATATCTTTGGCCAAGTTGGTTACACATATTTGTACTGACTGTCCTTCTTTCCCTATTCCACTACCTCAGTCCCTCATACCTGCTCCCCAGGATCACATTCCCAAATTAGAAACCTGAAAGTAAGCTTTTGACTTGGGCTCTGATTGGGGGGCAAGGTAACTTTTCTGCCATCTGAAAAGACAGCTTGGCATAAAGAAAAGAACATAGCAACATCGACAAGCAGGCTTGGGTACCAATCTTAGTTTACAATTTGTTAGTGGCATGACTGCACAGGGTTCATAATCCAAGCACTCTTTAAGAAGTGCAAAGATAAAGAAAGTAATATAGCTGTTAGCTTCCAGACTCCCATACCCACCCTCCCCAACTCACAAAGAGCTATTTTCAGCAGGGTGAGATTCCCTAGAGATAATAAAACAGAAATTCGATAAAGTAGAAATTGAAGCATACAAATTAAAGAAAATATTCTTCTGTACATGGTGCTTTCTTTTTTGTCACAAAAGTTTACTTGTTTACTTTGGAGGCTTTTTCCACTTTAGAAATATATATTCTATCTAATAGAGCTTGCAGACAATGTTAGTTTCAAGCTCATACTCTTTTAAGAATATGTCAGATTCTGAAACACAAGTCTTTTTAATTTTTCAACAGAATAACTGGACTTGGCAATATCTCATGAAGATGAAAAAAGTAAGGAGTGAGAAGAAACAATAGCGTGAGCAGATAGCAGGAACCTGGGGCCAGTATGACCAGGATCAACAGGGAAATAGAAGGATTCTTGAGAGGCAATGAGTTCCCAGCTGAGACCTGCTTGCAGGTGACTTCTGGAGAAAATTTTCACAATGTTCTGAGCATTTGCCGTCTCTGATCCTACCAAGGCACACTTCACTGGCTTCCTATTCTTATCCCTACCAAAAACAGCACTTATCACACTAAATTTTGATTATTTATTTCTTTGTCTATGTCATTCACTTAAAAACTTCACAAAACATAGAGACCGTCTGTCCAGGAAAAATAAAACAGCTGCACACATATCCAATATTTTGCATATACTTTCAGGGAGTCTATTTAACCCCAGATTAAGGAGCTCTGTATTCAACTGTGAGCCTCCTGAGAGACAGGCTCAAGTCATGTTGAACTGTCCATCTCCAATGCACAGTTCCTAGTATAAAGGAGCTATTCAAAAACAATATTGGGAAGATTAATGAAAAAATGCTTTCAACTTAGGAAAAGAGCTGAATAAATCAGACAAGGACTGAGGTTTGGTGGAATAAACAAAGGGATGAGGAAGTGCTGAGATGAAATGGTTTAGGCTGTGTGAAAAGGCAGGTAGGTGATATAAAGGCAAAGACTGAGGCGATTTGATCCTGCTCAGTGCAAGAGGAAGAGAGTGGGAAAGACTGGAGAATATTGTGGTCAGAAAAAGCAATCTCTGACATCGAAGATATTTTGAATTATTGTCACATGACTGTTAGCAAGAGAGTAAATTATTTGTGTGGTGAGTAGATTCATCTCCGTATACAAATAGAAATGTATACTGAAGAAACTATAATAAGCCCTTGATAAATAAATATACCTCGTTGAACCTATAGAGACTCCAAATGAAAAAAAAGAGGAAACAGAAGTAAAACTTTACCAACCTATGATGATTTATCAAGCTATCTCTGCTGAAGTCTCATCTTTATTTTCTGCAGTTTGGAAACCTACCACCAAGGAAATAATTGTGTAATGGATTTTGCTCCTGTGAAGTAATTGTTTCACTCTCCAAAACATAGAAAACAAAGAAAATCCAAAAAGTAGCCAGCCACCCATCACCCATCTATCCATCCATCCATCCATCCAGTTATTCATTGAAGAAGTATTGTTTACCAATATGTACCAAAATCTACTATGTAGAAGTTGCTATAAATCAAACATTTATGAACTGAGCATTATGCAAATACTCTTTACAAAGATGAACAAAGTATTGAAAAACTCCCAATTTAAAAAAGAGAGTCAGAAACATAAACAAAGAGCTAAAGCACATTTTGAAGAGAGATATATAGGTGGGGGTGTACAATTCCACCTTTTGTTTCTTAAATATTTTGTTCATCAAGATTATGTAAATTCAGGAGTTCAAGTCAAGATGGCAGAATAGATGGTTCCCAGCATCACTCTCTCCCACAAATGAATGAATTTACAACTACGAAAAGGTAACATCAGCCAAACTGGGGCTGCTGGAGCTCAGGAGAAGAGGAGGAGAGACCTGCAGAGTTCAGGAAGGCGAGAGAAACCATGATGAGAGAAAGAAAAAACTGCTCTGAGTGTTTTGGTTCACAGCCAATTTAATGCTGGAGCTCATGAACACATTGAGCAGGAGCAGGCAGAAGCCGCAGCTGTGCCCTTCAGATGGATTTACTTGGAGGCAGCAGGGGAGAAGAGGCCCCCAGGACAGCAAGACCACTAAGAGGGTTCCCATGGACCCACGCAGGAATGAGGAGCCAGAACAACTGAAAAAAGGGAGCCACTCAGAGGCCAGTGAATCATCGCAAGGGACCGGCACAGGACCTGTCCCATGGGAAGTGTTTGGAGCATGGGCAGGGAGGGAGACAGGCCCACCAGAGAACACTGGGACACAGCGAGGACAGCCGATCTACCCCCCAATCAGTGCAGGACCACTCAGAGTAGACTGGTTGGGAATGCAGAATTGCATGGGGTGCGGCTGATGAAAAAACTCAGGCCCAGATCAGGGTTTCTATACAATCCAGATCCACCGGGTCTCTGGAGAGCCAGAAGTAAATATAAGGTCAACTATTAAACCCTGAGCCACACAAAAAGCCTTCCCTAGGGAAACAGCAGCAAAGCAGCAATTTAGCCCAACCACATAGCTCAAGTACTGATTCCCACAGGAAATTCCCCCACTTTAGAAGTAAGCAAAAGACAAAAAAATTAGTTCCATCCCAGGCACACCACCAGTGCCTTGGGGCCCGCCCGGGGACCAGAGGCATGGAGAAGGGGACCAGACCCTCCTCCCACAACCAGGCACACCATGCCTGTGCCTCATGGCCTGCTTAGTGACCCAAGGCATGGATTCAGGGACAAGACCCCCACACCCACCCACAACCAGGCATACCAGAGGCACCTTGTGGCCCCACCCAGGGACCCAAGGCTTGGAGCCGTGGACCAGACACACCCCAGAACCAGGCATACTGCCAGCACCAAGGAGCATGCCAAAAACATCACCTCCATGTGGGTGGTCCACAACAACCACCACAATAACCAGGGCTGCCACAAAAGTGGCTAGATGCCACAACCACCATGCAGATGGTCTGCCAACCACCGGAGTGCATTGACACAAGGAGAGTCACCAGCAGAGATAAAGAAAAGAAGAGGAAGTCTCTCTCCACAAAGCCCATTTCAGAGTGTCAGAAGAAGCATCTGCTCTATGATAATATTGGGGGACCTGATCACACCTCTCAGCATTGGACAGATCATCTAGGCAACAAATCAACAGTAACCATTATTCTTTCAGAAGGATTCTTCTCTCCTTCAGTAACAATGGTTACTGTTGATTTGTTGCCTAGATGATCTGTCCAATGCTGAGAGGTGTGATCAGGTAATGGGGGTAGAGGGAGAGGGGATGGAGAGAGATTGGATAAGGGGCATAAAGAATAATTATGATTTGTAACAATATATCCTAGTAATATTGATTTGATCAACAAATCTCAATGTTCAGCCTCAAAAATACATATAATCAATTTTGATTCAATTAAAAAAAATTTTTTTTAAAAGATGGAAGATGTAATTATTCAAAGATAGTCCTGCTAGGAAGGGGAAAGGTGTGCTAGATGGCCAGAACTCAACAAACTCCACTTATGTACAGCTACCTGCATAGAAGTTCTTTCATATCACCATATTTTGCTACTTGTTTTGTGCCAATTTTTTAAAAATATTATTTCATCTACATGTGATATTAAGCCTTCATGCAAATTTATATTATATTGAGGCTTTCCTTTCAATTACCAATATTTGTGAAAATTACTACTGGTATTTCTTTTTACAGCATGTGTGTTATAAGACTTCTATTTGTCAGTAAATGTATGTTTTGTTGCCTGTTATGTACTAATATTCAACATTACCAACATATTTATTTTTAGCTATGGTATTTTATTCTTATATTAGGGTTCAGTCAACTATTATTGCATGTCTAGAACTTGAGATTTTTTACTTCAGATTCTAGTATTCTGTATATTGAATTTACATGAATAAAATAATGTTTCCTTTTTATTTAAAAAAAGATGATATAAATTCAGATTAATTTGGGATGATTGTGGAGTGATGTTGGCAAAACTGGGAAGCATTTATAAACAATATAGTAACCAAGTTAGACCACGCTTTAAAAGTAATTTTTATACCTTTGTACAGTTTAAGGACTCCTTATAAAACCAATCTTATCCATTATTTTCTAACTCTGGCTTTTTAGAATGAGGTTAAATAGGTCACAGACTTTATTTTTGGGCAAGACGTGCTGTGCTGTGTCTTGAGTTCACACTCCAAATGCTAACCAAAGTTTCGTATCAGCAACAGTCCTCCCCACCCAGTATCCATGGATGGCTGAGAATAAGCCTTTTTAACAACTTGCAAGGAATCATTTTTAAAAAGAAAAATAGTAAAGGGAAAAAAAAGTAAAATGATGTAAAATTTAAAAAGTAAAATTTACAACTTTGGCTTTCCAAATTTTTCTGCACACTTCTTGTTCAAACCATGTCCCTTCATCTGCACAGGGGGAAATGTTTCTCTCCTCTGTATGACTAGGATGCCTGCGTATCTATCCCCTCCCAGCCCCAGTAGGATATTGCCTTGTGATCAACAGAGGAAATAGATCATGGATCAATGGGCTATTTTTCCACATGGCATGTTTCCCCATGGCTGCCTTTTTCCTGGCCTGAAGAAAAGTTTCCATGACAACCGAGTCACTCCTGTTCACTCCCTACCAGCCGATATGCTTCCCTCCCAATTGATCAGCTGGATATTGTGTTAAAATTGTTTTTCAGAAACTGAATAATTTTCAAGGATTATTTGTCTGTTTATTTTTGAGGAACTTGCTCCTTAAGTGAAATAAACCAGGCACAGAAAGAGAAAAACCACATGTCCTCACTCATAAGTGGGAGTGAAAGAAAGAAAGAAGTGAGGGAGGGAAGGAGGAAGGAAGGAGCCATTGGAGGGAAAGAGGAAGGGGGAAAGAAAGAAACTATTACAATAATACATTAAACTTTCAGAAGGAGAGAATAGAACAGATGAGGATTCTAGGAGTCAGAAGGCTCTGAAGAGTGAAACAGGTTGCCTAACTTCAAATCCCCTGCTCTCTGTCTCCATTAAAACCTCCCTAGCTGGTTGTGTGGTGGTGAACTCCCGAAGTTTTCCTTTTTCTTGGGAAATACTCTATTTCTCATTCATTTCTGAAGGATAGATTTACTGTGGTTACTAGAGGTGGGAAAGGGGGATGGGAGGTCAGCAAGATATTGATTAATGGACACAAAGAAATTTACATTTTGCAATGATGAATACGCTAAGTATTCTGATTTGACCACCACGTATTATACACAAGTATTGATAGTCAAATCTGTACCCCGCCAGATATGTATAATCAATTATGTTTCAATAAAAATAAGAAAGAAAGAAAGAAAAAAGAAAGGATTTGCGGAGAAGAGGCACCTACACTGGCTTCTAAAGGACAAGTGGGAGCAAACTAGTCCAGGGAAAAAAAGGCAGCAAGGTATTCCATGTAGAAGGAACAGCATGTTCCAGAGCTGGATGACTGAAAGCATGATAACACTATATAGAGAATGCATTTTTTTTTTTTCAGTTATTTGCAGAATAGAAGGTAGGGGAGAGGTCTCATGCAAAGATAGTTTTTAAAAAGATTTATTATATTTAAAATGTTGAACCTATGCTAAAGAAAAGGAGAGGAAAGGAAGGGTTGTACACATTTGTATTTTATAAATATCTCTGTGCCTACAATAAAGTGGATTTGAAGAGAGAGGGACAGAAGGCAAGAAGACCAGAAAGAGGCTGCTGCAGTATTTTTGACAAGAGAGAATGTTAGCCTAAACCAAGGCTGCAATAGTTTGAATGGAAGTATTTTGGAGGTAGCATTGACAAGACCTGGAGATTCATTGAACATGGTCTTGACAAAGAGAACGGGATCAAGGGAAATCTCAAATTTCTGACTTGAAAGAATGGGCAGAAAAGACAAAATATTACAATAATATGACAAAATATGACACGTGGGAAAAGATGCTTCAATGATGCCTAGATAAGTTGAATCTGACCTGTTTGTGGAACACCCAAATGAACATGAAAGTTAACAGCTCAATGTGGGGCTACAATGTGTGTGTGTTTATGTGCGTGTGTGTGAGAGAGAGAGAGACAGGGAGAGAGAAAAACATTTAAGAGGGGCTCACCTCCCTTATTGGCCCAGCCATGCTCTAGCAGTTGTAACAAACACTCTTTTAGGTCACAAGGACACAATGTCACTCAGCAGTTGTGAGATAGTGTGGCATATTCAGAGAAAATAAGCCTTAGAGGTCAAGCAGACCTGAGATTTTATCTCAAATCCACCACTTACTTTCTATGAAGACTTGGACATGCTATGTATCTGAGCTTCGCAGTCCCATCAAAAGTGTAACTGGTAATCACACGTAGCAAAGTTGACATGGATTTAAATGGAATTATATATGAAAAAGCACTGGACACATATTAGAACTTTAGTGATTCTTAGGTTCCCAACCCATACAGTTTCTAGTAGTCTTTGCATTGTATCTGTCTCTCAGCAGTACCTCCTGACTCTAGTTTCCACATTAAACTCATGCTGTTAATATAAAGCACTATATCAATTACCCAATAAAGACAAAATCCAGCCACCGCCCTGCCTTTGTACTGTCTGGCCCTGCATGTGTTTGTAATCCTCTTCTGGCCTTGTCGACATCTAATTTACTTCCTTTCAGTTGAGTGTTATCGCAAGTCATGAATTGTTCTCACTTCATGTTTATTACAAACAGATAACCATTATCTCCAATGGGCCTGCTTGGTTTTATCTAAGTGGTTTCACATTCTGCAACTTTTTAATTATTTCATTTTATTTCCCCTACATTAGGTCGTTGTTTCTCTTCCGCATTGATACTTGGATAAAGAGGCGAAAACAAATTTGTAATTTAGTACGCTTTTTCAAACATATTACTGCTGGAAACAAGCTGAGGCCCTTAAAGTTTGTTTTGACTGTAAAGCTCAACAACCGTATCAGAATTCCTTGGCTTGAAAAGACAAAGTTTTTCGGCTTGAAAAGACAAAATGTTTTGGCTTTGCCTTTACAGGGAGTTGAGTTCATTTCAGCAAAGGATCACAGTCAAGTGAACCAAGGCTTGGTTAGATCCAGAAGCCAGAGCTCTTTCACTTGAGGGATTGCACAGGATAACTGGAGTTGGGACCAGGCTATCTCCATGTGGAACAATGGCCAAAGTAGAGAAGAGTAAAGCAGTTAACTCAAGGGAAAGGCACAGGATGAGACTAGAAAAGGAACCAGTACTCCAGAGTTAGGTAAACATAGGAATAGATGAAGAGAGAGGGCTCAGATCTTAAACTGTAAACATGAGGCAGGGGTAGTTAAAGTACCTTTTAAGGAATGGTGCTTAAATATCTGAAAAAACTTAATACAACTCCAGGAGATAAGGGTAGGTCCTTTTTTCTCATCCTGCTGAGCGGCTTTGATTCCTATTCAAGAAAATTATACCACAGCCTATAAGAGATTACCCCAATAGACATCCTGCATTAAAATCCTTCTCTACCTCACACTTCACTCTACCCTCTCATGTCCTCAACTCTCCAGTTATCTCTCTTAAGAGCTGTTATGTTTACGTTTCCACTTATGTTTCCACTTCCTATCTGCCACAGCACAGCCCTAAACAATTCAGTTTCTCCTTTTCCTGCTCTTGATGGCACTACCTGACTACAAACATCATCTATCCTCTCCTCAGTTGTACATCCTATGCATCTTTCTGCCAATTAAGAGGTCTAAGAGGACATATAAAGATAGAAGCAGCAACCTCTTTCTCCTCATTACCCTTTACCATGCAAATCAACCCTGAACGATAGAACTAAGGAGAAAAGAAAACTAGCATTTTCCAAGCACCATCGAAGTGCCCAGCATTTGTGTACTGTGCACAACTTATTCCACCGAGTCCTCAGTATGTTCCAATTTTATAGTTAGGGAAATTGAAACTCCTGAAAGTGACAAGCTAGTATTTAGACACTGGCTATTCTGACTCCAAACTCCATTTCTGACAAACCTTAATTTACAAAATCCAGTCTGATAGTGCAGTATTCATGATTTCTCCACAATAAGCTGCCAGACTCCCTTTACCTGGTCATTTCTCCCCTTGCTTCAATATCTTTTGGGCTCACCATAAACACAAAGTGAACTAGAGAATTGCACTAGAAAGCAAATAGCACCCACGCTCTTTATTCTCAGCTTGGGATCTCTGGTATGCTTTGCTTTTCTCACATGTACATTGAAATATAATGTATTTTGTGATTTTAATATTGGAGTGGCATTTTAGAGACCTAAAACCTGACACTCAGCTTTAAAATCCTGTCATGAGATAAGTATCCCTTCTCTGCACCAAAAGGAAAAAAAAAATCAAAATGAAAAAGCAACATATTTAATAATCATCCAAACAGGAATGAAAAGAGCTACATTAGCTGGTTTCATGCCAAGTCTCCTCTGCCCCGTCTGAAGCTGATCTGCCACTTCTGTCTTCAGCTGTTTATTCAGTCCAAGGGCTTCACTTCCTGCTTGATATGCATCCCATGAGCTGCCAGTGCCAGACATCCTAAAATAAATTACCAAATGGACTCCAGGCAAACTTCTCACTCTCATTATGAATTTCGAGACGTATAGGGAACCTCCGTGGACCACAGTGTAGCTCTTTCAGGTATGCTGAGACGAGGTCAGCTTTTCTTTTCTGGAAGAGGTGTCTCCTAGAGCCAGAAAGCAAAGAGCAGTAGTAAGGCCTCCTTTGATTACAACTTCTTTTGCAACCTGGTTCAGAGAAAATATCATGGGCTTTGGAGTCAGAAAGATTAGTGTTCAAGTTTGAACTCTGCCGCCTGCTACATCTGCATCCTTATGCAATGTGCTTTCCTATCGCTGACCATCAGAATCTTCCTGTGTAAGGTAAGTGAGCAATTACGTACAGAGGAAGACAGTTGTATAATTTGCTGAGATGATGTCTGAAGGTATCTCCATGGTACTGGCCATAGAGTCCATGCACAGGAAATGCTGAGCCCCTCCCACTTCGAAAAGAGGTATCATCTTCATCTTCCCAGCAACTTTACAGAGTAGAAAAAGAAACAGCATATTGCAAATGATGGTGAAATTGAAACATGGAGAGGTAACATAAGATGCCAACTGACCTTCAGAAAGTTGTGGCAAAACTTTCTAGTCTTACCAGGTCACCTGAATACTTCTCCCAAACCCCAGGATTTTCTTCCCCACTAATCAAGCTTCAGAAGCAATTAGTGATGCTATATTCCCATGACCATTTCTCTGTATTGTTTTCCTTTCTGTTCTCTCTTATGTTATGTGTACATATTTTATTTCCTTTTAAATTAGTTTGTTTTTCTTCTCTTCCTATTTTTATAGGCCTGAGCAGGAACATATAGGCAATGTTTAAACTACTATGAAATTTAGGAACGAAGAAATATGTGATAAGAATCTGTTTCATGTCTTCCCTAGCTTCCAAGGGAAAAAACAACTATAAAGCTGGGATAAATTCTTTGCCTATCCATACCTGGGGCCAATGGGAGATATTGCAGTAATTCATCAATTTAGGGCAAGGAATTGCGGGGGAAGAGCACTGGAGAAGGAGTCAGGAGGCCTGAGTTCTGTTCCTGCCTCTCCCACTTACTCACCATGCATTCTGTCTCTTCTCTCTTCCCGTTTCTCTATTTCACATCCATGGACTGATGGAGGAGGTTTCAAACCTGTTCTGCATCATAATCATCTGATAGACATTTTTTTTAATTAATGCATTTTATTTTTAAAAGCAGTTTGAAATTGAGTGGAAAATATGGAGAGTTCCTACTTTTCTCCTCCAGACAGTTCCCACCATCAACATCCCCCATCAGTGTGCTACATTTGTTACCATTGACAAACCAACATTATCAACCAAAGGTCATAGTTGACATTAGGATACACTCTTTGTGTCGCACATTCTACCGGTTTTGACAAATGTATAATGGCACGTATCCATTATTATAGTATCACACAGAATATTTTCACTCCCTTAAAAATCCTCTGTGCTCCACCTATTTACCCCTTCCTCCACCCAAACCCCTGGAAACTACTCATCTTTTTACTGTTTTTGCCTTTTCCAGAATGTCATGTACTGTTGGAATAATACAGTAAGTAACATTTTCATACTGGCTTCTTTCACTTGGTAATATGCACTTAGGTTTCCTCCATGTCTTTTCATGCTCTGATAACTTGTTTCTTTATAGCAGTGAATAATATTTCATTGTATGGATTACCACAGTGGTGAATATTTTTTAAAATAGAAAAGCTCGACCCAGATTTACTACCTCAGACTTTTTGCATGTATGTTCACCAAGTCCTCAAGGTGATTCTGATGTACATCTGGGCTAGATGATTACAAACATTTCTCCTGGATTTAAAAAGTATATGCATTAATTCTCCCTAGATTTAAGGGAATCTTTTCCTTTAAGGGAAAGTATGTACTTCCTCCAAGATGGAAATGTCTGTGCTCCAACCTAGCATCCTCCAGTCAATAAGTCCTACTATAGGGAAAATATAAAAGAATTTGGACAGGGTGGCTGCCCCCAACTGATAGAGTAAGTTTTGCTTTTAGCTCTTGATGAATTGAAAGGGAGAAAGGAGAGAAAGATAAGTTGTCAAGACAGAGTGGTGGAAACCAGGGAAAGTGCTAAGATCTCTGACACCCTAATTTTTGCCACATGGTAGGTGCTCTAGAGAAATTGCCTCTTTAGTTTTATGTCTATAGGAGGTGATGTTTACCAACTTAAAGATAAGGAAACCAAGGCTGGAGACTTTAAGTAACATTTGATGGTAAGAGACTCAACATTAAACCTATGCCTGCCTGTCTTCTTATGTTATTCCTTTTCCCTTCCAAATCTAGATAATAAACTTTGCAAGGGCAAAGACCCCTCATGTGTCTTGTACGCAATTGTAACCCAAGTACCTGACAGACCCAAGGTATGCAATAAATACTTCTTGGCATATGTTTTAAATGAATAATTGAGCACAAGGAGTCTGATGCCTCCTTTTGATAGGCTAACTATAATAGAAAGTGAAGAAAAATTAGTCACTGTTTCTGTTTTATGTGGTTCTACATTTTTTTTTATCACCGGCTTCAGACAGAGACATCCCTTAAAGCCATAGATGGTTCAATAAAGACTATAAAACCCCAAATTCATAATTATACTTGGAAATGGTGGCTCATTCCCTAAGCTCAACGTGACACACCTTTTGATCTAGGAGAGCCAGGCTAATGGTACCTGTGATTTGTCACTCTTCCAGAACCACAGATTTCATGCTACTATGCCTTAAAAAACATTTATACTTTCTTGAGACTAAGTGTCAATTCCCTTAATGTTAAAAACAGTCAACAATGAATAAAGAACAGGGTTCTCTTCTAACAAACAGAGTGTGTTTCTTTATAAATCCTCTCCAAGGGCTCCTAATGACAGATAGCTCATATTGTAGTCACAGGATGAGCCACATTTGCCCCAGGGCCTTCTCAGTCTAGTAACACATTAGACACGTGGGATGTGCGTTAATTCTCTCAAACCATTCACTGCCTTATATTTCCAAAGAGCTAGCAACTCAGTGCTAATGAGGTCAAAGTCCCTGGTTTGATTTCTCATGGGCACAATGATTATCTCTTTCTTGTTATGACACATAAATATTACTAACCTTGCCAATTCTATTTTTCCTTTGTGGACAAATTCTTGTAGAGAAAAAAGGATCGTTTTATTGTGTGGACTCAATGTCCTACTCCATAAACTAATAATAATAATAATTATAAACACATTACCTATCTTGCAATATGCAAAGAAGAATCCTAGAAAATAATTTATAGTAGCCTCCCCCTTATCCACAGGGGACACATGTTCCAAGACCCCCAGTGGATGTCTGAAACCTCAGATAATACTGAACACAATTGCTATCAATTAGAACGTTTCTGTTCATGTCTTCTCCCCACAAATTTAGTGTCATTTCCATCTTAACTAAGCACTTATACACTCTGTGTCCATAACTTTTGAAGTGTGAAGTGCAACAGCAAAACTAGCATGGATTTCTTTTTCCTTCTTCACAATTTCACAGATACAAGATTCATTCTTACTGTAGATCTTAGCAACCTCAGCATGCTATTTTTTTTCTTTCCTTATTAAGTCAAGAAACTTTTCACTTAAAGGAAACACCTTACAGCTTTTCTTTGACGTATACAAATTGTCAGCATCATTACTTTCGTGCTTTGGGGCCATTATTAAGTAAAATAAGGGTTACTTGAACACATGCACTGCGATCCCATGACAGTCAATCTGATAACCTAAACAGCTACTAAGTGACTAACGGATGGGTGGTGTCTACAGTGTGAATACTTTGGGCAAAGGAATGATTCATGTCCCAGGCAAGATAGAGCGGGACACTGAGAGATTTCATCACACTACTAAGAAAGGTACACAATGGAAAACATAAATTATTTATTTCTAGAATCTTTCAATTACTATTTTTGGACCACAGGTAACTGAAACCACAAAAAGCAAAACCACAGATAAAGGGGTACTACTGTATATGAATGTACTTAGTAAACATTATAGAAAGAAAAGGAGGAAAAAAGGAGTGGAGGGAGGGAAAGGGAAAAGTTTTGATACGATGATATTACTCGAGTATCATAGTGGCCTTTTGTTGTTTCTTCCTACTCAATGTTCATCTGCCATTTTTATGATAATAATACCTCAATATTTTTCTCAAAGAGCCACCTCTTTTCCACTTTGTTTGTGTGGTTTGATGCATCCCCAGATCCAGGAGTGGGTCAAGGTCACCAGTCTCACCAGTCAACTTAGTTCCATGTTTTGGCCACAGTGAGTATTTCAGGATTGGCATAGGCCCACATCAATACAAAGTCAATCTCAAAACTTTTCTGAAGTAGCTGGACAAGTGGCCTTCTCTACAGACTTAAAAGTGAAAAAATGAGTCAGCAGTGTCTTGGCACCTTTCCAAGTTGAGAGCCTGCCTGGAAATGAAGCAAAACAAAAATTGCAGATTCTAGGAATGCAGAGAGCTAGCTTCTCTAGTGGTGGCACTATTCAAGAACGGGGATTTAGTTTAATTTGAAGCTAATATTTTTTGCTGTCAGCCCATAAATTTTCTTCTAATTTAAAGCCAATTTAGAGTTGGGGTTCTATCACCAAGACTAGAAGAGTCCTGATTAACATGATTATAGAAAGTAGGAAAGAGGCTCAAATACTTCAGACCCGCCATTGTACATAGAAAAAGAAAGAACAAAAGTTGTGCACAGGTAGAACTCATTTAATCTTGACCCTACTACTTACTAGTATCTCAACTAGTGTTGAACAAATTGTTTAATTTCTATGAGCCTTATAATTGTATATGTAAAATGGGGAGACAGCTAACTCCTATGTAGAATTAAATATTAAAATATGTTAAGAGTGTGGCACATTGTAGGCTTCATACACTGTTTCCTACATTCCTGATTACCTCTTAGAAACCTGGAGATGAGAGGGAATCAGACGAGTTCTCAACAATTGTACCCTTGAGGCTGTCAGCCTGCACATGGAGTTCCAGGTTCAGTTTTCCATCCACTTGAGTTCCACTGCAATGCAACTAACCAGATTACTATCTCCAACCAACTGCAGTTATCGTTGCCTTCTCCATAAAACCCAGAATCCTTTTATCAGCATAAGTATAAAAAAATGAGGTGAGGTGGTAATTAGTCCATCTTTGTATTGCTATTTTTAAAAGTGGCGTGAGGTGGTAATTAGTCCGTCCTTGTATTGCTATTTATTGGTAATTTATAAAGAGTCATTGGGTTCACAATTCTGAGGTAGCTGCATCTGACATGGGCCTCAGGCTGTTTCTACTCATGGTGGAAACAGGCAGGGCAACCAGCAGGTGCCCGGACATCTCATGGTGACAGGAAGCAAGAGAGCAAGGGGAGGTGCCAGGTTCTTTTTAACAACCAGCTGTCCCTGGAACTAATCTATCTCCACCCCCCAGGGAGGACATTAATCTATTCATGAGGGATCTGCCCCCATGACCAAACACTTCCCACACTGCCACACCGGGAACTAGATTTCAACATGAGCTTTGGGGGGACAAACATATCCAAACTATATCAGGTAGGGAGTTCTGCAGCACAGAGACTATCACAGGCAGTTGGAAGCAGCACAAGATGAAAAACGGAAATCCAGTCTAAAGTCTCCAGATTTGGCCTTTTTGAAAATAATTTAGCCAGAAAACAAACAAATAAACAAGAAAAACTCTAAGTAATTCAGGCATAAGGTGTTTAAAAAAAGAAAAGAAAGAAAGGCAGTGAAGAACCTGCACATAGTAACATAGAAACTAAACTCAGAGATGATAGTTCCTAATTTCTGGGCTCCTAATATGTGCCCCACCTTCTGTGCCTTTGATATGCAACCCTCAGCACCCCATGAAGTGAGTGTTCTTTTATCCTTTCACAGATGAGGATTCTAGGAGTCAGAAGGCTCTGAAAAGTGAAACAGGTTGCCTAAGGTCGAATCCCCTGCTCTCTGTCTCCATTAAAACCTCCCTAGCCCAAGCCATCACCCTGTCCTCCCAGCCTCAGAGCTGCTGTCTCTGCTTCTATTTGATAACCTGACACTCTATGTCCAAAAAACTATCTAGAATGGTCTTAACAAAAACAAATAAAAGTCGATCATCCCCTACTTAAAACCACCCAATGGCTCTGGAAAAAAAGTTGGCAGTCTTTTAGAAAACTAAACATGCAACTACCCTACACCCAGCGATTACACTCTTAGGCATTTATCCAAGAGAAATGAAAGGTTATGTTCACACATAAACCTGTATACAAGTGTTCATAGCAGCTTTGTCCATAATAGCCAAAAACTGGAAACAATTCAGTAGGTGAATGATTAAATAAATTGTGGTACATCCAAACCACATGTAATATTACTCAGCAATGAAAACAAAACAGATTATTGATACATGCAACAAATTGGATATTGAAAAAAGCCAGTCCCAAAAGTTATATACTGTAAAATTCCATGCATATAACATTTTTGAAAGGGCAAAATTGTAGATGTGAGAACAGATTAATGGTTGGCAGGGGTTAGGAATGGGGTGAGGGTGGGAGGAACATGGATGTGGCTAAAAAGGGCAACAAAAGAACTCTTTGTGGTGGTGGATACATGACTCTACACAGGTGAAAAAATTGCATAGAAGACAAACATATACGAGTACAAGTAAAACTGAGGAAATCTGAATAATATCAGTGGATTCTGTCAATATCAATATGCATTACATTGTTGCAAGATGTTAACATTGCAGGAAACAGTATGGGTTACTCTGCTTTATTCAACTGCATGTGAATCTACAATTATCTCAAGGTAACAATTTTGATTTTTAAAAATCACCCAGAGGCTTCTCATTATATTAAGAATAACATTACATTTCTTGCCCCAGCTTACAGAGCCCTACATGACATGGACCCTTCAGATCTCTCTGGTCTTGTCTATTGCCACACTCCCATCCTGTTCCCATTGGTAGAGCCTTATACTAGTAGTTTCCTTTTGTTGAAATGCTCTTCCTCTGATTTCTGCAGGACTGGTTTCTTCTTTTCATTCAGTTCTCAGCCTGTTCCTTCTAAGGGAGGCTTTTCCTGGCCACACAATGCTTTTCCTTAGCATTGTGGTATTCCTTACTACCAGGGGTTTTTTGTTCATGTGTTCATGTTGTTTATATTTGTTGCCTTTAACTGTAAAGTAAGCTCTTGTTATTCTCTACTGTATTTCCATCTGTTGAAATAGTGTGGGACACAGAGTAGGTGCTCAATAAATGTTCACTGAGGAGCTGCAGACAAGCATGAATAATACGCTGTGGAGAGAGGTCTTATTTAACACCCAGACCATTCTTCTTGGCATTCAAGGCCTCTACCTACCTGCAATGGGTTCAAAGTCTCCACCCAGATGTTACAAGTTAGTGTTTTAATGCAAGTCTTACTATCAGTAGGGTACCCCAGACCTGAAGGAGCCAAGAATCCGGAGAGCAGACACATTCCAGAGATAAACAGAAGAACAGGAAAGAACCCAAGTGTAGGTAGTAATAGAAAGGTGAACAGGATGGAAAAGCCTAGTAAATTCAGGAAGCACACACTGACCACCCTGTGTGCCAGGCTCAGTGCTATAGACTGCAGAGATAAGAGATGAGATTGTCCTAGTCTCAAGCCTTCAGGTGGTTCCTGATGACTCTACCTGAGAAACCCATCAGGAAAGGGCAGCATTTGGGTGACCTAGCAGGTGGGTTAGATAACCTGAGCAGAGTGGTCAGAGCTAAGAGGACTCCATCTTAGAGATGACAATCACTGAGAAAATTAGGTCATTAAGGACCAACCCAGTGGTCCCTATCCCCATTCAACTGGAGCAGGTCCACTATTTTTTTTTTCTAAAAAAAATTTTTTTTTTATTGATTATGCATATTCATGAGCACAAAACTGACCATCACCACCTGTATCCAAGACGTGATGATCAGATCAATCCTATCAACATGCCCATTACCACAAACAGCGATTATTCCCCATGTCCCATACTCACCCTCTCCTTTACCTCCCTCCCTCTCCCCCCTCCACCCCTGGCAACTCTAGGTCTGCTCTCTCCCTCTGCAAGTCCAACACATGACTGTGGTCTTTCTTTCCTTCTTTCTTTCTCTCTTAGCTCCCATTTTTTCCTTTTGTGCCTGGCTTATTTCACCTAACATAATTTACTCCAAGCTCCCCCATGTTGGTGTGAATGGCAGAATTTCATTATTTTTTTATGGCTGAGTAGTATTCCATAGGATGTATATATACCACATTTTCCTTATCCAGTTGTCTGTTGATGGACGTTAAGTTGGTTCCATAAAGGCTATTGTAAACAGAGCTGCGATGAACATGGGAGTGCATGTATTGCTTTGACATGATGATTTCCATTCCTTTGTGTATATACCTAGAATCGGAATTGCTGGATCATATGGAGGATCTATCTGTAGTTGTTTGAGAAAACTCCATACTGTTTTCCATAGTGGCTGCACTAATTTACAGTCCCACCCACAGTGTACAAGTGTTCCCCTCTCTCCACATCCTCACCAGCATTTGTTGATTATACATATTTATGGGGTACAGAGTTGACTGTCAGTATTTGTATACAGTATGTGATGATCAAATCAATATTATTAGCAAATTCATCCTTACAACTCTTAATTTTTCTTTGTGTCCCTTACCCAATTACCCCCTAATCCCATTCCCCCTCCCCCTTTCCTGCCTATAGTTACTATAGGTCTGTTCTCTCCTGAATGTCCAACATTTTATTGTGGTCTTTCTTTCTTTGGGAAGAAAGTGTGAGCTAAGAAGGTCCACTTTTACTTGTATCACTTACTGGGCTTCTCTGATCCTACAGTCAAAAAGTGTTTGAAACCATCGTGTGTAAGACAGACCCAGCTCTCAGCCTATCTTAACAGCAAAAGAAAGAATTCTGAAAACTTTCTGTCATTTCAAGACAATATTTGCTTTAAACCTTTCTCACTTGTCTTTAAGAAATAGATAAATAAAAGCAAGGTACTGACATTCTCATTTTCAAGTCCCCAGTGGGTTTCATTGTCATAGTCACCTGGGGCTATCAAGTTGCTTCCTTTGCAATTGCTGGCCAGACTAGGCCAGCACAGGCTATCGTATGCTTCACACATTCCACTCCAGTCGAAACAGAGCTGTCTCATTCTTCAGAGCAGAACAAAGGCTGGGTATTGATTTCTACATGAGCAACCATGTTTAACTCTGTGCTTTCAGCCAAAGGATTTTTCCAGAGTAAGGCATTCCTCTTTCTCTTGGACTGAGGATGTTTGTTCCCAATTCTATGACACAGTCCTTCCAACAGCCCTGTATAAGAGAGAAGGTGGGAATTTTCATGCCCATTTTACAGATGAGAAAATTGATTCAACAAAGCATTTAGGGAGTTGAGGCTAGAATTCCTAGTTCTTGGGACTCTCTCCAGTCTACCGTGATTCTTTTCCTAAAAAGCACTTGGTATATTTTTTCCTGAAATGAAGAGTTACTTGAATCAAAATGATCAAAATAATTATTTCCTTTAATCAGAACCAACTTTAACTCATATTTAGTAAAATACAGATGGAAAGAGGCCCTGGTCTTGGTATAAATCTCTGTTTCTCAAATCTGTATTTCCCATAGGACCAGCCTGAATAGTTAGTCCTTCCATCCCAAACACCCTATCAATATTAGAAAACATCTATCAAGTTCTCCAGACATAGAGGTTACAAATATTGTCTGCTTATAAATAATCTCACATAGTGAGAATAATAATAATGATAAATTGTTTATTCAATGTTTCTTACCTGTATTTATATATATCTCATGTTATTTGACTCTTAAAACACAGTGAAGTAAATATTGGTAGGTTATTTTATAGAAGAATAGATGAAGAAATTTGAGCACAAAATTAGTTAAATTACATGAGATGGCACACCTAATGAAAGGCAGATCTGGATGCCAGCAGCTTTACTGGCCTCTAAAATATATTCTCTTGACCCCATATCATGCTGCTCAGGCAGAGAGGTTGAAGAGGAAGTACCTGTGTGTGTCTTGTAGAAAGGAGGCTGTCTAGTTCTCCCTTCATCCTGCAGATATGTACTGAACATCTGTTATATGCCAGATCTTAGTCTACTCACTGGCAGCAAAGCAGTGAATAAAACAAAAGTCTCATCCTCCTGAAGCTGACATTCTAAATGCAAACATTAATGGTTTATGAATTATTAGTCCTTACCATCTACCCTGTCCCACCAAAAGAAAATAAGACCCCTTTACAGACATATCCAAAATGAAAAACTATACCTGTAATCTAGTTAAATATTGATATAGATTGAATTGTGTCCCCCAAGTTTTATGTATTAGAAGTTTAATCTCCACTGTGACTGTTAAGAGAATGGGCAATCCTATTATCATAATTGAAAGGTGAGGCCTTAAAGAAGTGGTAAGATTGAGGACTATACCCTCATGAATGTATTGATCCATTCTTAGCATAATGGGAGTGGTTCTGGTTGCTTTAAAAGGAGACCAAATGAGGAGGTTAGAGTCTCTCTCTCTCTCTCTCTCTCTCTCTCTCTCTCTCTCATCTCTTTCTCTCTCTCTCTCGGCTTCTGCCATCTTGCAATGTGATTCCCTGTGTCACTGAAGCCATCACCAAGGAAGAAACTCACCAATGTGTTCTCTGGACTTTGGACTTCTCAGCCTCTGAAACTGTAAGCAATAAATTTCATTTTCTTATAAATCACCCAGTTCCAAGTATCTTGTTATAAGCAGAAACAGACTAATACAAATTAGTCTGTCATAACAGAAACAGACTAATACAAATGTGAAGGCAGTAGTACTTGGTCTTTTTACACCAAGGTGCTAGTTAAATACCTGACTCACCACTCCCATTTACAACTGTGACATAGACAAAGCAGGTTGGGGTTCTGTACAATTCCCTGCATATTAGCTGTATCTTAATTGCTTTTTCTCTTTCCCAAGAAAGAATAAAAGAGTTTAATATTATAGGACAACCATGAATCCATAGGTAATTGTATTAGTCTGTTTATGTTGCTTTTAACAAAATACCTGAGACTGGGTGGCTTTTAAAGAAAACAAAATTTATTGCTTACAGTTTCTGAGGCTGGGAAGGCCAAAGTCCATTGGGTGGTGGTGACAGTGACCCAGGGGTCTCACATTGCAAGGTGGTAGAAACAGAGAAAGAAAGATAGACCCTCCTCTTCTTTTAAAGCCCTCAGAACCACGCTTCTGACCACCATTTTTAATCCATTCACTACTGCATGGTCCTACAATCCAATCACCTCTTCAAGGCTCCACCTTTCAATTACCATAATAGGATTTCCCACTATATTAATAGTCACAGTGGGGGCTAAGTTTCTAATACATAAAACTTGGGGAACACAGTTCAAGCTCCAATGAGGTCTGGGGGGACAAAATTCAATCCACTACAGTAATCATTTTCAAAACTTCAATATTTTAACAAAGAACAGTATCAGATTTTCAGAGATCCACCTCACAAGTGAGGTGGATATTGAGATATTATATTCTGTGCCAGGTTAATATCATTAAGAATCTTGTATTGTAAGATTCCTGCACTAAAGAAAGGAGTAACTTACAAATTCATCATAGGCCATATAAATTCTATCATGGATATATATATCATATGTGTTGGCTGCCAGTCTAGAGATGTATGTCACTTTCAGCATAAATTTTTTTAATTCCTTAGCTTAGCACACAATAGCAACATGAGAGGTCAGAAATCACCTTGCAAATAGGAAGGGAGAAGAGGGAATCAGAAGACATGAAAAATCTTCGTGCTACAATAATATGAAGACATTACTACCCCTAAATCCAAAGCTAGGATGCTCCAGGAACTCAATGAGAGCTGGAGCCATGGAGGAGAGGCCTCCAAAGGGAATTGGCAGGATGCAGTTCTTGCCTGAAATGAGGCAACAAGGCAGGGAGGGAGTCAGAAGAAACATACCTCAACAAATCTTTTCCTCTACACTTCAATATATTGCCATTACACCACATTGGCTAAATCAAAGAATGGGCCAGCCAGCAAAGGAGTCTTGTTGATGCAGTCTGCAAGGGTAAACTATGCAGAGCACAGAATAGGGCAGAAAGGGCCAAAGAGTAGAACTGGGGATGAAAATGAACTTAAAGAGGTGAAGTGTACCCGTTCTTCTAGCCACATCTCAAGCCAACCTCCCCCTCTCTCTATGTTCCTCCTCTAATCTATTGGCCTTCTCAGTAGCTGCTCTTTTCTACCCCAGAGCCTTTGTGCATGCTGGTTGTTCCTCCTCAAATTCCTTCTCTCAACCCCTGTTCATATGTATAGCTTCTCCTATCCCTTTAAGGCTCTATTTAAACACATTTCCCAAGGAGATTTTGAGAGACCCCAACATTTCAGAGCCTTAATCTATTAAAGGTCCTGAAACACCACTCAAAATGGAATGAGATGAAGACAAATTGGATTTATCAAAATCCTCTAGAGTACATTATGTGTTATTGGTGGAATGGATGAGATCCAATGGTACTGATCAGCTAAAACCAGGCAGTGGCTCAACTGTTTTGTAAGAGAGTGGGTTTGGTTAACTGCAGGAATTCCATTATGCTGAATGGGGCATGCAATTTAGGGCTAGTGCTAAAGTCCTAGGAAAGGAGGACAGGAAAGGAGAGGCTCAGGGCTGCCACCACTGGCCCTCCACTCAGCCTCTCCTACAAGTACCTATTGAACAAACGCTCTCGCAGTTGTACACCTGGGGGGTTCCACATCAATAGGTTGCTCCCACATCTAAGCCCAACTGAGAATCATTTCTCCATGGTTAACATTTATCACACGTATAATGATGTCTTCCCTAGCCCAACATTCAGCCTTGTTTTGTGCTTGTTCAATACTGAATAGTGCATAGCTCACTGTGAGAAACCTCCTAGGGTTGGTCTTCAAAAAATAATATTGAATAAATAAAAGAATTAACCCAGCATACCCACACACAAATATATTAGATTAAGGAAAATAGTGAGATTGCATTTTATTCTACAGTGATGAGACACAATTTGTGATTTTGAGTTCAATTCTAGGTATGTTCATTTTAAGGGGGGACCTTGACTAATCAGAGTACTCCTAAGAAGGGTGTAAGGACTTTAAGTCCTGGAAGTCATATGATAACTATTGCAGTGGACTTCCATCTCACTCCAAAGCTACTTCTTAAATCCTGCTTCTTTTCTAAATACTGTCAACTGCATTTGCACAGAAGATTTTTTTAACTGTGGTATGTAGGGTTCTCATTTGTATGTGTACACCATACCTATCACTTCTCATCTCAATCATAAGATTTTGAGACTGTAAATGTTTGCATGAACTTGCAGGAGAGAATGAAAGATAACGAAATTTATAGTTTAAAACCAAATTGCTTACATTTTTACAAGTCTGTTTAAAGAGGTGCTATAGCCAAAGTAATGCATATGCTCATCGTAAAGGAATAGCTACAAACCAATGCACTCTATTAAACTCTAACTTTAAATAAATAAAATAAAATAAAAAGGGCAAAAATAAGGAAACAGGAAAGAGTCACCATGTTAAATGGCTTTATTTTTATTTTATTTTATTTTTTGGTCACGAGGAACTTTAATAAAAAAGGTTGTCACCAAAGCTATTTTCTCATTGGGTGTAAGTGTGTGGAAATGACACTCTTTAAATTTTGCTTGGAAAATGAAAAAATACCAGACACCAAAATCAATGCCAAAATAAAGTTAACTTTGAATTAAAAAAGAAAAGCAACAGAATGCTAAGTTAAGACAACCTTTGGGCTTTGTTAGTAAATACAATCTTGTCTCCCATGTTGGACCCTGATTTAGATTCCTCTGAGGAGAATATTTAGGGTATACAGGATAACTGGGCACTTTGTAGAAGGCCACCTGAGTCTCGCATTGTTTTATACCACCTTACTTGCACGTGTTCAATTGACCTAAATGTAAGAGCTTTTTGATGGCACTCCGAGACATATCCAGGTCTTCTAAAACCATGGCCTTTCTTGGTAAGATATAAAATTTCAAATATTGTGCTGTGTTTGGACATGTTAAGAATTCTACAGTTTCTAAGGCATCTTCTGTTTGTGAATAAGTTTAAACTGACTGTTAGGTAGACTCTTGCTCCAATACTCACTGCGCTGAAAGAATCAACATAGAGCCCAACAATGCTAAGTCTTTCAAAATATCTGGTCCAGCAAATGCCAGTCAAGGAATGAGAATATTTATTTCTCCATCTTTCCTCTTCAAGGGCAGGTGGTTTAGCAGGAAGTGCAATGGATTCGTGGTCAGTAGACCTGGGTTTGAATGCTAGCAGAAAGAGGGTAGGGTTTGAACTCTGGGATGTGGATATTACATGAACCAATCTTAGCAACTGTGAAACCTTAAAAAGAAAAACCTTCTCACCTCTCAGGACCTCAGTTTACTTCTGAGAAATGGGCCTACTAGTAGCATTGTTCTCATTGAACTTTTGGGAGGGTTCCATGGAGTATGATGTATTCCAAACTGCTTTGTATCTTGTAAAGTACTATCTTATTTTAGCCATTGTTCTTACTAGTTGTGTGACCTTGGGCAAATCTCCTAGCTTTCCAGAGCCTTAGTTTCCTCCTCTGTAGAATGGGAAGAGTAACGGCAGGCTTATCCACGTCACAAAGGCATCTTCAAGCCCCAAATGAAATGATGTGAAAAAACTGAGTAAATTGCAAAATACTTATTTCAGCAACTTTTTTGAATTAATTTGAAACTAATCACGTGGAATGCCTTGAGTATTACCCACTTTGGGATAATTGAACAATTTCTATGCATTGTTGAATGCTGCCACTGCTAACATTGATCTACAGGTGATTTCTAAGATTTTAATAACCCCTTACACAGTCAAAGGCATAATTATAATTTGGTGGCTTAAGAAAATAATGTTACCACAGAGCTGTTTTCAGTTACTTCACAGGACAACTGCCTCTTGAAAGTTGGCCCGTCACGGTACCCACCTTTTTCCCTTTGGAGGATGACTTCTCTATTCTCTTTTTTTTGTTGTTGTTGTTGTTTAACTTTTATTTTATCGATATACATTGTGGTTGATTATTGTTGCCCATCACCAAAACCTCCCTCCCTACTCCCTCCTCCTCCCCCCCACCAATGTCCCCTCTGTTTGCTTGTCGTATCAACTTCAAGTAATTGTGGTTGTTATATCTTCTTCCGCGCCCCCCCGGTTTGTGTGTGTGTGTGTGTATGTGTGTGTGTGAATTTATATATTAATTTTTAGCTCCCACCAATAAGTGAAAACATGTGGTATTTCTCTTTCTGTGCCTGACTCGTTTCACTTAATATAATTCTCTCAAGGTCCATCCATGTTGTTGCGAATGGCAGTATTTCATTCGTTTTTATAGCTGAGTAGTATTCCACTGTGTAGATGTACCACATTTTCCATATCCACTCATCGGATGATGGACAATTGGGCTGGTTCCAACTCTTGGCTATTGTAAAGAGTGCTGCGATGAACATTGGGGAACAGGTATACCTTCGACTTGACGATTTCCATTCCTCTGGGTATATTCCCAAAAGTGGGATAGCTGGGTCATATGGTAGATCTATCTGCAATTGTTTGAGGAACCTCCATACCATTTTCCTTAGAGGCTGCACCATTTTGCAGTCCCACCAACAATGTATGAGAGTTCCTTTTTCTCCGCAACCTCACCAGCAATTATCATTCAGAGTCTTTAGGATTTTAGCCATCCTAACTGGGGTTAGATGGTATCTCAGTGTGGTTTTGATTTGCATTTCCCAGATGCTGAGTGATGTTGAGCATTTTTTCATATGTCTGTTGGCCATTTGTATATCTTCCTTAGAGAAATGCCTACTTAGCTCTTTTGCCCATTTTTTAATTGGGTTGCTTGTTTTTTTCTTCTAAAGTTGTTTGAGTTCCTTATATATTCTGGATATTAATCCTTTGTCAGATGTATATTTTGCAAATATTTTCTCCCACTCTGTTGGTTGTCTTTTACCTCTGTTAATTGTTTCTTTTGCTGTGCAGAAGCTTTTCAGTTTGATATAATCCCATTTGTTTATTTTTCCTTTGGTAGCCCGTGCTTTTGGGGTCATATTCATGAAGTCTGTGTCCAGTCCTATTTCCTGAAGTGTTTCCCCTATGTTTTCTTTAAGAATTTTTATTGTTTCAGGGTGTATATTTAAATCCTTAATCCATTTTGAGTTGATTTTAGTATATGGTGAGAGGTATGGGTCTAGTTTCATTCTCCTGCATATGGATATCCAGTTATCCCAGCACCACTTGCTGAAGAGGCAGTCCCTTCCCCAGTGAATAGGCTTGGTGCCTTTGTCAAAGATCAGGTGGCAGTAAGTGTGTGGGTTGATTTCTGGATTCTCTATTCTATTCCATTGATCAGTGTGTCTGTTTTGATACCAGTACCATACTGTATTGGTTATTATACCTTTGTAGTATAGCTTAAAGTCCGGTAGTGTTATGCCTCCAGCTTTATTATTTGTGCTCAGCATTGCTTTGGCTACGCGCGGTCTTTTATTATTCCATATAAATGTCTGGATAGTTCTTTCCATTTCTGAGAAAAATGTCTTTGGAATTTTGATGGGGATTGCATTGAATTTGTATATCACTTTGGGTAGTATGGGCATTTTCACTATGTTGATTCTTCCAATCCAAGAGCATGGGATATCTTTCCATCTTCTTGTATCCTCTCTAATTTCTCTCAGCAGTGGTTTGTAGTTCTCATTATAGAGATTTTTCACCTCCTTGGTTAACTCAATTCCTAAGTATTTTATTTTTTTGGTGGCTATTGTAAATGGGCAGGCTTTCTTGATTTCTCGTTCTGCATGTTCACTATTGGAGAAGAGAAATGCTACTGATTTTTATGTGTTGATTTTGTATCCTGCTACTGTGCTGAAATCATTTATCAATTCCAACAGTTTTTTTGTAGAGGTTTTAGGCTGTTCGATACATAGGATCATGTCATCTGCAAACAGGGACAGTTTGACTTCATCTTTTCCAATCTGGATGCCCTTTATTTTCTTCTCTTCTCTGATTGCTCTGGCTAGTACTTCCAACACTGTATTGAATAGGAGTGGTGAGAGTGGGCATCCTTGTCTAGTTTCTATTCTTAAAGGAAAAGCTTTCAGCTTTTCCCCGTTCAGGATGATATTGGCAGTGGGTTTGTCATATATGGCTTTAATTATGTTGAGATATTTTCCCTCTATACCTAACTTATAGAGGGTCTTTGTCATGAATGAGTGCTGAATTTTATCAAATGCTTTTTCAGCATCTATAGAGATGATCATATGGTCCTTGTGTTTGAGTTTATTAATATGGTGTATCACATTTATTGATTTGCGTATGTTGAACCAACCTTGCATCCCTGGGATGAATCCCGCTTGATCGTGATGAAGAATTTTACGTATGTGTGGCTGTATTCTGTTTGCTAGTATTTTAGTGAGAATTTTTGCATCTATCTTCATCAAGGATATCGGCCTGTAGTTTTCTTTTTTGGTTATATCTTTACCTGGTTTTGGTATCAGGATGATGTTTGCTTCATAGAATGAGTTTGGGAGATTTGCATCTGTTTCAATCTTTTGGAATAGTTTGTAGAGAATCGGTGTCAATTCCTCTTTGAATGTTTGGTAAAATTCTGCTGTGAATCTATCTGGTCCCGGGCTTTTGTTTGTTGGGAGCCTTCTGATAACAGCTTCAATCTCCTTTATTGTTATTGGTCCGTTCTAATTTTCTACGTCTTCATGGTTCAGTTTTAGGAGCTCGTGTGTGTCCAGAAATTTATCCATTTCCTCCAGATTTTCAAATTTGTTGGAGTATAGTTGCTTATAGTAGTCTCGAATGATTCCTTGTATTTCAGTTGAATCATTTGTAATATCGCCTTTTTCATTTCTAATTTTTGTTATTTGAAACTTCTCTCTTCTTTTTTTTGTTAGCCGTGCTAATGGTTTTTCAATTTTATTTATCTTTTCAAAAAACCAACTTTTTGATTCGTTGATCTTTTGTATTGTTTTTTTGGTTTCAATTTCATTCAGTTCTGCTCTGATCTTAATGGTTTCTTTCCGTCTGCTAACTTTAGGTTTGGATTGTTCTTGTTTTTCTAGTTCTTTAAGGTGAAGTGTTAGGTTGTTCACTTGCCATCTTTCCAGTCTTCTGAGGTGAGCATTTAATGCAATAAATTTCCCCCTTAATACTGCTTTTGCAGTATCCCACAGGTTTTGGTATGATGTGTCATTATTTCATTAGTTTTAATAAATTTTTTTGATTTCCTGCTTGATTTCTTCTTGGACCCATATGTCATTAAGTAGAATGCTGTTTAATTTCCATGTGTTTGTATAGTTTCCAGAGTTTCATTTGTTATTAATTTCTAGTTTTAATCCATTGTGGTCTGAGAAAATACATGGGATAATTCCAATTATTTTGAATTTATTGAGACTTGATTTGTGACCTATGTGACTTGATATGTGATCTATCCTGGAGAATGATCCATGTGCTGATGAGAAGAATGAATATTCTGAGATTGTTGGATGGAATGTTCTGCAGATATCTGCCAATTCCTATTGGTCTAGAGTATTGTTTAGATCCTTTGTTTCTCTACTGATTCTTTGCCTAGATGATCTGTCTAATATTCACAGTGGGGTGTTCAGGTCCCCTGCTATTATGGTATTAGTGTCTATTTCCTTCTTTAGGTCTAATAGAGTTTGTTTTATAAATCTGGCTGCTCCAACATTGGGTGCGTACATATTTATGATTGTTATGTCTTCTTGATGGATCAGTCCTTTTATCGTTAAGTAGTGTCCCTCATTGTCTCTTTTTATGGATTTTAGTTTAAAGTCTATTTTGTCAAATATAGAATAGCTACTCCAGCTCGTTTTTCTTTTCTGTTTGCATGGTAAATCTTTTTCCATCCTTTCACTCTTAGTCTATGTGAATCTTTATGGGTGAGGTGGGTCTCCTGTAGGCAGCATATAGTTGAGTCCTCCTTTTTAATCCAGTCAGCCAGTCTGTGTCTTTTGATTGGGGAATTTAAGCCTTTTACATTAAGAGTTGTTATTGAATAGTGTTGATTTATTCCTAGCATTTTATTGGTTGTTTGGTTGTCTTTGGTGTGTTTTGTTCCTTGCTTTCTGATTTACTATTTGGTTTCTGTGTTTGTTGGTTCCTTAGGTTGTAGGTAGCATTTTTGTTTGATTGTTTTCTCTTCATGAATGCCATTTTTATTATACTAGTGGGTTAGATTTTTCTTGGGTTTTTATGGCAGTGGTAGTTATTTTTCAGGAACCCAACCCAGTACTCCCTTGAGGATTTCTTGTAAGGGTGGTCGTGTGGTAGTGAACTCCCGCAGTTTTTGTTTGTCTGAGAAATATACTATTTGCCCTTCATTTCAGAAGGATAGCCTTGCAGAGTAGAGTATTCTTGGCTGGCAATCTTTGTCTTTTAGTATTTTGAATATATCATCCCATTCCTTTCTAGCTTTTAGGGTTTGTGATGAAAAGTCTGATGTTAGCCTGATTGGGGCTCCCTTATAGGTGATTTGACGTTTCTTTCTTGCAGCTTTTAAGATTCTCTCTTTGTCTCTGAGTTTTGTCAATTTGACTATGACATGTCTTGGAGAAGGCCTTTTTGGGTTGAATACGTTTGGAGATCATTGAGCTTCCTGGATCTGAAGATCTGTGATTTTTCCTATACATGGGAACTTTTCTGCCACTATTTTGTTGAATATGTTTTCAATGCAATCTCCATTTTCCTCCCCTTCTGGGATACCCATGACTCGGATATTTGAGTGCTTAAGGTTGTCTGATATCTCTCTCAGATTTTCTTCAATGTCTTTGATTCTTTTTTCTTTTTTTTTTTTTTTTGTCTGCTTGTGTTATTTCAAACAGCCCATCTTCAAGTTCAGAGGTTCTCTCTTCAACTTCGACAAGCCTGCTGCTTAAGCTCTCCATTGTCTTTTTTATTTCGCTGATTAATTTCTTCAGTTCAGCAAGTTCTGCTACATTTTTTTTCAGGACATTGATTTCCTTATACATTTCCTCTTTCAGGTCCTGTATACTTTTCCTCGTTTCATTATGATGTCTAGCTGAGTTTTTTTGTATCTCATTCAGTTTCCTTAGAATTATCACTCGAAATTCCTTGTCAGTCATTTCAAGGGCTTCTTGTTCTATAGGATCTAGAGTTTGAGATTTATTAACTTTTGGTGGTGTACTTTCTTGATTTTTTGTATTTCTGGTATCTTTTTTTTTTTGATGTTTATTCATTGTGGCAGGGGGTTTCACAGTCCACCGGTTTGAGACTATTGACTAACTAAGATGTTGCTGTGGTTGCCAATTTGGTATGGCTACCTCCGTGACTGCTCAGTTGGCCTCTAGTGCCTTGTGTGTATGGTTGCCTCGGGTCTTGGGCTTCTCCGGGGAGCCACCTTTCTGGTCAGCTTGGAGTCTGCTGGGATGCTGGATCACGGGGCGGTACCACAGGGTTTGTGGTCTCTGCTGAGCTTCCACTTCCCGTGCAGGACTTCTCCCTGTTCCATGTGCTCTGGCCCAGGCTGTTGGATCACGCAGTGGCGACCCCACCGGGTGTGTGGTTTCTGTCGAGTCTCCGCCTCCCTAGCCGGACGTCTCCCCACTCTGTGTGCACTGGGCTGGGCTGGGACGTGTCTTCTGCAGCCCTCGTCTATCAGCTGGGCCTTCAAGACCCTGCTCAGTACCGCCTTGCCCAGGAAGTCTACCAGGTTTCTGCTAGGCGAAGACGACTGGTCACTCTGCGTGCCTTTGTAGCACTGTGTAGATATTTCTCGGGACTTATCACCTTCCTCCTGGTATCGTGGTTATTTGTGTACTTGTCTTATCTCCCACACCAGAGCATGAGCTCCTTGGGGGTGGAGCCCGCAGCACACGGTGCACCTTTGTATCCCCCCGGCGCGGACAGAGTCCGGTGCCCGCCCACATTCAGCTCTCCGGCAGTTTCAAGCAAACTCGGGAACTCTCCAACCACACTATTCCTAACCAGAAATCGGTTAGGCATTTTTCCGAACTGGTGGCCACAGAGATGGTATCTGGCTCCCAGTAACAGGAAGTTTACCGGGGGCCAGAGCCCAAGGTGCGGTGGAGTGACAGTCGGCCCAGCCCATACTTCCTTGCCCTCCTGATGCTGGCCGGGGATGCCCCATGCCACCAGCCGCGCCAGAGAACCGCAGAGAGAGTGGGAGGGGAGGCCGGCCCGCAGGCCCCGGGAAGCCCCGCATCGGGGCACACAAGTGGGAAGGCTCAGTGAGGAGCCGAGCCAGTGAGGGGGAGGACAGGCTTGGCAGAGCCGGGCTGGAGCCGCCACCACCTGAGAAAATGGAGGCAGCCCCAGGCCGGTGAGTGGCCCAGTGGGGCAGGTGGAAGTCGGGTGGGCATCCGCCCCCCAGCAGTGCTGGGCCAGGGGTCACTCACAGGGCTGTGCCAGGCCAGGCACCTCCCTCTCTGCCTCTGCATTGTCGCCATCCCATTCTCGGCCACCGCCACATCGGGCTGCTCACTTGGTCCCACAGCATGGCTCGAGCGCTCCCAGGAATCTTCTTTTATGCAGGCCTGAAACCTCGAATCCTGAATAGGGCAGCTGGCCGCCTTCAGCGCGCCCCGGCCTCCAGGATCCTGGCTGCATCAACAGCAGCCCCGGTGCCGTGTTCCCTGTTTAGAGACTCACTTTTGCAGCTAAGAAACAGTTCTTTTCCTGCTCCATCCTTCAAAGCTGTTGCCTGTAAATGAGGCAGCCTCTCCTGCCAAGGGCAAAGCGGTGATCAGCCCCCACAACCGGCCACCAGCAGCGGTCCTCCCTTAAGAGACAGCAAGAGGAGGGTCCACAAGTTTCCTGGCTGCCTAAGGCCCAGTGGCCGCCTTTTCCTCCTCAGCTACTCTGCGCCAACCACCGCAGCCACCGCCATCTTAGGATCTGCCCAACATCTCTCTTAAATGGCTTTATATGGAAGAGGGTGTACCTAGAATTTGATCTTTTTCCAAAGAAAGGGCCATCTCCCAACCTAAACTTAAGAAAGTCTAAGAAATAAAACTATATTTAAGCAGCATTACTTTCTTTTATGCTAGCAGTATACACTCTTATAGCAAATCTGTTTCTAAAAAACCTCGTTTATATTGATGCATCTTAAAAGCATGTAGTGATAGCTCTGATTAGATCACTAGCTGCAATTGAGAATGCAGATGGAAGCCCTGTTTTATCCTTTATAAACATGCTTTACTGTGAGGCTTAAAGGTCCCAGGGAGGCCACACTGAGGAGCATCCATGGATGTCTTTTCTTCTTCTATTTTGGCCTGTAGTTAGAGTCCATGCTAATATCATTTCCCATTCCTAGGAAAGAAATTAAAAGTCAGAAACAATTTAAATTACTTAAATTCTCTCCCATGAGAAGAATTTGTATAGCTCAGAAATGAATGTGGCTCTTTGATGGGGAATGCTTATTTGCTGTTGACAGCTTTTTAGTGAAAAAGATAGAAATCAGATTGAATTTCGACAGCGAGAAATTGAGAGCTTGTTCTGCCAGCAGGAGGCTGGGGCCTCTAATTTTACCTCTGCGAAACAAAGATGAAGCAAGAATATAATATACCTACTTTTCAAAAACAAAACATAAAAATTCTCTGTGCAGCTGGCTTCAAAGTAAGAAAAATTGCACACAAGGCCAGCTCTGTTCTACTGTCTTGGTATTAATATAATAGCTGGACTGTATTCAAAAGCAGATAGAACAGATTCCAAATTCCATTATGCTCTCTATTCTGAACACTTCATTTGAACAATAGAGTCCACAGTAACCCCATCAAACTTCCTTAAAACAAGGGTCTGACAATCCCTAAACACCAAAATATCTCCAACACATAAAATTAAATTATATTGTACATGCAAAATATTGATTGTCAAAGATATATTTTTGCAACAGTGGTGATTTACAGATAACCTTCGTTAGAATCCAGTAAGCTCCTAATTATATATAATAAATCCAAAGACTTGTTTGGTAACAGAAATCAAATTTGTCTTTGGTAAGTCTGTCAGCTTCAAAGGGATTTAGTTTTCCAACATTTATATCAAAGACAGCAGCAATGTTTATAAATTTCACATGACAAATGAAGCCGGAGGGGGAGAAGCGTCATAACCATTTTCTAAGTTAGTATATTCTGATTGTGGGAGAGACTTTTGCTAATAGAGATTTCTCACATCAGAGATATCATGACCCTGTGTATATATTATCTCAGGAAGAAACAGGACAGATGTGATTAAAGACTCAAAACAGGATTTTATCAGGTAACAGCCCCTGGGCTCTCCTTTCTGCCCTAACAGAACAAAAAGAGAAAGAAAATAACGGTAACTACTACTACCAAGCTGATGGACAAGAAAGTACGTGATGCTTCAGGGGACAAAATTAGTCAAACACAAAAATATATATAACAAAAAGGAAGCAGACAGTGTGTTAAACAAAAATTAAATGTCATTATAGAGATGTTAGGAGGAAAGGACTATAAACCTATAGAAAATATAGGTGTTACATTTGGTTGAGAAATGAAAAATGTTACAGATTATTGTATATTCTGTCTTAGCAAGCCTCAATTAACCATGTGTTTTCAACAATTTTAAAATAAATTCATTCCCTGCATATTTAGGCATTAATACTACATGCTAACCTAGCTGCAGAAAACAACCAATGTCTAATAGAGCTTGTTAGTTCAAAATAATTTTACTATGTTACTGAATTTTCATTGAAAATAATATCATGATAAAAAAAATCTAAGCATTCATCCAGTTCAATCTCAGAATTCTACAGCAAAGAAAAGTTCAGTGAAAAGTTCAATGAAAAGAAATAACTAAATTCACTTCTGGAAATCTGATAGATTATCTTGAAAATTCTCCTTAAAAAAAAAAATACAGCATAAAATATTGCAAGCATCCTTTAAAGGGTGTTGGTCAGTCAGAAAGAAAATGATCCCAGAATGAAGAACAAAAAAGCAGATTTTAAAAAAAGAAGAATCGAAATAAATATTTATAGTACAAAACAGTAATAGTAATACATTGTGGTATTTAATATATAGAGAAGAGTAGAGGATAACAGTAAAAAGCAGTAGGGAGAGTGAGATAAATAGGATTAAAGTGTTCTAAAGTCTCAGAATTTTTACAGAAGTGGTAAAAGTACTAAATTATATTACACTGGAGTAAGTTAAGGATGTGTGTTTTAATTTTTAGAGAAACCACAAAAAGAATAGTAAAATTAACAATTTAATGATGGATTAAGGAATGGAAGTGGAAGAATAACTTGGGGGAAGAATAATTTTTAAAGCGATTATTCAAAAAAAGCAAGAAAAATGAGGGGAGAAAAGAACATTACAGGTGGGGTAAATGGGGAACAAATAGGAAGTGAGTTAATATAACAGTAAATGTAATTGGACTAGATACTATACACAAAAACATACCAGGTCTACCACCACTACCACCTATAGAGAACTGTACCCATCAATATTTGGATGGAGCTAAATCTATACTTAAATGCATGTATTAGAACAGAGGAGCGGCTAAGTATACATCTCCAAAAAAATATTTTAAAAAATAAACAACAGAGAATTAAACCCCAGGAAAACTGCAGTGAAGGGGGGAACGAGGATACAAAAAGAAGAGCAGAAATTAATATAGAAAACAAACAACAAAGAATAATTCAATAAATATAAAAATCATTTATTGAAAAAGAGAATAAAATTGATAGCCTCCTAACATAAGTGATTAGTAAAAAGAGAGAAAAAGAATGCCCAAACATCAGTTTCAATAATAAACAAGAAAACATCACTGCAGTTCCTGCAGATATTAACAAGATAATAAGATGACCTTACCAAAAAGGAAAAAAACAACAAAAGGACACAAGGACACTTCAGGAAGTATTGGATATGTCTATTATGTTGATTGTGGTGATGGTATCATGGGTGTTTGAATATGTCCAAACTCAACAAATTGTACACATTAAATATGTGTGGCTCTTTGTATGGTGGTAGAAAATTTTTGCTAACTGTGCATCCAACAAGGGATTAATATCCAAAATATACATAGAACTCAAGCAATTGTACAGTAAAAAAACAACCCAATCAAAAAATGGGCAAAGGAGCTGAATAGACAGTTTTCAATAGAAGACATACAAATGGCCAACAGATACATGAAAAAATGCTCAACATAACTAGTCATCAGGGAAATGCAAATTAAAACTACATTGAGATACCACCTCACCCCTGTTAGGCTGGCTATAAACAAGATGGTGATTAACAAATGCTGGTGAGGGTGTGGAGAGAAGGGAACTCTCCTACACTGTTCGTGGGACTGTAAATTAGTACAACTACTATGGAAAACAGTATGGAGGTTTCTCAAATAACTACAGATCTTCCATATGATCCAGCAATCCCTCTTCTGGGTATATACCCAGAGAAATGGAAATCATCATGTCAAAGGGATACCTTCACTCCCATATTTCATCGCAGCTCTGTTTACAATAGCCAAGACATGGAACCAACCTAAATGTTCATCAGTGGATGATTGGATAAGGAAACTGTGGAATATATACACTATGGAATAATACTCTGCCATAAAAAAGAATGAAATACTCCCATTTGCAACAACATGAATGAACCTGCAGAAACTTATGTTGAGTGAAATAAGCAAAGCACAGAGGGATGAATACTGCAAGTGCTCACTCATATGTGGGAGCTAAGAGAGAAAGAAGGAAGGAAAGAAAGGCCACAATAGTGTGTTGGTCTTGCAGAGGGAGAGAACATTCCTTAGGGTACAAAGTGGAGTGGGGGGGGAAGGGGGAGGGGGAGAGAAGTTGGGGATAATTGGGTGGGAGACAAAGGGTACAAATGCAATTTCTGGTAATGGGTATGCTGCCAGTATGAATCTGGCCCTCACATCATGGGCATGAGAGGTGACAATTAGCTTTGTATCTGACGAAAATTCATAATAAAATAATAATAATAAAATAAAATTAATTTAATTATTTAAATTCACAAAAATTAATAAATAAATTATACTTTGATAAAGCTGTTTAAAAAGATATTATCAACATCATAATTCTAAAAATGTTTTAATTATTGTTTTATTTTCATTACTTATTAAATTGTTAATGTTACCATTCTTCTTTTGGTTCCTCTAAACATTAAAACATGCATTCTTAACTTATCCCAGTGTAATATAATTTAGTACTTTTATCACTTCCATTAAAATACAGATAAAATGGAACGTATTTATTTATTTAAAATGCAGTGGATTGTATGTATCTTTGGGGTACAGAGTTGCATATAAATACCTGTGTGCCATATGTGATGCTCAAATCAGGATTATTAGTATATTCAGCAGGATACAATGTAGTTGTTTTTCATGGCCCTTTACCAATTCCTCCTTTATCCCTTTCCCCTTACTCCTTTCCCACCTCTGGTAACCTCTCTCCTTTTGAAAGTTCAATGTATTATTGTGATTGTTGTATGTTTCTTTTTTTATTTATTTATTTTTCAGCTTCCATGTTTGAGTGAAGACATGCAGTAGAGGATTCCAATAGAGGATTCCAATCCACCAATAGAGGATTCCACTTTCTCTGCATTGTCACTGTTATTTGTTATTCTCTGTTTTTTTGATAATGACCAGTCTAACAGGGATAGGATAAGATTTCAGTGTGGTTTTGATCTGCATTGCCCTGATGCTGAGTGATGCTGAGCATTTATTCATGTGTATGTTGGCTTCCTTTGAGAAATGCCTATTCAGCTCCTTTGCCCATTTTTTGTTTTTTGTTTTTTGAGGTTTTCTTACTGTTAAGTTGCTTGAGTTCCTTGTATATTCTGGATATTAATCCTTTGTCATATGCATAGTTTGCAAATATTTTGTCCCATTCTGTAGGTAGTCTTTTCACTATTTTGTTTTCTTTGCTGTGTAGAAGCTTTTTAGTTTGATATAATCCCTTTTGTTTATTTTGTTGCTGTGCTTTGGGGGTTATATTCATAAATTCTTGCCCAGTACTACTTCCTCAAGTGTTTCTCCTATGTTTTCTTGCAGGATTTTTCTAGATACAGGTCTTATGTGTAAGTCTTTTAATCCATTTTGAGTTGATTTTGGTATAGAGCAACAGGTACAGGTCTAGTTTCATTCTTCCACATATGGATGTCCAGTTTTCCCAGCACTATTTATTGAAGAGATAGTCTTTTCCCCAATGTATGTCCTTGATGCCTTTGTTGAAGATGAGTTGGCTGTAAGTACATGGGTTGATTCCTGGGTTCTCTGTTCTGTTCCATTGGTCCAAATGTCTGTTTTTATGAAGTACCAGGCTGTTTTGGTTACTATAGCTTTGTAGTATAATTTGAGGTCAGGAAGTGTTTTGGCTCCAGCTTCTTTTTTTTTTGTTTTTTCCCTCAGAATTGCTTTAGCTATTCAAGGTCTTTTGTTGTTCCGTATGAATGTGAGGGTTGTTTTTTCTGTTTCTGTGAAGTATGTCACTGTCATTTTGATGGGATTGCATTGAATCTGAAGAACATTTGGGGTAGTAAGTTTATGACAGTGGGCATAGGAATAAATTTCTTTCCTAGTTATCCTGCAGCTTGTATTTTTCTGCAGAACTACTTGATAAAAGCAATAAAATGATGCACTTCTCCCCACTGTATTCCTATGAGCAGTAGTATGTAGGAGCATCCATTCAGGAAACAATTATCAGAATGTGGGTTTTAGAAGAAAGACAAAAATCACAAAAAGTGGGTAGTTGGTGGAGTTGTTAATTTTAATTACTGAGGTTTGTTTTTGTTTTTAATTTAATCAACTCCATTCAGATTTGGAATTCCCATTCAATTTAGATTAGATCCTATGCAGAATCTGTAATTCAAAAATTTATATACAGATATAGATATATAAAATACTTATATATATATGCATGTTTGTGTGTTAATATATGTACATGACTGGCCTATTTTTCTTTGATTCAGGAATGAAAGGATTCAGTGCTTTTGTACATTTCTTGAAGCAACGATATAGAGTTGAGAGAGCAAAAGCATCTGAATTCTGAGTATTTTCATAAAAGACAAGAATAAGCAAAATATTACATTTTTTTAAGAACATGTTATCTCTGGCTGTTTCACATTTCTGATTCTCTCCTTGCTTACCAGAAAACTTAAAGCATTGTTTGGCATGATAGGATTAAACAAATAGCAAGCATCTCCCTTCACAGACTTTACCAAGTTTCTCTCACCTCAACTTTTAATTAAAATACTGTCAGTTGGGGATAAGGAAAGAAAAATACAAAAGCAATTATGTACAGAAAACAAAAAAGCATATTTCACCAAAGCATAAGCTATTAGCACTTCTCTGGTTATCTGAACATCTGAATTTAGAGTCACGTGCTGAGCTCCTGTGAGACAACAGCAACCAGCTCTGCAGAGAGAGGTAGGAAAAAGAAGCAAGGTGCCCTCATGAATCAACAAAGACCAAAGCTAAGGAGAAGATGCCGATTGGTCTACAGTAAATCCACATGTGCCTGATCCTCATCATGAGGGACACAGATGGCTATATTGATCATAGTCCCTTTCAAGGAACACACAACAGATATGCATTACTCAGGAGATGACTAAGAGTTCAGATGAAGTAAGAGGTGGGCCCCCATGCCTATCACCTCCTCTCTTTGACCATCCCTGAGCTTTTCTAGAGAATCCTAGAGCTCCCCAGAACATTTTGAAAATCACTGATCTGGAACATAATTGTCATCAGTGCTTAATTCTTTCCCCAAAATGCTTGACTGATTTGACTTTCTGTCAGTCCTGAACAGGCTCTGCAAATGGGTAACTGATTTGAATTAGATCATATGCAACTGATTTCAGTTGGTTGAAGAGCTTCCCACCTGTTTTTGATCAGCAAAACTATGGGCATTTATTTCATCGGGCCTTTATTCTCCAGTTTCATTGACTTTGTAATGTTACATCAGAGATACATAGGTTCATACAGGTAGATGCAATAAAGTAACATAAATGAATATTTTAAAATATCTACCATGTGAGAAGTATTTTCAATAAATGGCTTATTTCATCATCTAGATCATGTAAGTGTTTTATTTCTATCATTCACATGAGAAAACTGACCTGGATCATGCTGATTAACTTCACTGAGCCTCAAACAGTTCCAGAAGAGTGAAACAGATTTGAAATCATGCACACGTACATACACACACTATATAACTCTACTTCCTCTGTAAATGGTGATCCACCAGGTTTATCGAAAGATCTTTCATTAGATCTTTTTGAGTAGACTAACTCATCGATCAATACCAACATTCATTTCAAAGAGAAGAGATTAATTTGAGCTGAGGTGTAGGACTTTATTCCTGTATCAGGGTTCTTAGTGGCAAACAAAACTAACCCATACAAGTTTAATCATAAAATTAGTTTTGTTCTAAGATTATTGGGTTCTTGAAAAAGAACGAAGGTGAAGACTTACACTGCCAGATATTAAGACATATATTAGACCTACCAGTGTGGTATTGGTTCAAGGATATACAAAAAGACCAATGCAACAGTATAGAGAGATAAGAAATCCATTCACAAATATATGGACACAGGTGCCACTGCAGTTCCATAGGGAAAGAATGGTCTTCAGACACACTTTTTGTTTGTTTGTTTGTTTGTTTGTTTATTCTGCTTATCTCTTTATTTTTTTTTTTAAGTTTTATTTTGTCGATATACATTGTGGCTGATTATTGCTCCCCATCACCAAAACCTCCCTCCCTTCTCCCTCTCCCCCTCCCCCCCAACAATGTCCTTTCTGTTTGCTTGTCATATCAGCTTCAAGTAGTTGTGGTTGTTATATCTTCTCCCCCCCCCCATTTTTGTGTGTGTGTGTGTGTGTGTGTGTGTGTGTGTGTGTGTGAATTTATATACTGTTGACTCAATCGGATACTCATACGAAAACAAGAAAAAATGAACCTTGACTTCCTACCTCATACGATAGACAATATTAACAATAGGAGAGTCACAGACCAAAATGTCGAAGGTGAAACAATAAAGCTTCAAGAAGAATATGGAAGAATATCAGCATGTCTTTGGAAAAGGCAAAAATGTTTTAAATAGGGCACAAAAAAACTAACCATAAAAAAAACTTCGTAAACTGAAGTTCATTAAAATAAGATGATATCAATACACTTAGTGACATCATCAACCCCTGTGATGTCACTGCTAGAAGCACGGTCCCCACAAATTTTGGAAACTGGATACAGATGCTGCTACTGCCACATTCATTACCAGAACTGTGTGATCTGTTTCTTCACATCATGACTTATCATTCGAATCTGAGGCAGGTGTGACTGATTGGCTGAATTTAGAGCTAGGAAACCTAGGAAAATTAATGTCTAGCATTTTCAGTTCTTATTCTGAAAGCTGCTATGCTCACAAGGTAGAGGATTTTCAAAATACAAAACAATGCTAGGCTTCCAACAAGAACAATCTCCAAAGCTAACTTTAGATACTCAAACTTGTAAGTAGCATGGGGAAGATCTGTCCAACTCCATAGAATTCGTGGTGAAAATAATTCAGGGGAGCCTCTGCCTCACCTTCTCCTTGGACACCACCCTGCCTCATCCAGAATCTTAAAAGAAGCGAGAGAAAAGCATCAAGTCACCTATGAGGGAGCCCCTATCAGACTAACAGCAGACTTCTCTACAGAAACTCTATAGGCCAGAAGAAAATGGGGTGAAATATTCAAAATGCTTTAAAAAAATTCCAGCCAAGAATACTATACCCAGCAAGTCTATCCTTCAGAAATGAGGGAAAAATATTTTCCAGACAAACAAAAATGGCAGGAGTTCACTACCACATGACCAGCCCTAGAAGAAATCCTCAAGGAAGTCCTGCATCTGGAATCCAGAAAACGATAATCACTACCATGAATACACAAGAAAGAACAAAACATACTGGTAGAACAAAAATGCAAATGAGAAAGAGAAAGAAACTAACTCTTACCATCACAAAAAAAAAAAAAAAACATAAGGGCAATGTAGTAATGCCTCTACTTCATTTCTGATTTTAGGAATTTTGGTCTTCTCTCTTTTTTCTTTGTCAGTCTAGATAAAGGTATGCAAATTTTGTTGATCTTTTTAAAGAATCAACTTTTGGTTTTGTTGATTTTCTCTATGGTTTTTTAATTCCCTATTTCATATATTTCTGTTGTAATCATTGTTATTTCTTACTCATATTTGCTTGTGCTTTGGTTTACTCTTCTTTTTCTATTTTCTTGAGGTAGAAGTTTACAAAATTGATTTGAGATTTTTCTTATTTTTAATATAGGTGTTCACAAGCATCAATTTTCCTCTAAGCACTGCATGAGCCCTGCATCCTACAAATTTTGATATGTTGCACTTTGATTTTTATCTCAAAGTACTCTCCAATTTCCCTGTGATTTTTCTTTTTACCCATTGCTTATTTACAGAGTGTTGTTTAATTTCCACCCATTTGTGAATTTTCTAAATTTCCTTATGTTATTGTGGTGAGAGAACATATTTTCTATGATATTAGTCTTTTTAAATGTATTAAGACTCATTTTGTGGCCACAAATAAAATAAAATTAAAATAAATAAAGACTTCATGTGAGTTTAAAATTTGCAAATGGCTGGAAACCATTACTGCCAAGGGGTGAAGAAATTGCCTGAGTCAAACGAACCCCAACTTTGTCTAAAGCCACTGAGCTCTTGGCACCCTCATCCCCAAGAATTCTGCTTGCCAAATTGGCAGTGGCAAGGGTAGAAGCCATTTAGTACAGATTGGTCATCAGAGTGTAATGAATAATTGAAAAATAACCTGGACTACTCTGGACACCTGTGCAGCCTCATGGAAAAGAGACAGCCAGCCCCAGGGCTGAACCCTTCAGGGGACCAAGGTGTCAGGGACCCTGGCTCTTCCCTGGTGAACCACAGCACCAGCATAATGAATGCTGATGGCCTCGTTTGCATTTTGGAATGCCATTCGTGCTCACAGGAGTCTCAATTCCAAGAAAAAAATGCACGCCCAGTGGTCTGTGGGGTCCAACTACCAGCTTCTAAGTGAAAGCCTCAGAGGAGCAGCTTTGGCATTACCTGTGAGCTTGTTAGAAATACAAATTAGGGGGCCGGCCCGTGGCTCACTCAGGAGAGTGTGGTGCTGACAACACCAAACCAAGGGTTAAGATTCCCTTACCAGTCATCTTTAAAAAAGAAAGAAAGAAAGAATTAGAAATTAATGGGCCCCACCCAACATACGGAATCAAAATCTCTGGAGAAGAAGCCTAGGAAATTGTGTTTAAACAAAGTCTCAAGGTGATTTCTTACACACTTTAAAGTTTAAGAACCAATGACCTACAAACAAAACAAAACAGACTGACCATTTGTGAAATCATCTACCCCTCCATCTCTGCCCTGTATGCTTGAGGATCTGACTGTGATCATAAAATCATAAAAGGGTTAGAAGTTTCAAAATGGTAAAAACAAAGAAAAAAATACAATGCAACACACCACCTATCAGCTTTTTACCCTTCCCACACATCAAGGCATGAACGGCCAATCTTTTATAAATTTGCTTTACTTGAAGTTAGCAAAAATCTTTATGTCATTACACACACAAAAGAATCTGTATCTTTATTAAAATAGCTCTACAAAGTTGTGTTTGCAACAAAATAAACCCCTATCTATCAAGACACAGAGATTTTAAAATACTTGCTTCTCTTCCACTTTAGTAGCAGAGTCAGTACTGTTCTCATAATGGTCCTGACAATAATCATGCTGTTTTAAGCTGGAGATTGTGGGAATCTGATTAATGGGCCCCTAAGAATTCCACAAGGTGGTTCCACTTCTCTGAAAGAGAAGCAATTGATACCAATCATCGACAAGGAAAAATGTTCACTGTTTCTAACTACTCCATGCTGCAGGGTGGAGGGAGGAAGAAGGGAGGGGAATAGCTGGCAACATTGCCTTTCGGGCTCTGAACCTGGGACCTGGAAATAGTGGTACAGACCAGCTAAGGCTAACTTGGCCAGTGATTGATCTCCGCTTACTTTCCCAAGGTCCTGGGCTGCAGTCCCCTCCCAAAGGGGTCCCCTCCCAAAGGGATCCCCAGGGACTGTGTGTAACTGTTGGAGTGAGCAAGCCTGAAGCCCTGTTAGGACCTAAAACCACAAGAGTTCTAAAAGATTTTTAAAAGACGGTTTTTTTCTTAGCATGGATTTCTCCAAGTTCTCACTTTTCCCATGATTATTTGATACTTTGAACTTTAGTTACAGGACAAGATGACATTATTTACATGAATGCAAAGTTGTTTGCCAGTCAGCCTGGAGCTGCTGCAAGACATGTAATCCGGACCTTGAGAAACCAAGGTAAGACATCAATAAATCATCAATAAATCAGGTGCTGATTCCACCTTGAATCCTAAGATAATATCAAGGACAGGAGTAGAAAACAGACATGGCCTTGGCAAGACCTTGCACCTGGCTACTTGCAGGGACACCCACAGCTCACATCCCCCTCCCTCCTGCTTTTCACTTACCACATTCCAGTCCTTCAGTCTTCTCTTTAAAAGCCCTCAGGAATCTGAGTCTTTGATATGGTCTTAATCTGGCCGTTCTCCTTCATGTTTACCAGAGAGATGGGTTAGTTTAACATCTCTCCTCAGGTCATCAGTATTACTGAATGAAAACTGACTTCCATCTTCACCGAAAAAAAAAAAGAAGAAGAAGAAGAAGAAGAATTAGAGGATCCACGGGAGGAGTCAATAAAGGTTATTTAATACAACCTGCTTTTTCAATGCTGTCCTCTCTATCATACATTTACTAAGTGTTAATGTTAATCACCCATCTCCAGTTGCCCATTCAGGGTTCAGACAGTCATGTGGGAAAATGTCAATCTGCTTCACTGTAATCAGAATCCATTGTTTCTAGAGATTACTTCTAGGGCAACACAAAGCAGGACTCACTCTCCACAGGGTGACCCTCCAATATCCTGGTTCCCCATTCCTGGAAATGTTCTACTTTGTCGTTATCCTTCCTAAAGCAGAAATGCCCACTGTAGGTAAATGAGAAGGGCTGAGGGAAGTGGAACTTCCACCTCCCTTGCTTGCTTTTAATATTTTACTTCTATTAACTCATTCTGTAAAGTCATTAATTTTCTGATGCCATATCAAGTTGATGATAAAAACATCCATCACCAAAGAGGACCAGAGTTTATTGAGCTCTTGATATGTGCTTTAGGTGCTTAACTTTATTATTATTACTTTACCTAATCCTCTTTTCCACCCTGGAGTCAATGTGTTGTTCAAACCATTTATGGGTGAGCAAATTAAAGCCAGTCTAAAGCCATATAGCTAGAAAAAGTTAAAGCTTTCCAAGGTCGAATACAGTGTGTCAGCTACAGAATTTATACTTGAGCCTATCAGTTTCTCATGTGGTCCTTGTTCAGATAAAAATCCAAACATAGGAGCTTCCAATACAGGGTTGCACAGGCTTTGCTTAATTTTTTCTTAATCAACAAAGCATTATGACCTATATCAATTTTTTTTAAAAAAGTATTTTCTGACCTACTGGCCTTTGCTGTGCTCGGTCTCATACAAGGTTTCACCAGAGAGAGAGGAAAAAGAGAAAGATGAGAGTGAGAGGGATGGGGAAAGAACCTGCCCGCGAGGAACTTTCGATGGAATTAGGAATTTGAAATAAATTAATTCAGTTAGAAAAAATTACTGATTATCACATTATAAAATGTTAAATAGTATAAGGCTGCACATGCTCAAGAGAGCACAAAATCAATGCAGAAATGAATTAGTCTGGGAAGGCTCCATTCAAAAGCTGGAATGTAAATCAGTCCTTGTAAAATAAGTCAAATAAGGATAGGCAGATAGGAAAGTACAGAAATTGCTGCTATTCAGTCTACCAGGCAGTTTTCTTGATTACATGCAACAAAAACCAATTCTAACTTACATACATAAGAGAACTTACTGGAAGAATATACTCTACCTCATAAAATCAACAGAAAGTGAAGAACAAAGCTAAGAAAATGAGCTGGAACCAAGGAGACCCAAAATCAGTAAAACACAGCCAAGGTCATTTGATAGGAATAGTCCAGTGAAGTCTCCACCATTGATATGCTACATAACAGTTGACAACAGCAGGTGCCACTACAAATGACTCTTGACACTGCTGCTATAATAATAAAACTCTAAATGATTCTTTACCATTTGGATAACTCCCTCGGAATTAAAAGCAAAAGATGGGACAACTGCATGGTCCACATGCAGAAGAATGAAACTAGACCTTTATCTCACAACAGATACAAAAATTAACTCAAAATGAATTAAAACTTGAATGTAAGAACTGAAACTATAAAACTAATAGGAGAAAATATAGGGGGAAGTTTCTTGACATTGGTTTGGGCAATTTTTTTTTAACATAAGCCCAAAGGCACAAGCAACAAAAGCAAAAATAGAAAAATGGGATTACATCAAGCTAAAAAGCTCTGCACAGTCAAGGAAACAATCAACAGAGTAAAGAGACAACCTATGGAATGAAGGAAAGTACTTGCAAACCATACATCTAATAAGGACTTAATATTCAAAATATATAAAGAACTCAGACAACTCAACAGTAAGAAAAATAATAATCCAACTTAAAATGGGCAAAGGATCTGAATAGACATTTCCTAAAAGATGATATACAAATGGCCAACAGGTATATGAAAAAATATTCAACACCACTAATTATCAGAGAAATGCATATTAAAACCACATTGAGATATCATCACACACATGTTAAAATGGTTATTATCAAAAAGACAAAAGATAAGTATTGTCAAGGATGTGAAGAAATGGGAAGCCTTGCACAGTGTTGGCTGGAATGCAAATTAGTGCAGCTATTATGGAAAACAGTATGATGGTTCCTCAAAAAAACTAAAAATAGAACTACCATATGATCCAACTATCCCATTACTGGGTATATATCCAAAGAAATGAAATCAGTATGTTGAAGAGATATCTGAACTCCCAGGTTCTTTGCAGCATTAATCACAATAGCCAAGATATGGAATCAGCCTAATTGTCCATCAATGGATGAATGGATAAAGAAAATGTGATATATATACATAATGTAATACTACTCAGCCTTTAAAAAGAAGGAAATCATGTCATTTGTGACAAAATGAATGAAACTGGAGGACATTACGTTAAATAAAATAAGCCAGGCACAGAAAGATAAATACTGCATGATCTCACTTATATGTGGAAACTAAAGAAATTGAACTTAAAAGCAGAGAATAGAGTGGTGGTTACCAGGGGCTGGGGCTGGGGCTGAGGTGAGGTAGGGAGGTGGATTGGTGAGATGTTGGTGAAAGGATACAAAATATTAGTTAGACAAGACGAGTAAGTTCAAGAGATCTATTGTACAACACAGTAACTATAGTTAATAACAATGTATTGTATTCTTAAAAATTGCTTAGAGAGGGGCCAGCACACTGACCAGAGAAGTGCCCCCAGAGAGGCCCAAGACCCACGACGACCATGCACCCCAAGGCACAAGCACGACCAAGCAGGTAGGCACCACTGCCACCAGACCCCACCTCGAGCCCAGGTGAGTGCATGTCAACCAGACAGGTGCCCCCAGAGAGGCCCGAGACCCATGATGACCATGCACCCCGAGGCACCCACTTGGGAACAGTTAGGCATCACTGCTGGACTCCCAGCCCAGTCCAATCCCCACAGCTCACAGAGGCCTGAACCTTCCACCCACAGGCACTGAGGCAGCCATGCAAAATTGGCAGTCCCGGCAGGATCCTAGCCAGACAATTGTGTCGAACCAGTGGACCATGAAATCCCTTGCCACAATGACTAAACATCAAAGGAAAGATACCAGAAATATGAAAAATCACAAAAGTACACCACCAAAGGGTAATAACACTCAAGCTCTAGATCAGACAGAACAAGAAGCCCTTCAAATGACTGACAAGGAATTTTGAGTGATAATTCTAAGGAACTAAATGAGATATAAGAAAAATCAGCTAGACAACACGATGAAATGAGGAAAAGTATACAGGACCTGAAAGAAGAAATGTATGAGGATATCAATACCCTGAAAAAGAATGTAGCAGAGCTTGCTGAGCTGAAGAATTCATTCAACAAAATAAAAAACACAACAGAAAGTTTAACCAGCAGGCTTGCAGAAGCAGAAGAGAGAACTTCTGATCTTGAAGATGGGCTGTTTGAAATAACACAGGCAAACAAACAAAAAAAAGAATTAAAAACATTGAAGAAAATCTGAGAGAGATATCAGACAACCATCAGCACTCAAATATCTGAGTCATGGGTATTCCAGAAAGGGAGGAAAAAGGAGATTGCATTGAAGGCATATTTAACAATACAGTGGCAGAAAACTTCCCAGGTATAGGAAAACACACAGATCTTCAGATTCAGGAAGCTCAAAGATCCCCAAATGTATTCAACCCAAAAAGTCTTCTCCAAGACATGTTATAGTCAAATTGGCAAAACTCAAAGAGAAAGAGAGAATCTTAAAAGCTGCAAGAGAGAAGCATCAATATAAGCATCACCTATAAGGGAGCCCCAGTCAGACTAACAACAGACTTTTCATCGCAAACCATAAAAGCCTGAAAGGAATGGGATGATACACTCAAAATACTAAAAGACAGAGATAGCCACCAAAGAATACTTTACCCCGCAAGGCTATCCTTCCAAAATGAAAGGCAAACAATATATTTCTCAGGCAAACAAAAACTGTGGGAGTTCACTACCACATGACAACCCTTAAAAGAAATTCTCAAGGGAGTACTGGGTTTGGTACCTGAAAAATATCTGCCACTGCCATAAAAATTCAAGAAAAATCAAAACCCACTAGTAAAACAAAAATGCTGACAATTAAGAGAAAAAAAAACTTTATCTACCACCCAAGAAACCAACAAATACAGAAAACAAACAATAAATCAGAAAGAAAGGAACAAAAGGCACTTAAGACATCCAAACAAAACAATAAAATGCTAGGAGTAAATCAACACTTTTCAGTAACAACTCTTAATGTAAAAGGATTAAATTCCCCACTCAAAAGACACAGACTGACTGACTGGATTAAAAAGGTGGACCCAACTATACGCTGCCTTCAAGAGACTCACCTCACCTATAAAGATACACATAGACTAAGAGTGAAAGGATGGAAAAAGATATACCATGCAAATAGAAATGAAAAAGGAGCCAGACTAGCTATTCTTATATCTATTAAAATAGACTTTAAACTAAAAACCATAAAAAGAGGTAAAGAGGGCCACTACATAATGATAAAAGGACTCATCCATCAACAAGATATAACAATCATAAATATATACACACCCAATGTCAGAGCAGCCAGATTTAAAAAGCAAACTCTATTAGACCTAAAGAAGGAGATAGACCCTAATACCATAACAGCAGGGGACCTGAACACCCCACTATCAATATTGGACAGATCATCTAGAAAAGAATCAGCAGAGAAACACAAGATTGAAACAGCAATCTAGACTAATTGAACTTGGCAGATATCTACAGACCATTCCATCCAACAACCTCACAATATTCATTCTTCTCATCAATGCATGGATTATTCCCAAGGATAGATCACATGTTAGGTCACAATTAAAGTCTCAACAAATTTTTAAAAAATGGAATTATCCCATGTATATTTTCTGATCACAGGGATTAAAATTAGAAATCAATAACAAATGAAATTCTAGAAATTATACAAACACACAGAAATTAAACAGCATTCTACTTAATAACATATGGGTCCAAGAAGAAATCAAACAGGAAATCAAAAAATTTATTGAAACTAATGAAAACAATGACACATCATACCAAAACCTGTGGGATACCGCAAAAGAAATACTAAGGAGGAAATTATTCACATTAAATGCTTACTTCAGAAGAATGGAAAGATGGCAAATAAATAACCTAATACTTCACCTTAAAGAACTAGAAAAACAAGAACAATTCAAACCCAAACTTAATAGACAGAAAGAAATCATTAAGATCAGAGCAGAACTTAAATAATTTGAAACCCAAAAAATGATACAAAAGATCAATGAATCAAAAAGTTGTTTTTTTAAAAAGATAAAGAAAATTGAAAAACCATTAGCACAGCTAACTAAAAAAAGAAGAGAGAAGACCCAGATAACAACAGTTAGAAATGAAAAAGGTGATATTACAACAGATACGTTAGAAATACAAGAAATCATTAGTGACTACTATGAACAACTATATGCCAACAAATTTGAAAATCTGGAGGAAATGGATCAATTTCTATACACAGACAAACTACCAAACCTGAGCCAAGAAGATGTAGAAAATCTGAAGAGACCAATAACAATAAAAGAGTTTGAAGCTGTTCTCAGAAGGCTCCCAACAAAGAAAAGCCCAGGAACAGATGGGTTCACAGCAGAATTCTACCAAACATACAAAGAGGAATTAACACCAATTCGTTACAATCTACTCCAAAAGATTGAAACAGAGGCAATTCTCCCAAACTCATTCTATGAAGCAAACATCACCCTGATACCAAAACCAGATAAAGATGCATCAAAAATAGAAAACTACAGGCCAATATCCTTAATGAATATAGATGCAAAAATCCACAATAAAATACTAGCTAACAGAATACAGCAACATATACAGCAAATTATACACCATAATCAAATGGGATTCATCCCAGGGATGCAAGATTGGTTCAACATATGCAAATCAATAAATGTGATACACCACATCAATAAAAGCAAAGATAAAACCATATGATCATCTCTATAGATGCTGAAAAGGCATTTGACAAAATTCAACATTAGTTCATGATAAAGACTCTCTTTAAATTGGGTATAAAAGGAAAGTATCTCAACACAATTAAAGCCATATATGATAAACCCACTGCCAATATCATCCTGAATGGGGAAAAGCTGAAAGCCTTTCCCTTAAGAACAGGAACTAGACAAGGATGCCCACTCTCACCACTCCTATTCAACATAGTATTGCAGGTACTAGCCAGAGCAATCAGAGAAGAGAAGGAAATAAAGGGCATCCAGATTGGAAAAGATGAAGTCAAACAGTCCCTGTTTCAGATGACATGATCCTATATATCGAACAGCCTAACGCCTCTACAGAAAAACTCTTGGAATTGATAAATGATTTCAGCACAGTAGCAGGATACAAAATCAACACACAAAACTCAGTAGCATTTCTCTTCTCCAATAGTGAACATGCAGAACGAGAAATCAAGAAAGCCTGCCCATTTACAATAGCCACCAAAAAAATAAAATACTTAGGAATTGAGTTAACCAACGAGGTGAAAAATCTCTATAATGAGAACTACAAACCACTGCTGAGAGAAATTAGAGAGGATACAAGAAGATGGAAAGAAATCCCATGCTCTTGGATTGGAAGAATCAACATAGTGAAAATGCCCATACTACCCAAAGTGATATACAAATTCAATGCAATCCTCATCAAAATTCCAAAGACATTTTTCTCAGAAATGGAAAAAACTATCCAGACATTTATATGGAATAATAAAAGACCACGCATAGCCAAAGCAATGCTGAGCAAAAAAAATAAAGCTGGAGGCATAACACTACCTGACTTTAAGCTATACTACAAAGCTATAATAACCAATACGGTATGGTACTGGCATAAAAACAGACACACTGACCAATGGAATAGAATAGAGAATCCAGAAATCAACCCACACACTTACTGCCATCTGATCTTTGACAAAGTCACCAAGCCTATTCACTGGGGAAGGGACTGCCTCTTCAGCAAATGGTGCTGGGATAACTGGATATCCATATGCAGGAGAATGAAACTAGACCTATACCTCTCACCATATACTAAAATCAACTCAAAATGGATTAAGGATTTAAATATACACCCTGAAACAATAAAACTTCTTAAAGAAAACATAGGAGAAACACTTCAGGAAATAGGACTGGACACAGACTTCATGAATATGACCCCAAAAGCACGGGCAACCAAAGGAAAAATAAACAAATGGGATTATATCAAACTAAAAAGCTTCTGCACAGCAAAAGAAACAATTAACAGAGGTAAAAGACAACCAACAGAGTGGGAGAAAATATTTGCAAAATATACATCTGACAAAGGATTAATATCCAGAATATACAAGGAACTCAAACAACTTGACAAGAAGAAAACAAGCAACCCAATTAAAAAATGGGCAAAAGAGCTAAGTAGGCATTTCTCTAAGGAAGACATACAAATGGCCAACAGACATATGAAAAAATGCTCAACATCACTCAGCATCTGGGAAATGCAAATCAAAACCACACTGAGATACCATCTAACCCCAGTTAGGATGGCTAAAATCCAAAAGACTGTGAATGATAAATGCTGGCGAGGTTGCGGAGAAAAAGGAACTCTCATACATTGTTGGTGGGACTGCAAAATTGTGCAGCCTCTATGGAAAATGGTATGGAGGTTCCTCAAACAATTGCAGATAGATCTATCATACGACCCAGCTATCCCACTGTTGGGAATATACCCAGAGGAATGGAAATCATCAAGTCGAAGGTATACCTGTTCCCCAATGTTCATCGCAGCACTCTTTACAATAGCCAAGAGTTGGAACCAGCCCAAATGTCCATCATCAGATGAGTGGATACGGAAAATGTGGTATATCTACACAATGGAATACTACTCAGCTATAAAAGCAAATGAAATACTGCCATTTGCAACAACATGGATGGACCTTGAGAGAATTATATTAAGTGAAACAAGTCAGGCACAGAAAGAGAAATACCACGTTCTCACTTATTGGTGGGAGCTAAATATTAATATATAAATTCACACACACACACACACAAAAAAAAAAAACGGGGGTGGGGGAAGAAGCTATAACAACCACAATTACTTGAAGTTGATACGACAAGCAAACAGAAAGGACATTGTTGGGGGGGGGGAGGGAGGAGGGAGAGAGGTTTTGGTGATGGGGAGCAATAATCAGCCACAATGTATATCGACAAAATAAAATTTAAAAAATAAATAAATAAATAAATAAATAAAATGGGCAAAGGAGCTAAATAGGCATTTCTCAAAGGAAGATGTACTAATGGCCAACAGACACATGAAAAAATGCTCAACATCACTCAGCATTCGGGAAATGCAAATCAAAACCACACTGAGATACCATCTCACCCCAGTTAGGATGACTAATATCCAAAAGACTGTGAATGATAAATGCTGGTGAGGTTGCGGAGAAAAAGGAACTCTCATACATTGTTGGTGGGACTGCAAAATAGTGCAGCCTCTATGGAAAATGGTATGGAGGTTCCTCAAACAATTGCAGATAGAGCTACCATATGACCCAGCTATCCCACTGTTGGGAATATACCCAGAGGAATGGAAATCGTCAAGTCGAAGGTATACCTGTTCCCCAATGTTCATTGCAGCTCTCTTTACAATAGCTAAGAGTTGGAACCAGCCCAAATGTCCATCATCAGATGAGTGGATATGGAAAATGTGGTACATCTACACAGTGGAATACTACTCAGCTGTAACAACGAATGAAATACTGCCATTTGCAACAACATGGATGGACCTAGAGAAAATTATATTAAGTGAAACAAGTCAGACACAGAAAGAGAAATATCACATGTTCGCACTTATTTGTGGGAGCTAAAAATAAATAAACACAAGTAAACTGGGAGCAGGGAGGGAAGAAGACACAACAACTACAATTCCTTGAAGTTGATACGACAAGTGAACAGATATGAGGTTGTTGGGAGGGAGGGGTAGAAGGAGGAGGGAGAGGGGTTTCAGTAATGGGCCACAATAATCAACCACGTTGTATATTAACAAAATAAAATAAATTTTTTTAAAAAAATTGCTAAGAGTAGATTTTAAGGATTCTTACCAAAAAAATGATAAGTATGTGAGGTAATGATGCATATGTTAATTAGTCCAATTTAATCTTTCCATGGTGTGTACATATTTCAAAATAACTGTTGTACAAGATAAATATACACAACTTTATTTGTCAATTTTTTAAAAAATCAATATAAACAAAAAGAAAGAGAAAAGAAAAAAGGAGGAGAAGGGAGAAAGGAGACAGGAGGAAAGAGGGAGACCATGAGGATGACATCCTTGTTAATAGCAGATTCTGTAAAATGGCGCCCTTGTTGCTCAGATGGGGAAAGACATATCCTCCCCGAACTCCTTTCTCAACCATCTTCAGTTTCCAAAATGTGAGGCACTCCTACACTATATACCATAGAGAGAACTTATTCGAAATAGAAAGTCTGAATTCTGGGTGGCCTCAAACTTTTAAACTCCATCCCCTACCATTAAAAAAAAAAATTCCAAAAGACCTCAAGACTTCAACAAGTGCAACAAGTGTTCATTCTTCACTCTAGTTTGCTAAGAATTACAGATTTTACATTTGGTTAAACAATCTTTTTTTCTTTTAAGAATACACATGGAGTTCAAATTATCTTAAGTTTGATTATAGGGTTGGTGTATTCTATACAGAGATTTTGTAAGGATTTCCAGGATTTCTTAATGCATCAAGAGCCACCGTCATGAATTCCCATGATCTGAATGTTGGAGAAGTCTAGCAATGCCAGGAAACATGCCTGAGTTCCTCCATGAAAGCAGTTTTATCTTTTCTAAGAGCTTCCTCATTTCAAGAACTGCCACATGAAATATATCTATAGGAAAGCTAGAACATCAATGTCTAGGAAAACAGGTTCTATTGAAATGTTCCCAACACAAATCAATTCTCCATCCATGGGCTGCTGAAATTATCATGGAGCCTGAAGCACATAAAGAGAAAGTAAAGTCACTAAGTACTGGCTAGAGATAGCTCAATAATTCATATATAAATACATATGATATTGGCAATAGGGCAAGAAGATCAAAATTATTGAGAACTTACTATGTGCCTATCACTGTATTAAGAATTTTACATTTACAATTTTATGTCAGCAAATGTATGTATATGCCTTTACTTCTAGCAATTTATTTTACCTCTTCAAGCCCTACTTCACACACCATTAAAATTGGAGCAAATATTCTTGCCCAAATTATCACACTGTATTCTTATGAAAATCAAATGAATGAGTGAAGGGATCATGATGACTTGTACATTTCATGTCTCAGCCCCCATCTGAGCTCTCCAAACACTCAAGACAGTGTTCTCTTCTTTGCTCTGCTGCTCCTCTGAGAATCTAGAGCTGGAAGCACACTTTTAAATGCAGCTCTGCTGGCTCCAAGACACAGATCAACTCTGTAAAAGATAAATTAAAGCTTGTTCCTGAAAGTATACTGGAAGCTGCCAAGGGAGAAGACTTATCAAAGAAAGGACATAAGATGTCACCCATTCTTCTCATCTGCACCTGTGATTGAGAAAAATGTTTTCTTTAATATAACTTGACATTTCAAAAGAAAATGACAAAATGAGGTCCCTTCCCTTCATCATTTACATGCCGCAGGGGTACAAATTTGATCTAAGACATTTTGATGTATACCAATTGGTGGAGAATGCCCATCAAGTGACATAGTCACCTTTATTCCTAACAAAGCCAAGTTAAGCACACACAATTCTTGTATGGTGGTGGTATGGAGGTGCTCAGTTTTCCTGGGTTCAGGTTTCAGAACATACCTCTGAGTTTCAAGCCACTCCCCAAAGTCTCAAGCCCCTCCTAGAGGAGAGTTACTGTTGCTTGTTGGACCTATTTTCAGCACCAACACGGGGAAATTGAGACCTCAGGGGGCTGGCATATGCCAATCCAGTGCTGGGCATGCTCAGTAGAGAGGGGCTATATAATCCTAATAACTGATCATGCTCAGCAGAGTGGAGTTTACCCTTTTAGTGACCTTCCACTAGTGGTGCTAAAGAGCACAGAATATTCTTGAATATGCTTGGTGCATGTGATAGAACTTGACCAATGAAAGGAGACCAACTGAGCATGTAGATATAAGCACAAACGTGTGTGTTTATATCTACATACACACATGAGAATGGTTCTAGTTACCTTTTGGAGAATAGATTGAAGGGTTGAAGGGGAGTAGAAGAGAATAAGAGCAGGGAGAACAGGTAGGAGCCTTTGCAGTACTTCACTCAAAAATACCCAATTGTTTCCTATCCTATTAAGAATAAGATCCAAAATCTTTACCAAATCTACAATGTAGAACTTGACCATTTCTACTAACTCACGCCGCTCATACATACTTGCTTCCTTGTTGCTCCTTGCACACACTAAGAATTCACCTATCGTGGGACTTTGCTTTTGCCATTCCTTTGACCTGAAATATTCCCCACCACCACCTCCCTGTTGCATGGTTCAGTCCTGGCCTTCATTTGGGTCTATTTTTCAGTGTTACCTTCTCAGATATGTTACCTAAACATTTTATCAAAAATAATACCCTTGGTTACTCTTCCTCCTTACTTTACCTTGTATCCCTTCATCACCACCTGAAAATATGACATACTTATCCTTTTATTGTCCATCTCACCCACTGGAATGTAAGTTATACAAATGCAGGATCTTTGTCTATTGTGTGCCAGGCATTATTCTAGGCACTGAATAGAGTGAACAAAATAGGCAATCAATAGGTATTTTGAACAAGAGGGGCAGCAACATTCCGATTGAAAAAAGTTTAAATGCACATCCCCATGTCTTTTTCTGACCCTCAATCTCAGGTTACTTCAGCACAGGCTCTCAGAAAACCATATTCATTCATTTCAAATAACTTGGGTACATGTATTTAGGAAATTATTTGTAGATGGTAAATATCTATATCACCACTAGGGCCACAAGCACCATGAGAACAGAGATCACATCTCTTTTTCTTTATATTTGATTCCCAGCTCCTAAAGGAGTACACCATATACAATAAATAATTGCTGATTGAACGAATGTGTGCACTGATGAATGTATGTCTGGTGACTACTCGGTCATGGTCAACAGCCAAATGTTTGTCCTCCGCCATCTGACAAGGCAAAAGGCTTCCCCATGAAACAATTTCTGTTGCTTAAAACAGTCATTTATTTTTGTCACATAGCTTTGGAATCCAGGTGTCTTGGAAGCATGATTGATATTTAGACAGACCTGGGTTTAAACCTGACTCCCTCTCCTAGTAATTTACGTATAACTCTCAAAGTTATTATATATAAAATGAATATTCCAATACCTATGTTTTAAAGCTATAAATCCAAAATAAGTTCACGTATGCATAATCTGAATATAAACTATGGCCCCTGTGGTACAGTCTCTGTGCTGTCCAGCCATAAAATTAAATTCAGAAATTATAAAATGAATCCATTCTCTATAGGCATCTCTTAAAAATATATATTAAAAGGGACCAACTTTATAATTCACAGTCACTTCTCTAACTCCCCACCACCATTACCTATTCTTGAGAATTTGGTGGCCATTCCAGACCTTCTCGTGGGACTTTCTCAAACTCCTCAGTCCCTGTTACTCCTCTTCTCTTTCTTCTTCCCCTTTTCTTTCACCTCTTTATTATTCCACTTTATTGAGACTTTTAACTGTGCTCTCCCTAATTTCCCTTTCCACACTCTCCCACTCTCCCTCTCTCAATCCCTTTCTCACATTTACCAAAGGAGATCCAACTACCAAAAGCAAAATAAAGCAAGTCAAGAAACTCAGTTTGTTTGCTGGAATCAGAGGAGAGTAACACTAAAAAAGTAATACATTTTGCCCCTCAAACTAAGGACCAGGGAAGGAAGGTAACTGCTGAGATAACTCATCTAATAAACATTGGAGCAAAGGTTAAAACACAGGTTCGATTCCAAGGACACACTGAGCCTTACTGGAAGACTCTAAAACCCTAAATCTGCCTAAAAATTGGGGTAATTTGAGACCACATCCAAGCAAAGTACTAAGGAGGAAGCTTAAGCTGCTTAGATTCTTTATGCCTTTATTTGAAGGGATCTAAGTCAAGAAACATGTGACACATTCAGATACATATTTATATTCACTTCTTTCAACTGGTGGCCTCCAGAAAGAAAGCTCAGTGGGAGGGTTTGATTTAGCTGCAATCAGCTTGTTGCCATGTTAGCTCTGTTTAAAAAGGGCAAGCTATGTCTTCTGCTCCAGCCCTGTTGCATGGTGTGCCAATTTGGTGAGGTTTATCATCTGTCTCTAATAGCAGTGGGCCCCAGAAATGGCACAGAGCAATTTTCTGCTTTCATTTCCACAGCACTTGAGAAAAATCTGTGGGCAATTTTTTAGTCTAAGGCAATATTTCTTAATGTCTTTATCTCTTAGAATTGCTACTTAATTCTCTCCTGACTCACTCTCAAAGCTTAAGGCAGAGTCACTAAGTTCCGACTAGGAGGAATAAAAGAGGGGTCAGGGGGCTAAACAAGGAGCCTAGGGTAGGGGAACTGGGAAAGTGAGTCAGCTCAATCACAAGGCAATTTCTGGCTGAAAAACAGAACCACTTTCTCTGTCCTTTTATCTGGTGTAGATTTGTCTGCAAAATTATTTCCTTGACTAGTGTGAGTTCAGTGCCCCTGATTCTGGCATTTCTTTTGTCTTTGTCATAAATGCTAACATTTCTACCCATCTTTTTTTTTTTTTTTTTTTTTTTATTTATTTGTCCTTTTTTGTGACCGCGCTCAGCCAGTGAGAGAACCGGCCATCCCTATATAGGATCCGAACCTGCGGCGGCAGCGCTGCTGCGCTCCTAGCGCCGCACTCTCCCGAGTGAGCCACGGGGTCGGCCCTCTACCCATCTTTTTAAAGTTAGAAGTGAAAGCGCAACCAATCAGTTCAAGCACTCAACATTTAGAAACAACCCCCGCCAACTTTTCAGCACCCACAATCTCATATATATAGACACATGCTTCATTGACATAAAGTGGCACGTGCTATTTAACTTGCAAAATACAAAATAATCATCTTACAAAGTCGCTTAATTTTCTTTCTTCTGCATATTTTTTAACGGCTCCAAAAATCTGGTAGTTTATTTAGCCAGCCTTCTGTGGTTGTTCACGTATTTTTGTTTACAAATCATTCACACTTAAATCCGAAAATACCCTTGTAGCTTAATACTGAGATGCCATTGAACAACTGATAGATGTTTCTTTTTTTTTTTTTTTTTCTTTCTCTCAGGGTGGTGGAGACAACCAAAATTGACCCCAAGACTTTGAGCCCCACTTGAAGTTCCAAACTGAATCAACCATTTTCTCATCACTCAGCCTTGATGGAAACGCAGTGTTCCAGCAATGCCCGATCCTGTGGGCCGCAGTGGATACTGCCTTCCTAATGTCTGTCAGTGACGTGCTTCCAGGCACAAGGCAGAGACTTCTGGCTAGGTAACAAGGGGCTGCTAAGTAAATTCTCTTAGGAATAAAGTCAATTTTTTTATTGATTCTTCTCCCTGATGCCACAAATGTTGGGGTGACACATTAAGGAGAGAAGGAAAGGCGTGGAAAGTGAAGGTAGCGAGAGGGGGGTAGCAGTAAGAAAAATGAAGCTGAGGAAGAGACAAAAGGAGAGTGGAGAAGGGAAACAATCCCACATGCATGCTCTCTCTGTCTTCTCGAAGTGGGTCCGGGTCCTTTTAATAGAATGGTGAGATTCAATCATTGCAACAGCTCTTAGAAACCATCAAATTCAAACCTTTCCCAGTATGGATAACAAAACTGTGGACTAAAGAGAAATTACATAGATTTTAGAGCCAGCTTTCCCAGATCCCCACCAAGTATTATTCTCATGCTACTTAACTACCTTTTACCAACCTTTTAAACTATCATTTATGAAGTTTATTAACACTGAGCAAAAACATTTGGCATATATTATTGTTTAATATCACATTTCTTTTAAGTAGCCACTAGTACCATCTAAGAAAGGTCATTACCATACCTAAGGACTCCCAGAGCCAGTCGATGAGGGAGATGGATTTGAATCCAAGCACTCTTGTTTCTCAAATACTTTCTCACATACTGTGATTTAGGCTCTACCTTCTCGCTGACTGTGCTAACAGCTAAGTCACAGATGTTCCTACCCCAACACAAAAGAATGTTGTACTTTTCTGGGGAATATATTTTTTAAACAATTCCAAAAGAGAGCTTTGCAGAAGATGCAAACCCTTCTGAAATAAAAGGCATTTTAAGCAAAATGGAAAATCTCTTGAGTATATAAGTAGTTTGGTATATGAAGACAAGATTTGGCAGGAAAAACTTGGCTCATTATGTATCCACAATTCAAGAGTTGCACCCAAAGACAGACAGGTGCGGGGGGGAGCAAAGCATTCCCAGGAATGTATTAATGAAACTGTAGATCTATTACACTTTGACTGGAATGATTTATTTATAGCACACAAATGTGTCATCTCTTCTTGGCTATTTTACATTCTCATTTAGGTACTTTGAAAAAAGAGCAGAAAATAGTGATTGCAAATAGTCTGATTATCTTGACAACTGCCGTACAGCCTCTTAGGCATGACTCTCCTGCAAGCCTCTTCAACAGCCCCGTGAAATTCAGAACATCGCTCAGTTCCACTACCTACAGGGAAATACAATTCTCGTCAGGAGTTACCTG